>NW_005842234.1:1673575-1725584 GCF_000455745.1 Alligator sinensis
GTCAGGGCGGGCTGGTGAATGGAGAGGCAGACAAGGTTTAATGGTTGCAAAAACGTTTACTTACGCCGCTTGTAGTTGCGACGCAGATGATCCGGTCGTCTGAACAACTATGTGAGTTGTTCCAGCTGGCGAGGCCCAAGCCAGTTAATCCGTCCACAAATTAAGCCAGCGGGAAAAGGGTACGTCTGGGATTGCGCTTGGCGACAGGAAGAAGGATCGATAGGTGATCAGTCTATCGATCAGCTCAGCCGCAAGTCAGATCTCTTTAGAGGCACTCTGCAGCGTGCTCAAAGTTCTTCGACTTGGGCGGAAGTCACACAAAATTTTAAATGGCCAGCAAGCCAATTACTAGCCGCCACGTAGGAATAATTTAGAACTAGCCAATAGCGGGACACAAATTTGCATTCGAATAGCGGGAACTCTTTGCACCGTGCATTTCTGTGCTGCAAGGAAGAAATGCACCCTGCAAATTGGCGGGAACTCTCTTGCACCGAGGTTCTTCTGCTACAACAGAAAACCTTTACTGTGCAAGAGGCTCTCATGTGGCAAGGAAATTCCATCATGCCGAGGCACCAAAATCACTGGGTTGTGACACGCCCCAGCTCTTCAATTAGTTTGCTTGGAAAAGGGAACAAGCCAGCACCCTGGTCAGCACCTCCCCCTTTCTGAACTTCATTGCATTGGGCCTCCAATGTGCCCTGGTTCACACTGTCAGAATTCAGTAACACTGGAATGAATGTGAGTTTTTTTTATGCTCAAAGGCAAAAGTTAATTTGAACAATGTTAGATGCTTGCCATACTCACTGATGACCCCCACGTAACATGTTCTGAAAGTAGCATAGAAGTGTAATAATAGAAATCCACAGCACTGAACTGTTATGCCATATGACTTGCTTGGGCATGGTTGGTAGTCTCTGTGGACAAGAGGTCTAGTGGTAAAATAAGATAGGTGTCAGGATTACAAAGGGGATACAACAAAAAATTTTGCTGGGAAGTTCTGGGCCCATAATATACTTGGTTTAAGCTATTAGTCCATTACATTGATTATTAAATTATCTTTGAAATTTTTTGTTAGTGGGGAGAGAAGGGAAGTAAGTTATATTATCATGAAAGATTGAAGCTCATCATTGATTTTTCTACCACAGTAATGTATCATACATCAATTTCCCCCTGCCTCCACACACAAAGTATATTTTAACAGCACTTATATGGAGTACTTTTTGGCAAAGAAAGTGAAAAAGTCATTACATGAAAAAGAACAGAAGACCAGACCAAGAGATGGCTCCCAATTCTCCAGACAATAAACTTCATACCAACTCCACTAATACCTTCTAAATCAAATTTATAAATCCCCAGGAAAGGGGTGAGGTAGTTTTTAATGCATCAAGGACCATAGCTGAATTCCAACCAGTAAGTTATCTGAGTCTAGAAACTGTTTGCTTTCCTTGGCAAATAGGAAGAGGGGGACTTTCCTTAAAAGGTTTTGATCTTTGATTTTCAGTACACAGTGATGTTTCACAGCTTTAGTGTTTATTCTTCATGACACATATCAGTGCCATTAGATTTCATGCTTTCTACATTTTCTCTTTCTTAATAGAAAAAATAATTAAAAATATAAATGTATCACTAAATCAGTTCTCCAGGATTTGTAGTATTAACCATCTGACAACTTAAACCTATGTACTGTGAAACAGCTACAAAAACACAGTTTATTGCTCAAAGTATGATCAAATGCATCAGGGAGTCCTCAAGAAATAAAACTGTTCAAAATGATGGAAGTTGGAGTCTCTAAATAAATAGAGCTGTATGAAATATTCACAACAAGTATTTGCCGCTCAGTGAGGTTTGGTAAGAGAGATCTGCCTGTGTTCAATAAGATTTTGTTGAGTTTAGAGTTCAACTTTCTCTCCCTCTGGAGGCCTCTTTATTTCAGTATCAATCACTAGGTTAGAACAAATCTAATCAGTTTTGTATTTGCCAGCAAAAATATTCATTAAGGAGAAAGTTAGGCATGCATATTAGTTACCTAAAAGTAAAAATCCTTTCAAGAAACTTGTAAGTGAAACAAAAAAGAAACAAGCAAAAAAAATATCCACAACTGTTAAAAACCCAGGAAGTTTTGAGTTTACAGAAAAACAAGGCATCCCAGAAGTTGAAAGAATGCACATGCACAGTTAAAACACCACAGACATTGTAACTCATTCCAAATGTCCATTCCCAGAACCAAACTTGAAACTACTGTACCCAACCATAACAGGCAAGTATTAATGGTTACGAATAAACCTAGAATGTTTTATATTTAACTATATACAGGTAGAATAGCCACTGTCTTCTGTTCACCATATGATATTCCTAGAAAATTTCAGTTAGACAAATATCTTACCAAAAGCAATACCTCTCCACTCTTCTTTGCTAAAGGCCCAGTTCTAAGAGCTCCTGAGAGCGCCCAGTACCTTTCAGGCCCACTGAATTTCTGGTTAGCTGAACTTGTACTGTATTAACATTATTAGCACTTAGTAGTATGTCCACTTCACAGCATCTCTCACAGAGGTAGACCTTATTTCCTTCTTGGCAGAGAGCTCCCTATCACAGCCACACACTGAACCTGCTCCAAATGTTATCCTGGCTCTCTTCTGTCCATAAGTGTCCTTTCTGTGCCAGTATCCTGTTTACAACCCTCCCTACCAGTATGTCACAAATATATTTTTTGTTTTCTATCATATAGTCTGCATTTTCTTTCCAGGATTCTAGATTAGCTGGCTTTGTATTTCTCATTCCTGTTCAGTCCATAATGAATTTGTGAGTTTGTGTTAAACCAGTTTTTGATTCCTGAATTAATGATGCACAGTTCATAATCTCTCAGGCTTTCTAATCTTATATCTTGACAGAAACCCTTTTTTTGGTGTTTTAGCATAGTTCTTGGTGTTGACTTTGGAACTCTGCAGCTCCCTTGAAAATACTTAAATATCAAGGTGTGATTATGTACATGTGTGAATGTTAGCAGCTATATGTCTATTTGATGATAACTATCAAAATGGAGAGTTAGGTTTATACCCCTTTGAAAAATCGGCTCTTAACCTGTACCTTTATTCTGTTATTATTAAAATGGTACCTTCTAATTTAGTATATAGAAAAGCTGAACAACATGATTGTCTATTAATCACCATTTTGGTATGTTTTACATTGGCCCTTGTATATGGAAGCTTGTATCATTCACCAAGCCAGTGTCATTCAGAAAAATCAAGAAGAAATTCCATCAGTTTTGAGATGCAGTCAATGCACAAGTTTGAACTACACACCCTGGACAAAATCAATGCAAGGTACAAACCTTTTGAAATGAATAGAGTTATAGGGAAGTTTCACCAAAGGTGAATTTTGTTCTTACAACAACAGTTACAGTAAAATATAATGATCATATTTGGAATTAACAATAATTCATAGCAGTAATGATGGTAATAAAGGATGAGGAGTGGTAGGAAGCAACAAGTACTCTTCTCGTTACTAAGTATAGTAGTAGAAAATATCTAAGATCCTGAACCTATAAAGTTCATGAGTTTAGTTCATGTCTGTGTTGATGAATAAACTGATAGGACTATTAATCGTGGATTAAGTTAAGTTTGCATGTAAATTTTTGCAGAATTGACACATTTCTTTAATCACACTCCTTGTTGTTGATTGGACCAGTCTAAATATAATATGCCCTTTTGAATTATTTGAAACTATTGTCAGTGTTTGAAAAGCCCTTTGTCTGCTCTACTGTAACCCGAGTTGAGCAATCCTATTTGCATGTCTGCCACAAAACAGGATTAAGGATTTAATAGGAATATTAAATACAGAGGCAAACACAGGTGCAAGACTTCTGGCTTCCCTCCCATTTGCATACTAGCAACCAGGTAATTGAAGTGGAGAACGGTCAGTCAGCCAAGCACAAAGAAATGAGAACAATTCATTCAAGTATATTTTGTTTCTCTTTAGAAGCATAGGGTTTCCCCCCCACAAATTGGATGCTGCTAACCTGACATTCGCTAGGTAGAACAAACAGGTGTGGACTTTCTTTTTTTTTCAGCTCCAGTTTAAAGTACTTTTACTGAAGTCTTTGTCAATAATCTTAGGTATCTAGGTTGTAACCGTATTGGTCTAGAGGCAAAAGCAAACAGACTATTCCAACTTTTCTCTGAGTTTAATCTTCATATAAAATGAACTGTTCTAAACAGGAGATTTTACCACAGCTTCAGCTCTCCTATGAAATATGAACTTTCATTTCTACTCAGAAGATCTTTTACAATCTTTTCTCATATGCCTGAATAGGGGTGTTTGTGCCTGAAAGCTTGCAATTAAAGAGTTTTTTTTTACAAAAATCAAATGTGAGTAATTGCCTAGATCTAGAAGCTAGAGTGCTGGATTGGGGAGTCAGGAACACTGTGTTGTATTTGTGGCTGCCACTAATCTGATGGTATTCTTTTCTGTGCCTCAGTTTGCCCACATGTAAGTCAGGACCAGTGATGCTTACCTTCTTTGCAAAATGCTTAGCCATTTTAGGGATGAAAAATGCTATTGGAGGACTAAACATCATTAGTTCCTTCCAGAATTCTTTGGATGCAAGTTTATCTAAGGACTGCCAGATCAGGGCCTCTGTTTGGGTGGTTAGTTAAATCATTTCATTTTGTGGGAGAAAGGTTGCAAATATATTGGGGCTTCTTGTTAAATTATTCTCTTGGATTATTCAATAAGTGGTCTCCAGATCTTGATAAGTATCTCTTATTTTTTAATGTATAAGTGTCTCCATTACTAATAATATTCCAATTCTAAGTTTTATTTTGCTGCCAGAAATATTGTCTCATGCAGCAAAAATGCTTAATTGTTATAGAACTTTATTTCCTTTAAAATGAATTAGTGTTTTTGTATATGGTAAAAATTATAAGACATATCTTATAGTATGATCCTATATTCATGAATATTTCATACATTTGATGCCTGAGTTTCTTATTTTGGTGTCTCAGTTCTTTCACACCAATCACTTGTGAAACAATAATTGTAACATTATTAGAGGCTTCAACAACCAGATTCACACACTTTAATAACAAAGTAGTCTACACTCTGAAAAACCTTTGATTCCAGGTATGACTTGAAAACATCAGCTATGAATTCAGAAATACAGTAGGTGGCCCTAAGGCTCCATGCCTTTGGCATCATTTTTTTATAGATTTCATAGATATTAGGGCTAGAAGGGACCTCAAAGATCATCAAGTCCAGCCCCCTGCCCCAGGGGCAGGAAGTCAGCTAGGGTCAAAGGATCCCAGCAAGATAAGCATCCAAGCATTTCTTAAATAAGTCCAGAGTAGGTGCCTGAACCACTTCTGGATGGAGTCCATTCCAGGTCTTGGGGGCTCGGACCATAAAGAAATTTTTCTTATGTCCAGTCTAAAATGGTCTTGCAGGAGTTTATGACCCTTGGTCCTTGTTTTTCCTTGAGGCACTCTAGTGAACAGATGTTCTCCCTTATGTACTTATAGACAGCCACCAGGTACCCCTGAGCCTGTGCTTTTCCAGGCTGAAGAGTCCCATGGCTCTCAGCCTCTCTTCATAAGGCCTATTCTCTTGCCCTCTGATCATGCACATGGCTCTCCTCTGGACTTTCTCAAGGTTCTCAACATCCTTCTTGAATTGTGGAGCCCAGAATTGGATGCAGTATTCCAACTGCAGCCTCACCAAAGCCAAGTACAGTGGGAGGATGCCCTCCTGAGATTTACTTGACAAGCATCTATAGATGCAAGCCAGGGTTTTGTTTGCTTTACCAGCTGTGACATTGCATTGGTGGCTCGTGTTCATCTTATGGTCAATCATGACCCCAAGTCTCTTTTAGCAGTGGAACTAGCAAGTGTACCACTGCTGAGCCTATAACTATGCTGTGGGGTTTTTTTTCCTGAGGTAGAGTACTTTCCATTTATTGGTATTGAATGTCATCAGGTTTGTGTCCGCCCATTTACTAAGTTTATCCAAGTCAGCCTGGATCACTAGCTTGTCCTCGGGTGTGGACGCTATGCCCCAAAGTTTAGTGTCATCAGCAAACTTAGCCAGTGCACTTCTGACACCCATGTCCACATCGATGATAAAGATGTGTCCCAGGGAAGGAGCCCTGAAAAGAAGAAACACTTACCTCCCGCAGGGAAGAGTGAGCCGTGCTGAGGAGAACCACCAGTGCGGTTCATCAGCCGCTTTTATTGCCAGCTGGTGGTGGCGCTGGCAGATGACATAATAAAATACTGCTGCTCAGCGGTGGTGAAACGGCGAGAGAGGCGACTGGGGTGCTGAGGGGCGAAGGTGCTCCCCAGCCAATGTTCCAGGGAGGCTGACAGCCCCAGCAAGGGCGAGATGGAGATCCCTTTAAAGGGGCTTGCCCGACACTGGTGGAGCCCACCACATCGACTGGCAGGAAAGCCAAGAAAGAGAGGGACAATGTCGGGGGACCAGAGACAGTCTAAGACGGTGGACCTGTGAGTGGGGTGGGCAGAAACATACGCCCAGACCCTTTCGTAATTTTTTTTCTCTCTTTTTTTTTTTTTTTTGTTCTTGACTTATCCTATCTTGGAGGGCGCACGGAGGGCACCCCCCCACCAGAAAGACCCTCCACAGGTCCAGCACCTTGGAGAAAGATTGAGGCCAGTTCGGGCAAGAGCCTCAGAGGAGAGGAGCGAGAGCAAAAGCGGAGATAATTGTACGCCCCACTATCGTCGGGAGTAGCTGAGCTGAGGAGCGGGCTGATGACCCAGCATCCTGGAAGATTGGTGCTTGAGGGAAGGTGGAGCCCCAAGAACACCACCTGTGAGGGATACCAGGAGTAGCGAGAAACCCCAGGAGGAACCCCACTCCAGGAACATATAGAGTCAACCCACAGCAGGCGACTGTCAGGGCTCCCCTCAGGGTGGAGCGTTACCCGACGCCTAAGTTCTGGGGACACACCCTTCGGATGGGTCTGGGAGAACGCTCAAAGGCGGCCCGTGACCACCTATTTGAAGTCTAATGGGGACAAGATGTTAAAGAGAACCGGTCCAAGGACAGAGCCTTGGGGATGCCACTCGTCACGGAGCACCATAATGGTTCGCTGCCATCGACCACTACACTCTGGGTCTGACCTCAGAGCCAATTTCCCACCTAAGTTCTGGGGACACACCCTTCGGATGGGTCTGGGAGAACGCTCAAAGGCTGCCCGTGACCACCTATTTGAAGTCTAATGGGGACAAGATGTTAAAGAGAACCGGTCCAAGGACAGTGGGGACACACCCTTCGGATGGGTCTGGGAGAACGCTCAAAGGCTGCCCGTGACCACCTATTTGAAGTCTAATGGGGACAAGATGTTAAAGAGAACCGGTCCAAGGACAGAGCCTTGGGGATGCCACTCGTCACGGAGCACCATAATGGTTCGCTGCCATCGACCACTACACTCTGGGTCTGACCTCAGAGCCAATTTCCCAGCCATTGGACTGTGGTGTAGCTAAGGCCACAGTTGGCCAATTTTTTCATGAGGAGGTCATAGGATACCAGATCAAAGGCTTTTTTAAAGTCCAGATATATGATGTCAATCTTTTCTCCCTTGTCCAGGTGATATGTCACCTGGTCATAGAAGGAGATGAGATTGGTCAGGCAAGATCTACCCATGAGAAACCCGTGCTGGCTATCCTTTAGGATGTTGCCCTCAGCTGGCTTATCCAGAAGGGTCTCCTTGATAATTTTCTTGAGAATCTTACCAGGGATTGAGGTCAAACTGATTGGCCTGTAATTCCAGGGATCTACTTTCCGCCCTTTCTTGAAGATGGGTACCACATTGGCCTTCTTCCACTCTTCAGGTACTTCACCTGAGCACCACGAGTTTTCAAATATTTTTGCCAATGGTTGGGCTATGACACCTGCCAGCTTCTTGAGTATCCTAGGGTATAATCTATCAGGACAAGCTGACTTCAAGTTGTCCAGCCTCTCCAGGTGATCCTTTACTAGATCAACACCGATGCTGGGTATAAATACGCCCTCACCCTGGCTGTCCCACATCTCGCTAGGCAGGGCAGTCCCATTGGACTGATGAAAGACCAACGTGAAGTACCCATTAATCAGGTTGGCCTTTTTGTGGGTGTCGGTAATCAGCTGTCCCGTTTGGTTCTTTCTTTTTTTTTTTTTTTTTTTTTTTTTTTTGATTCCCTACATATCTGAAAAAGGACCTTTTGCTATCCTTGATATGTGAAGCCAGATGGAGCTCAGTTGCAGCCTTGGCTTCCCTGATCTGCTCCCTGCAGGTCCGGACCAGTGCTGAGTACTCCTCCTCGGGGGTAATTCCAGCCTTCCATCCTCTATAAGTCTCATGTTGAGGCATAGGAGGTCCTCAAGTTCCCTGCTGAACCAAGGGGGTTGCTGAGCCCTTTTGCTACCCTTCCTCTGAGATGGGATGGCCATCCCTTGTGCTGTCAGGATCGCGCCCTTGAGGAGCAACCACTCCTCTTGCACTCCTCTTCCTGTCAAGTTGTGGTCCCTTAGGGCCTCAACAAGAGTCTCCTGAGCTTGTCAAAGTCAGCTTTCCTGGCGTCAAAGACTTATGTATTGCTGACTCATGTGCCACCTTTGCGATGGATAGCAAAGGTGATCAGCTTGTGGTCACTATCACCCAGCTTTCCATCACTTCTTAGGTTACTAACTATGTCATCCCCTTTGGCCAGTAGCAGGTCCATCAATGCTTTACCTCTCGTTGGTCCATAGGCTTCTTGAGCCAGGTAGAGCTCATCCACGCATGTGAGGAAGCTTTGTGATCAATCAGATTTTGCCGAGTGCTCTTCCCATGAGATGTCTGGGTAGTTAAAGTCTCCCATGACAACCATGCACTGAAAGCATGCAGCCTCAGCCAGTTCCTTAGTGAATTCCTGGTCCAGCTCTTGTTTCTGGTTAGGAGGTCTGTAGTAGACTCCTACCATGTTGTCCCCTGTGCCATGTTCCCCACGTATTGTAACCCGGAGAGACTCCAGTCATCCTTCCTGGGTGCCAATGTCAGTTTGGAGGGACGTATAGCTGTCCTTGACATAGAGAGCTATACCCCCACCCCTTTTATCTGCACAATCTCGCCTGTACAGGGTATAGCTATCTATACCTGTGGCCCAGTCATAGGTGGAGTCCCACCAGGTCTCTGTTATCCCTATGAGGTTGTAGTCATTCTTGTTTAGCAGGAGGACCAGTTCCTCCTGTTTATTCTCCAAGCTCCTGGCATTGGTGTACAGGCAGGCAAGTGTCCCATCGGAGGCCCCTGCCTGCTCTTCAGATCATTCTGGGGCTCGGGTAGGGGTGGGTTCCCTTAAGTGCCTTAGCCTGCTGGATTTACAAGGGTTTCCCAGTGAGCTTGCAGTGGCGGTAATCCCCCTAACCCCCAGCGGGCTTGGTTTAAAACCCAGTCGAGCAAGTCAGCCAGTCTGGCTGAGAAGAGCCTCCTCCCCAGTGGAGTGAGGTGGAGGCTGCCTCTCCCCAGCAGACCACTGCCTCTCTCACCAAAAAGTGGACTGTAATTGTGGAAGCTGAAGCCTTCACAATGACACCAGTGCTGCAATCTTTGGTTGACTACCTGAACCCATCTCTCCCTCCTCAGCCCATGACCCACAACTGGAAGGAGCGAGGAAAAGACCACCTGCACCCCAACCCCCTAAGCTCCGCTCCCAGAGCACTGTAATCTCTCATGACATGGCTGGGATTGCTCTGAGACGTGTCATTCATGCTCACATGGATAAGGAGCATAGGGTAGTGGTCGGAAGGCCGGATAATTAATTATAAGTAATGACTCTGGGGCCAGATCCTGCTCTGCCAGTAGAATATTTGAAGCTTCAAGTAAAGTTGCTTTATGTTGCTTTGGTGCCTCAGTGTTAAACCAAGGCCTTACCTCGACTCTGGAGGCTTCTCACTGCTTATATGATTCTCACATCATATAATGTAGACCTGCACACTTGCTACTGTACTGCTTTCTTCATCCTTCTATTACTAGCATTTAAACTTTTCCACAGCCATGTAACAGAGTGGTATAAGGATCTGAATGGAAAACAATGAAACAGAAGGGATACAACCAACACACCACTATGTTGGAGTAAGCCTCAGCAGCTCTTGCTGTATGTAAAGAGGCCCTTTGGCAGCCAGCATCAAGTACAGCCATTTTCAGTTTACTCAGCTTTAAGCAGAAGCCTAACGTGGTGGCTGTATGCTCACCTCGAGTGGACATTCTAGCCTTAAGTGTAGGATCTTGCCAGGTATACATTCATAGCCAGCATTTTTTGTTTTTATAGCCCTAAGCAGAATCATTTCTCTTGTTAATTTTTTCCAACCTGAACGCTGAATTGGATGCTACAAGGTCTTCATAACCTTTTGGTTCTGTAAGAGACCTAGCTTTCAAATCCTTAGGAGAGCCTTGTTTTTGGTAGCTTTGTTGCTGAAATGGCAGTACATCAAAAGACCCTTTTACCTTTTTTTAAATTTTCCATAGGGAGAATCATTGTTCTGTGTATTGTCTCTCAATTTCTGCTGATTTTCTTCCTCAGAAGTGGAAAATTGCCTTTCATTCCTTAACCTCTTCCCTTTTCAATTAATCCAAGAGATGACTACACACTGTATGATTTCACAGTCTTGCTGTTTTGCATGCTCACTTGCTATCCTACCCACTCTTGCTTTCATTTAAAGTAGACCAATGCTGCTAGAGTTTCAATTTCTAATTCAGCTGCTGTTGAAAAAGTTCACCTCTGACATTCACCATATTATTTAGCTCAAGTGGCATAGAGACTCACATTTAGCCAGAAGTTGATCTGGTTCATTTGGAAAACAGAGAATTATTTTTCCCTATAAATGATACTTGCCTGATATGGTCACTCTATAAAGCCCCAAATAAAATTCCTTTTTTTTTTGTTGATTTCTAGATACTATTCTTTCCTTCTCTTCTACTTCCAAAGTGCACCTTTTTAGGACAAATTTTGACAAATAAATGTAATTAGCTCATCCAGAGCAAGAGTCCCTTTATTTCTTTAGCTAACTACAGTTTCCTAAAAGATCTTGTCTTACTTCCAATGAAGTTAAGGGGAGATTTGCCATTGAATTTAAAACAAAATCATAGTATAGCCCCATGTGTGTCTTGCCTACCAGCTTGAAATAGTTTCTGGTTAGGAATTTTGGTATTTGCAATTAGGAACAGGAGGCTGTAGATAACTTGGCTTGGGCCTCAGATATTCTGTATTTTCATGAGTCTGTGATCAAGTGCAACATAAAAAGGAAAAAAAGAGGGTCTGGCAAACTACAAGCTGGTAGCCTCATCTCAGTCCCTGGAAAAATAATGGAGCAGAACCTGAAGGAATCCATTTCTAAGCACTCGGAGGAGAAGAAGGTGGTTAGAAACAGTCAGCATAGATTCACCAAGGACAAGTCATGCCTGACCAACCTGATGGCCCTCCATGATGAGATGACTGGCTCTGTGGATGTGGGGAGAGCAGTGGATGTGATATAACTTGGCTTTAGCAAGGTTTTTGAAACAACATTCTCTAAAACAAGCTAAGGGAGTATGAGCTGGATGAATAAACTGTAGAGAAGAAGGTGGTTAGAAACAGTCAGCATAGATTCACCAAGGACAAGTCATGCCTGACCAACCTGATGGCCCTCCATGATGAGATGACTGGCTCTGTGGATGTGGGGAGAGCAGTGGATGTGATATAACTTGGCTTTAGCAAGGTTTTTGAAACAACATTCTCTAAAACAAGCTAAGGGAGTATGAGCTGGATGAATAAACTGTAAGGTAAATAGAGAACTGGTGAATGATTAGGCTTGAAGGGTAGTAATCAATGGCTTGATGTCTAGTTGGCAGCCAGTGTCAAGGGGAGTGCCTCAGGAGTCAGTCCAGGGCCTGGTTTTGCTCAATAACTTTATCAACAATCTGGACAATCAGGTGTAGTGCACCCTCAGCAAGTTTTCAGGTGACACCAACCTGGGTGGAGTAGTAGATACACTGGAGGGTACGGCTAGGATTCTGAGAGACCTCAACAAATTGGAGGATTGAACCAAAAGAAATCTCATGAAGTTCAATAAGGAAGTGCAAAGTCCTGCACTTAGGAAGGACCAGTCCCATGCACTTGTACAGGTTGGAGACTGACTGGCTAAGCAGGAGGTCTGCAGAAAAAGACCTGGGATTTACAGTGGACAATAAGCTGAATATCCCTCAGTGTGCCCTTGATGCAAAGAAGGCTAACAGCATACTAGGCTGCATTAGTAAGAGCATTGCCAGTCATTATTCTCCTCTGTTGGGCACCAGTGTGTCCAGTTTTGGGTTCCTCACTACAGAAAGGATGTGAGCAAATTGGAGGGAGGCCGGTGAAGGGCAGCAAAGATGGTTAGGGTGCTGGGGCACATGCTTTCTGAGGAGAAGCTGAGGGTACTGGGCTTATTTAGTCTAGAGAAGAGAAGACTGAGGGGGGATTTAATAGCAGCTTTCAGCTCTCTGAAGGGTGGTTCCAAAGATGATGGAGCTAGACTGTTCTCAGTGGTGGCAGATGACAGAACAAGGAATTAGTGGTCTCACGCTGCATTAGGGGAGGTTTATGATAGATATTAGGAACAACTTTCTCATGAGGAGGGTAGTAAAGCATTGCAAAAGGCTACCCAGAGAGGTTGTGGAATCTCCATCTTTACAGGTTTTTAAGGCCTGGCTAGACAAACCCTTGGCTGGGATGATCTAGTTGAGGCTGGTCCTGCTTTGAGCAGGGGGTTGGACTAGAGATGATGTCCTGAGTTCCCTTTCAACCCTAATTTTCTATGATTCTATGATAAACTAAAGCTCATTTAGTTAAGGGCAGATCCTGTCCATTGGAGAAACAGCTACATGTCCTGCTGTGGCTATTTTGCACACTAGTGATAATACCAAAGGACCATAAAGTTGGTGTAGTAGTTGGTCGTGGATGGATCATCACAACAAAAGGTCATCCTTTTCCAGTGGCACAGAACTAATAATGGCTTCTGTACTTTCGTACATTTGGGAGCCAGCTCAAAATATTAAATCTGCATTAACGTATGTCTCATGCAAAACTAGTCAAGGAACAGGAGATCACAATGATGTCTTAAAGCTTAATTTGTGGGGGGAAAATCTGAGCTATTGTTAATAGGTAAGAAAAGATAATGAACCCATTCCTGTCAACTGAAGGACTGATCGCAAATCTCCCTCCGTGCTTGTATTTCCTAAAAATTAAAATGAAGTGTAATGGTTAACAATCAAACAGCTTCAGGAAATACACTATTGAAAATTAAAACATTTGAATTGTGTCTTAAAAGCAGTGAATGCACTATGAGAGCAGCAACATCATATTTATGGTCCTGGTAGTTCAGCGTATAGCAAGCTGTGAACCTCTTCCATCTGCTCAGAGCCGTACCAAGGCCCTATTTCTGTACACTATGTTGCAAGATTTAATATTGACTATTAGGATTAATAGGTACTAGTGTCATCTTTATTGCAATGTCTGCATCTGCCTACCAGACTAAGCATTTTGAACAACTATAAGCCTTTTTGTTCTATATTTGTACAGCACCTAGCACTACACAGACCTGGTCTATGACTGAGGCTTCTATGTATGACCATTATACAATGTCATGATGATGATGGCACCAACAATATTCTGTTATTGCTAACAGATTTTAAAACAAACAAGGGGTTCCCCCCCTAGAAAAGCTAATTTAAGCATTCATGGTTGCCATTACTAACAAATACAAAATATTTCTAAATCAAGATTACACATTAAGATCCTTTAACAGTCCTTTTCTCAACTTAAATCTTCCACTGAAGTCAGTGGAAGCTTAACCTGGATACAGACTGCATATTGGGTTCTTTATCATTAATCCAAAAGGTATAATATTCAGGGCAAAGCTACCTCTTGATATATAGTAAACTACATTAGTCCCATTAGGAAACACTCTGAAATACTTTTTTTGAGCTGGCAGCAGTATTTTTTTATGATCTTAGCCCAGAACTGATAAAGGGACTTTTTTTAAAGGTTGTGAATGTTGGATAAGTGACAGGGCCATGTTGCTGGTAGCTCTGTTAACTGTTTAAAATATTGGTGCCAATGTTTTGTCAGGTGTGGGCTTCTCAGCATAAGCCAAAGCTGTGATAACCATGGAAACTGTTCAAGTGAAGTGTATAAGCAACCATAATATTTTTTAAAAAATCATTTACTCCACGGAGTTTCAAATGTCATGTAGTAAGTGTAGTTTTTACAATTACTTGTTCATTTTATTAAACAATAAAATATGTGGTATTAAGGTGCTTACAAAGGTATTTCCTATACATTAGATTATGTAAGTAGCAATCAACATTTTTATAACTGATTTCTCAACTGAACACGTGCCAAGAATGTCAGAATGGTTGAGAGTTTAAGCTTGTTTTTAAATAGCTTCCTAATCCAATTACTTATTGGAAAGGATAGTTCATTTTTAACTCAGTCATATACTGTAAAAGTATTTGAAAAATGAAAGTATATATGGAACATTATAGAAACAGATTGTATATGCATATAGTCAGGGTCCTAACAATGCAGCTGGGCACCTGGGACAGCTGTCACACACGGGGGAAGCGGTGACTTCCTGTTGCTGCTTCCACTGGCATAGGTTTACAGCTGTGACAGCAGCTAGTTTTTCCACTTTGCCCCCACATCCTGGGCAGCTCTCCTGGTCACTTCACCCTAGTTATACCACTGCATGCAGCTCTGCTACAGGTAGTTACACATGTAATTACAGACCATGGTGATCTTGTAGTCAAGGAACTGGAATTCTGCTAATGGCAGTAGAATTATGATTGGGCTCAAAATCTCTCCGAAAGTGTTAAAGATGATCAGCAAATATTACACTAAATCTGCCATTTCATATATATCTGTGTGTGTGTGTGTGTGTGTGTGTGTGTGTACTGTAAACTTGCAGCAGGCTATGTGCTGGGGGTCTGAGCTTTTTCATTGTTGCAGTATAGAATAGAATTAAGTCCTGAACGCATCTAACAAAAATGGTATGTGACAGGGCATTTCAGGGCGTGTTTAATGTATTATTGTTTCACATATGCAAGTTAAAGACCTTGCAATGTTCATCACTTCTCACTCAAAATAACAGTGTGCGCTTTGCTGATGTTATTACATAAGCACAAAAAAACTCCTGGAGATGCAGAAGATAGTTTTCTCTTGCGTAGATTGTGGTAAGCTCAGTCTTACTTTTAACTTCTTCAGATATGTCCATTAAAGCAGGAGACACACTAATGCTGTTGGTTCTCTCAGAGACCAGGGAGAGCTTCATTAGTGCTGATGAAATTCACGATTCCAAGAACCTCTTGGATCTTAGAGAGCTACCTGGGGATGCAAAGCTGCAAGTCAAATGTCAGTGTAGATAATCCTGTATTACACCTTGGGAAATTATGCAATTATGTGCCCATGCACTTTTGTGCATAAAAGTTGTGACTAAGCATAATTGCATAATTTTGCATAATTTAACCTGGGTGGGCTCTGTGCCTCCACCTCCACTAGACTCCCAGCACTCCAGCTGGGACCCCATGTGGAGGCACCAAGCGCAGTGGTGTGTGAATGGACAGGTGGTGAGTGGGGAGGGGAACACCTGCCTGCAGAAGTGGGGGTGGGTGTGGGGTTTGTGGGTGGATGTGGGCCCCACTGCTACACACTGCCCCTCCATAGTGCACAGCCCCTTCTGCTGGTGGCAGTAGCAGGTGGTGGGCCCTTGGGGTGCTCATGGCCGCAGCAGGTAGAGCCCCCTGGCAGCACACAGCTCTGTGCTGGCACGGAGCTGGCCCAGCCTGGCCCAGCCCTCTGGTATGCACCTTCACACCAGACCATGCCATCATGAGGAGCTTGTGGCACTGCAGGTGGGAACTGTGCACCATCAGGCCCAGCTGGCCCGGCTCCAGCAGGAAGTCGCATGTGGAGGCACGGAACTTGCCTGGCTCAATAGCGCATGACTCCCTGTAGCTCCCAGTCTGCGTGCCATTGGGCCAGGCAGGTTCCATGCCTCCACATGGGGTTTCCTGCTAGAATGCTGGAAGTCCCACATGGAGGCACAGAGCCAGCCTGGCCCGGCCTTATGGCATACAGCTCCTGCCTGCAGTGCCACAAGCCCAATATGCTGGCACAGAGCCAGCCCAGTCTGGTCTGAAGGTGCACGCCAGGCTGGGCCAGCTCTATGCTGCCATGTGGAGCCCCTGGAACTCAGAACATAATTTTGAATTGTTGTATGCATCATTTACTGTGGAGATGGGGAAGTTTCCTATATAACTGTAGAAGAAACCACACCACTGAGAAACAGATTAAATCCACTTTCCTAAACTTTGAAACCATGTAACAGAATATATATTAAGGAATCGTTGGCACTTGTGTGGTCTACATCATCATAGTATCCATCTTGTAAATTTTTCAATTCACAGAATAATATGGGGGAGAGGGGGATGGAACCAAGAGCAGTGGTCTTTGTCCTGCCTTTGTATGGGGGCACAGAAAAAGCTGCTACTGCCAATGGCATCATGACAGCTGCCACTGTCCCATGCATCATAGCTGTCTTGCCATTCCTCTGTTTTCAGTGTACTCTTCCTTATAGGAAACTGGTGAATCAGGGAAATGCTAGCACACCCATTTTTCAGAGGAACACAAGGCACAGAAAGTCTGAGTGGTTTATTTACGGTCACAAAGGGCATCTGTGGTAGAGCAGGGAGTTAAACACAAGTCGTCCAAGTCCTATGACCCCTAACAAGTAGACCATGCATTTTGTAAGGTAGGTGCATATTATATACAGAATGTGAAAGTATGTAGGAAGCAAATATTCCCCTTTAATCAGTGCCAAAGCCTTTTGACACACACAGCCATGAAATGTTTGACTTTAAAGTGTTAAACGTGTTGAAACAAACGTATTTTAGGGAGAGGGAGAAGTTCAGGGAGGAATTCAGTCCCAAACTGGTGTTTATATCTATGTTAGTGATGAGACAGGTGTTTGTGTGTAAGTCACAGTTGTTTTGCAGAATTTTACATGAGAATGTTCACTCTAGCCAGACTTTCTGCTAAACTGGAACATACAGTTTACTTTTAAGAACAACAGTGGGGCCATTAGATGCTCTTCTCCTTATCTCAGCCTGATAAAAAGGATTCTTCAGGCTCATAAACTCTCTAAACATGAAAGATAACTAGGGTCCTTTCTACAAAGACAGTATCAAATTTGCATTGATATGGAACAGATGCAAGCAGGATCCAGGGTGTGCCACCATGGTGCCCTAAGCAACAATGGGTGTGCTGCTAAGAAACAAGCCATATCCCCTTGCACCCATGGCACGTGGCACAACTTTGCAGAGTAGCCAGTATGGCATGGCCTTGGCACTATGCTCAGGGTCTTCTGGTTCATTCTGAGTGCCATACTTAGCTGTCTACAAACTTGTATGCCTGAACACATGCACAGAAGGCCTGAGTAGCCAGGGCTTATTTCTTGGCTTTATGCCTAATCTCACTCAGGTTGTGATCCCTACATGGGCACACAAAATGGAATGAGAAATATCAAGGAAAGGAGATGCACTAGATACCATGACCTTCATGCTATGCCCATGAAATCAATGGGAGCCTTTCTGTTGGCTTCAGTAGGCAATGGTTATAGATGTAACCTTCTAGCACAGTGTCACCAGGTAGATGTTCTAGAAGTCTTTTACCCTTCCACTGTAACCCCAGTGATCTGTGTCTAAAAATGTTTTCTTATGCAAGCAGAAACATAATACTATCTTTGAATAAATCTCGTCATGGTCATTCTGCAGGAACTTACTAAAAAAAAGTGCATGTATTGATATGTTTAGGCTGCCTCTTGTCATGAATTTGCCAAGGAGAATGCTGGCTTGTAAAAAGTGTGCACGTTGTAAAAGATCTTCCAGCTTGCATACTGAGAAATGGAATGAATGATAGGAGTGGTTCTTGGGGGTGAGTGATAAGCACATTACATATTATATTATATATGTTAGACTGTAAGTATACACATAACTTGCTGGCTAATAATTAAACACAATTTTAAACTTTTTCTTGGTTTATCAACATCACTTTTGCCCTGCTTTTCAAGGGCAGTGGTAAACTGCATGCTTATGTGAATAAGCAGAAGCACCTTGGAGTATTTACATACTGGTGTAAACATTTGTAACCCTGCAGCTTTGTAAAGGACTTAATCCAGATTTTTGAGGAAGTAACTTCTTTTTTGTATTTATTTAAACAAGGTTTTTCAGGTCACTAAGTATTAAATAAATCTAGTTAAATAGGAGTTGTGCACAGTGGAGAATGGAGAGTTCCCTTACTACAAGCTTTTTTTCCAGCCTTCACCCATTTCATTCTTGAGAACACCCTCATCTACCCCGGCAGGAAGATGGTACAAAGACTCACGTAGCCTTTATGAATTCCTAACTATTCACACCCCAAATCTTTACCCTGTTTATGTGCAAGGGAACTTTTGCAGAGTGGAATGTCCTTGTTCTTTACTCTTCAGTGTTGTCTTTAGCAGTGGCCAATGCTGAGTGCCTTAGAAAAATATGTAAAACATCCATTATGCATGTAAGACCTTGCCTGTAAGAGAGACTTAAATTAAACTGATTTT
The DNA here is from genome assembly GCF_000455745.1 of Alligator sinensis. Classification (NCBI taxonomy): domain Eukaryota; kingdom Metazoa; phylum Chordata; order Crocodylia; family Alligatoridae; genus Alligator; species Alligator sinensis. Next base: position 1,692,215 of record NW_005842234.1, read on the forward strand.
GAACCAGTTGTGGTAAATCAGTGCAAACTGAAGAGCTATAAATGATATCTGGACATTTTTATTCAGTGTGTAGGCAGTTTTTTTAGTTTATCTCAAAGCAGTTCCCTCTTGACTTACGCTACACTGAAATAAGCATAGTTTAAAGTAATTTAAGAATGTCTCCACAAGATTTTACACTTAAGTAAACTATAAAGTTCGTTTCAAATTAACTTATGTGGTTTTCCCATGTTGACAAGCAGTTTGGAAAATTGGAGAATAAGCAAGAGAAACAAGAAATGAACTGTGAAGGGCAGCTAAGGTTGTGGACAGATGTATAACTCCTATATCTGTTCACACTGTTACAATATTATCATTCAGGGTAAAGTGACCTAAATGATTAACATGTGAAAATGTGTCCATTGACTTAAATTGGGCTCTGCAGGTGAATTCAGCCTACGCATTGTGTAATATACTAATATCCATAGGAACTGAATGATGAAAGTGAATTTATCTTTTTTCTTAGCATGAACACTGGTGTAGCTGGTAAATTGAGCTTGAGCACTGTGAACAATATGTATCTTTATACTTAGGGAACTAAAATGTTTATTGATCATATTCTGACACAGTGTCCTTGGCGGTCTAGATGGATATTGGCTGCCACTTACACAAACTTACTATGCTCTGTCTTGTTCATGGTTGCCAGGGGCTTTCGGATCCAGCAGTTTTTGCACACCACAAGGTTGGGGCTTTGCTTAGCAGCAACAAGTTGTTCTTGCTGTCCGGAGCTCAGCTAAAAAACAAGTACAGAAGCTCTAGAAACATCTCTGGTGGCAGTTAGAATAATTGCAGTCCAAAGCACAAGGGAGGCTTGATTGTAATATGTAACAATAGCAATGGTAAAAACAGATATGGCTTTATAAAAAATATCATGCTATAATAGTCATATTAGTAAGTTAGCCATCGGTCATTACTAAACTTAATGAGGTAAGAACTGGCAAACATGTCACAGCCATATCAGCTAATTCTGCGACAAGTACATGGATATTTAATGCAGAATTGCTCCACCCACATAATCAAAGAGGACTTGCTTTTTTGCCCATAGACATATTTAGGGCTGTGCGAAACAACACTGTTTCATTTCAACTTCCATTTTGCTATTTCAAAGGGACAGTGTTTCATTTTGCTGTTTTGAAGGACTGTTCTGTTTCATTTAGTTGAAACTGTTTTCCTATTTCAATGCTATTTTGACGAGTTTCAACGCTTTGCCCATATGCTACAACGGGGAATCGTGAAAATGCCTTTAACTTTGTAATTTCTTTCCTGATTCAAATAAAAACAGTAGGGATAGTAGCCACAAAGCCTGCCAAGTTTCAAGGAGATAGGTATGGGGGTTTCTAGGGAATTGCACCTCAATGCAGGCAAAAAAGCCAGTCAGTGAAAATGGAAATGGAGGTGTGAGGGGGTGAGAGGCTGGGGTTGGGGGGAAAGGGAATGTAGCAGGTAAAAGTGGAGAGGTACCTGGGGAGTCAGATGTCCAGCAGGTTGTAGTTTGTCTGTGGCAGGGCACTGGTTGTGCCTGCCACTTTAGGGGCCTGAAGCTGGCAGCTGCCAGGTGCCTGATTAGGGGCGCCATTTTGAATCTGGGGCTGCCCATATAAACAGGGCAGTTCTGCTGCTGGAGGGCCAGGCAACAACACTGCCTTGCCAGAGGGCTGCTGGTGGCATCTGGAGGTAAGGGAGGAGCTGTAGGGGATGGTAAGGAAGCTCCTGGTCCTGGGCATGACCTAAAACTGCACCCTGCAGGGAGTTGGTGGCCTGATGGGGCTCCCAGTGGCACAGGAGCCCCCAGGAAATGCTAGGCCAATTATCACCCCAGTGAAAGGCGGGTCAGGGCGCCTTAACCCCTAGCCCCCACGACCGGGTGGGTTACCCCTTGTTTGGAGGGCCTGGAGGATAGACCCTAGGAGAGACGGAAAAGGCTATAGACTCGCACCTGTCTGGACTTCCCCTGACTGGTCAGTGTTGGGGCCAAGACCGGAAGGGTCGAAGGGATGGGGGCCCACCGCAAGGAACGCCTAAGAGCTGAGGGCATGGCCTTCCAACTGACCTGGAGGTGGGCCAGGGCTAGCGAGCCAAAGGTCCCGGGGCGGGGGAGGGGGGAACCACACCTGAAGGTGAAGCAGTTCAGGGAGCTATGCTGCCTAGTATGAAGGCAGATGAGACTGCCTGAGGAGAGGAATCCAGGCAGGGTTCAATTAGGAGAATTCTGGGGCCCAGAGTGGGGGCTGGTGATGATGATAACCACGAGATGCCATCTGTGAGGCTTGGGCTGTGGTGTAGGGGAGGAATGGAGCCGCAGATAGTGCCCCCTGGCATCAGGGCAGGAAATGGGTAGCCTCCCGCTTAATTACATCTTTAACTAATTAATTAACAATAAGTCGTGGCAGGCGAGAAGGCGGGCAGTTAGCCCAGAAGCAGGTGGGTAGGCCACAGGGAAAGCGGCCCCAAGCAGGCCCCCTGTTAGTGTCATAATTCCAATGTCTATATTGGGTCCATGAGTTTCTGTACCTACGAGGTTGATAAAGTGCAGTTCATAGGTTCGTCTGTGAAAAGTGGTTTGTAAATTCAAACAAGCACTGAACCTCGCTAACCTCATCACCAGAAGCCAACTTCCTACAGCCCAAAACACACCAAATGGATCCAGACCATGCCATAACAAGACATGCAAAACCTGCCAACAATATCTCCAGTATGGAGATATCTTCAAATACAAATGCCCTAATGGAAAATACTTAGGAGACACCAAGCAACAACTGCACACTAGAAAGAGCGCACACCGAAAATCTTTCAAAGACAAGAACACCACCTGTCTCCAGTCTCTCAGGCCTGATCCTCAAAGGGAATTTACGAGCCACTTTTCGCAGATGAGCCTAAGAACTTCCCTTCAACAACCTTCTGGATAGAGAAACTCATGGACTCAATATAGACATTGGAATTATGACACACTACAACCGCCGGACATCTGACTCCCCAGGTGCCTCTCCACTTTTACCTGCTACATGCCTCTTCCCCCCTGCCCCAGCCTGTCCCTCACCCCCTGACACCTCCCTTTCCAACTGGCTTTCTTGCCTGCATTGTATGCTAACCTCTGGCTTCTTAACTATTCCTTCCATCCAGGAACAGCACACACACCAACTACAGGTGCTTCCTCAGCCTGACAAAGGGTTTTTCAGCCTGAAAGCTGGAATCCCAGGCAGCTAAGCTGAGCTCACCTGGAGCCTGAGAACTCCTCTGCAACCAGCAAGCCTTAGGCCTGTCAAAGATGTGATGGGTCTGAGTTTTCCCCAGCCGGGACTGTGAATGAGTATGGTGGCTGGAGGTTATAAGGTGCCTCCTACCTGCATTTCACCAGGGAGGTCCTTGCTTCTGGCATTTCTTGTGGGCTGCCACACCACCGGCAGTCCCACCAGGCCTCCCAACCCTGGTAGTGTGCAGTTTTAGTGGTTATGCCCAGGACCTAGGGCCTCCTCCTTCCCCATAGCCCCTGCTCATACCTCCAAGTTCATCTTGGTATGGGAGGTCAACAGGGACATGTTCTTCCCTGCTGGCTGGTGATACAATGAGTGCACCCTCCAGCCCTGAGAGGAGGGCACTTCATGGTTGTGAAACCTAAGGGTAAAAAAAAAAAGAAGGAAGCATGGATGGAGTGAGGATGGTGGCACTGAAACTCATCTGCATGTGGAGCTTAGGGAAGCCCAGGAACGGAAGGTTCACCTTGAGGAACGCCAACTGTTCCACCAAACGAGGATCCAAGGAGGTGTGGTGGGGTGTCATTACATCACCAACAATGCTGAACACCCTCTTGCTTGGAACACTGGTCGGTGGACAGGACAGGTGCTCCTGTGCAAATGTGGCCAGAGCCGGCCACATCTGGCTGCAGCTTGCCCAGTAGCCCAATGGGTTGCACAGCAGCTGTTCCATGTCCTCAGCAAGCTAGGCAGCCACCAAGGGCTGAGCGCTACCTGCATGATGGTGGGGTCTGGTGCCTCTGGAGACCCCATCATGGAAGCCATGCCCTTGGCCCACATTGTCAGGGCCTGTGGTGGAGGAGGAAACTGGCTGGTGAATGGCATGCTGGCACAGGAAAGTGGATCGCCCTCTTCCACATTCTCCCACCTGTGCCCTGCTTCCCTGACTCTGTTCACCAGCACCTCTGTCCAGTTTTCCAGGATTCTGCTGCTGCATACTCCCCTCTTCACCTTGGGGTCACACATGGCAGCTAGCATGTGGAACATACTGGACCACAAGGGAACAAGCCATTTCCTGATGCCCTCCTTCAGCCGCTTCACCAGTGCCTGCATGTCTGGTGACAGGCCTCAGCCAGGAACATTGATCCCCTGGAACTTCTCCATTTGGTTCTGAAGTTCCCTCACTATGGGGATCACCTGGCTAAGGATGGCATCACCAGCGCTGAGGGCCTCAGTGGCCTCAAGGAAGGGCTTGAGGACCACCAAGATCTGGGAGATGGTATCCCACTCAGGTCTGTTAAGGGAGCCGCTGATCCCAATCTCCCCAAGTAAGGCCATCTCATGTATGGCCTTCTGTTGCTCCACCAGCTGCTTGAGCATCAGGTATGTGGAGTTCCACTGAGTTTTCCTGAATGATTTTGTGTTGTGGGATGTTCATCTCTGCCTGTTTGTCCCACAACATCTTGGCCCCCTTGATGGAAGTAGCCTGCCACCTTCCTGCATTTGGAAATGAGCTTGCTGGTTCTGCTGGTGTTGTCACCGGCAGTCCTGTCCCCCTCCAAGGCATCCCTGACAATGAGGTGCAACTTGTGTGCCACACATTTGATGCCAACAAAGTTTGCATCACAGACCACCTTGACCATATTGTCCCTATCGTCAATGACCATGAACCCATGGATGAGCTCGCCCTGCCCAATGAGCCACCTCTGCACCAAGTGGTTCATGGACCCCATAATCTCTGTTGCTGTGTGGGACTCATCCAGCACCTCGGCTTGAAGGAGACCTCACCAACAGCCTACCTGGTCGCACCAGTGCCCTGTGAGAGAGAGATCTGCATGATCTCCACCCCAGCTGCTCCAGATGTCTGAGGCAAAGTGTAAGGCCACCTGTGGCCTGGCTCTGTGCAGCTCCTCCCTCAAGTACTCCTTGCATGCCTCATACAGAGAGGGCACCACTGTTCTGAAGATGGTGCATATGGGAACTTGGTAGGATGCGGCCATGAGCTCCATAAACCGCCTGAACCCTGGCCGCTCAACTAAGGAGAAGGGCTGGCCATCCAGGGCAAGCATGTCCCCAGTGCTCTGGGTGACCTTTCTCGCCTTTGGAACACACCCTCCCTTTGTGCCCACCTTTCCCCCACTGTTCCAGGGTGGCCTGCCTCTGCTTTGGGTAGACAGTGGCTTTTGAGAGAGAGGGGGACTTCTTTTGGGGCATACTCCCACTGGTGCCAGGCTTAGGAGGAGCAAGGGCAAGAGGGTGGTGCCTGCGGAGATGCATCAGCATCCCCGTTGTGCTCATGTGTTTTGTTCCCTTGTCCCGGCTGGTTTTGGCTTGGCAATGCAGGCAGATAGGATATGTGGGATCATCTACCAACTCAAAATGATCGCAAACCACAGTACCCCCTCACTTCTGGGGTGCAGGTGCATGTGCAGATGCTGCCTTTTCCCCCTCTTCAGCAGGCAGAGGCACAGCAACAGGAGGAGTGGACTCAGCTGAGCCACTTGCCTCCACGACCTCTACCTCGGCCTCCTCCAAAGTGCCTCCTGGGGAAGGAGACCTGGTTCTAGGGGAAACTTGAAGGGTGTGGAGCACAAACTCATCTGATTCCCCCTTCCTTACCCAGAATTTCCTTTGCTATGGCACTCAGATCCAGATCCAGCTTCAGCTCTTCCTCTGGCACTGGAAGGTTCAAGCTGGGAAATGAAATGGGGATGTCATGATAGTGCTGCTTGTTGTCATGGTGGTGGTGCGGTAGGGGTTATGACTGGTGCTATTGGAGGGGCTGCAGACTCAGGCAATAGCACTGCTCCCGTCTCCTTGCTGCCAGTAGAACCAGAAGCCTCATGCCTGCTAATTGTAGGAAAGAGGCTGCATCTCAGTTTGGGGCAGGGGGTCGGGAGGGTGCTGGTGGGACTTACAGCTCTCCCTTTACCTTCTCTTCAGCCTCTCTCTCTGAAGGTTTGCCAGCTGCTTTTCCAGCAAGTTTCATAGTGTGTTTGGTGAGCTGGAAAATCTGTGTGTTCTTCTGTACTGTAATATGTATTTATGTCATACATGTAGATGATTGTATGTATGTATTTATGTCATGTATGTATGTATTTATGTAATAAATAAAATATATAAATGTATGCATGTGTTCCTGTATATATTGTCTATTATAATATGCAATATATGCTTTGCTTCCCTGCACAGTGAATAAAATGCACACTGTGAGAGAAAGCACTGATTTCTTTTCTGGGGGAAAGAATCAAAGTAGACTAACAAAAACAAAAAGAGGATTTATGGGGAGGAATACATTGAAAGGAATGAATATAATAATAAAGAGTATTAGGAAAGGAAAAGGTATTGAATCCCACTTGCTGGGAACAGACTGGCTAGTAGGAAGTGATTACCTTTCTGATGCTGCTGAACTGCTGGAGGACACAGCTCGGTAAGCTGACCCCAAGGTACAGAGAAAACTCAGTTAAAACAATGCTTTTATGCTGTTTTTCCATCCCCCCCCCCCCCCCCAAGAGCACTGGGATTGGAAGGGACCTCAGGGAAGGATCACAGTCACTGACCAGCTACACAGTCAATATCAGAGCAGTCCTCCCCGCTTCTTCTCCCTCCCTCTCCCTAGTTTCTGTTTAGCTGCAAGCAAGCCAAGCTTCGAAACTTAAAACATTTCAAAACTTTCTAAACATTTTGAGTGCCCTTGTTTTGTTTTGAAGCTGTTTCGAAGCCTTTCATTTTGTTTCAATTTCTCTGTTTCAAGCTTGAAACGCATAGAGACAGCTTCAAAACAAAACACCCATTGAAATTCCACACAGCCCTAATATTTATTTCTCAAATTGACTTAGTTAGATTCACTTGGGATATTGATTGACTAGGTAGTGACAGTCTCCCTTAAAGATTTGATTTCAAATGCACAAGTTTCTCTGCAGTCTGAATACATTTTTATTTTCATTTTTGCATGTTCAGCTTTGGAGGGAGTGGAGTGCTATGCTATGCTAAAAGCTGGAGAAGCTGAAGTAGAAAAAATGGCAATAGTACTAAGAGTCTGAACAACCTGTGCTAAAGCAGGTCTTCTATCCACATTTTCCACATTATTAGTACTTTTTCATTGAATTCAGTGGACTGCAGATTAGGTTTTGTGTGCTTAGTTGCTTCCTGAAGAGCAGAGCATATAATTTAATTACATTTGAATAGGATTAGGTTGATCTAAATGCCCAGTCATGCAGGTGTGATTAAATCACCCCCAAAATGCTGCACTAGATGTAAGTTCACCTGAGTAGATGCACCAACTTAGATTGAGATTTCATGAACACCTGTATGTGTTTAGAGCACAGTCTCAGGGCTGGGAAAGACCAGCCACTCATCTCAGCCCTGGGGCTGTGCTGTTCTCACCCCTCCAACTCTGCCTGCACTATTTTTAGCTCCCCAACCTCCTCCTCCACCCCACAGAGTAACTCCTTTCTCATGGACCCGTGCACACCCACTATCCCTCCATCCCATCTACTCCTCCCCTCACCCCAGGTTACTTATACTGGTTTCCCCACGCAGCTCCTGGGAGTAGTGAAAGGCTCGACACCTCACTTCTAGCCTACATTTGGGCAGCTTATGCCACATGAACGTAGACTGGGTACATCCATAGTCTGACACAAATTAATATGTTTATGTGAATATGTGATTAGCCATACCTTGTCTAGGAATAGAATAGTTGGTTTGGTTACGTGTAAAATAATTATTTAGATTACATAAAGCAGATGTGCTCAACCCCTGGTCCACAGGCCAAATTTGGCCTCCAGCACCATGTCATTCAACCCATGGGAACCCCATCCTGGTCCACAGGCCAAATTTGGCCCTCAGCACCATGTCATTCAACCCATGGGAACCCCATGGGCCAAGACCCTGCACACTAGACTGTGGCTCAGGGTGGTATGGGGCCCAATCCTGGTGTATAGAACCAAGCTGGGGCAGCACAAATACTGATGCAACCTACAGACTGGACCCACACCACTCATATGGCCTGCAGGGCCAAAACCTTTAGCGCCACTGAATTAAAGTATCAACAAATGGAAAGAATTCATAAAGGTTTGGCAATTTCTCTTCACTACATCTTGGCTAGTGTTTGATTTCCAATAATGATTTGTTTAAATTGCATAGAATACATTATTTTGTAAGGCATGTCAAGCGTTTATTTGGAATAGTTTAATAAAAAATATCATGCCCTTTGGGACAGGAGTTGCCTCTTTTTTACAATATATGTCTGAGCACTACCTAGCACAATAAGGACAGGATCCTTGATTACCGGTGCAATCATAAGAAATAATTTGCTCTGTTTTTTTTCTAGAACACTAGCAAGTGCAGGCAAGGAACTGAAGGACAATTTTTTGAAGGCGCTGGCAGAAAGGGAGGAAGCCAACCGTGGTGGGAAAATGTCTGTAAGTATATTTGTGGTGGAAATACTACAGTAATTTGTAGTTTGGAAAAGTGTGTGTTATTTCTTTGGAACACATTGGATTGTTCATGAAAGCATTTATTACTATATTTGTTATTTAGTGTCATCTATAGTAACTCTGGTAACTCAAGTAATGCACTTACTTGAGTCTATATACGTGCTCTGGGGTAGAGGTGGGGCACCTGCAGCATCACATGATTCTGCATCCTGTGATTTAAAATGGCAGCAGCGGTGCTTTAACTAATGCTCATTCAAAAACCTTAAATTAAAGTGCCCCCATTGCCATTTTGAAATGTGGGGCATTGAATATACATGATGTGGAGGCTGTTGGAGCATGCTAATTAGCATGCTCCAGCAGATTTGCAGCAGACTTAATTAACTGATTCTGCTCTGATGCATGCTAATTAGCATGCATCAGAGCAGAGGTCCATTATGTGTATAGGTGCCCAATAAATTTGTTCAAGGGATTCTGTGAAGACCAGAAAATGACAAATATGTTAAAGCTCTAATTTTTAAACAAAATTAGTGGAAAATACAAACCAGAAATCTGCACCCTGTTAAGTTTAATGGTAGTGATGAAAGGTACCTTGGAAATTATACTAAGGATATGACAGGAGAACACCTGGCAAAAGCCAATATATATTCATTAAAATAGGTAGCAGGACAAGCCATCATTTTTGATCCTCAGATGGGTTGAGGTCTCTTTGCCTTGGTTTTGGAAAGACTAGTGGTGGGTGGGTGTGTGTGTGTTTGCATGCACACATGTGCGTGCACACACTCATGCATGTGTTGGGAAGTAAGGTTTTGGCTGCAACAGAAGACTGTAAATAGGAGGTGGCAGTATGACTTGATTTAAAGTGAAAACATTAGATGGATATTGTTGACATTTTGGTGTCAAGAGGGCTGTGATGTTCCTTTAAGAACCATGGGGAAAGTGGGGTCTCCTGGCCCTAGCACCAGGGGGAAGTCAATCAGGCAGTAAGAGGTGAGAATATTTCAATGATTAAATCATTTTCAAATGATGGGTTTGTCAAGCCTTCGTGGTACCATCACTGGAATGATTTCTAGAATTGTAAAATCAAGCCTGCCTTTTTTGTCCTGATTTGGTTTCATCTTCTGCTCCTGAGCTCTGTGGACAAGGTACCATACAATATGCAGTGCATTTGGGATAGTGGATCAGAAAGAAATAGGCCTTATACTCAAGAAAGCACCACCATTGATTTGTTATCCCTCTGAGCAGTAAGGTACATATATTTGTTAAATAAAGGCAGATAGACTGCTGTCCAGCAATTAAAGAAATGAGTGTCCCATTAAAACGGAGATGCATGGTCTCAGTTCCAGCTCACCTTGCAATATGAGTTAAAAAGGCCTCTGGTTACGTAACAGGATTTTTTTAAACAGTAAGTATTATTACGAAGTATTAATTACATGCCTAAATATAATGAATTACATTTAATTTGGGGTTTCAGCTCTAGCTCTGAATCTTCTGGATTTTCCTGGTTTACAAGTGACACCTGTAATATGCTTGTGTGTAAATGTACATCAGAAATGTTGATGCAGAACATAAATATGTTGACTAAGGTAATACACTTAGACAAACAATGTTATAGCATTTTTTCTTTTGTATACTGAATTAACTGCCAGAAAAGGAATTCTCTTTGGATGCAATGTGACTCTTGATCTTATACATAACACCTGTATCATTCATTGGGCTCTATGAAGTTGAAAATGTATTTGGGGGATACACTGAGTCCAAAAGACCATGCAGTCTGACTACTCACCAGGCCAGTCTCTCCAGGGAAGAGTCTGTCTGTTTGCAAATATAAAACAGTCCCTAAATAACAGTTATATTACAGGATTTCTGGAGCACCTCAGTGAATGAGAAGCTTTTCTGAGTGAGTTCCTCACCTCATCACCACACCATACACTTAGGCCCAAATAGATAATTGGCACATATGCTGCCAAAATTAGCTATTTAAGTGGTATTCCAGGCTACTGGAATGGATTTTAAGTCCTACTCCCCACTCTAGAACTGAATTTGCCCCACTGCACATGCTCAAAAGGGATCCTCTCCAGCTACTTATACCTGTTGTAACCCTATTCTAACCAGGAAGGCGCATAATTTTGTGCAAGTCTCTAAAATTTTACTTGAAGTAAAACCACACCTAGTTAATTGGGCCCTAGCAGTCAGTCCACTAGCCTAGAAGTTATGGCATCTGTCTGGGCAGTGGGAGACCTAGGTTCATGGTACTCCTTAGTCATAAGGCAGGAAGCAGCAGTTGAACCACTATATCCTAATTCTGAACAAAGTGTACTAACCACAGTCCATGGGCTAGGCAGGGCCAAGAGCACCCCCCATTCCTTCCTATTGTAGCTGGCCTCTTCGACAGCTTAGAGTGGAAAGTACATGGAACCAAGAGAGCAAGTCTTCCTTTGTGGTTTAGTGAGATGTGTACTACCCTGGAAGGGCAAAAACTGTCCTGCTGCTGTTTATCCATTTTATCCAAAGAGTATTAACGTGAAATGCAGGAATACTATTAGGTACAGGAGCCAGAACCCAGAGCTTTCTCCCTTCCCTGTCCTTCTCACTGAGCCACCAAGTAAGGCTTCCCCTCTTGGCTACCCAGTGTTTCCTTTAACTTAACTGTTTTTCTTTAACTTAACACAGAGTTACATGCCTTCTAAAATCTGTGTAAGTGATGTGAGATGCCCGCTGCCTGTCTAAAAGTGGAGCTGGATTCAGAACAGTAAGTTTAAGAAAGGTCCCAGTCTTCTTCCTCACGTAAGGGTTGTGCCTGACCATAGAAATTAGTACAGTTCCAGTCAGAGACCCAGGAAGCAGCTACTGCACCACTTATTTACAAATGAGGCATCTCCTTTTCATGTATCTTACTTTCACAGGTCCTCTTTCTGTCCAGCAGATCCTTGAGGATGATGTGTATAAACATGAACTGGTCTTATTAAAAGTAGCTATATCCATTTGCTTAGTCACCATTCAAAAACTATATCCAAAAATGAAAAAATTAAAAAGGAAAGTAGCGTTCAGGAAAAAGTAGATTCAGAAGGTCAGTGGAATGGGAGTTAGGTAGCTGTTTATTTCTTTTGGGTTTTGGATCTGAAGATAAAAAATCTCTTGTTTTCATGAATAAGAATTCACATAAATTCCAGGTGTAATATAATGTAATTATCAGACTCATTCTGAAGACAGATGTTTTTTAATATCTTCACACAGGTATACATTTACAATACCTAGACCTCATCTATGTGCTGTTACATATTAAATATTTCTAATTCAGTCAAAGTGATAAAGTGCTCAACAGATAGGTCACATGTGCAGTAAACCTTAAAAAATTGTGCAGTATGTAGGGACATATTGTATCTCAGAGTAAGCCCCATAATTATTGGATATGTATGTTTAGGATATGGTTTAGTTAACTTACCCTCTTTCATTACCATTACAATGATGGAATATATGGATAGAATTGGATTTGAGTGATACTGAAACACTTCCCTGGTGTTAATAATAATATGCGACTGTACACTTTGACACAAACGTCACTAAACCGTGCAAAAATATTCAGATATTAGGAGCAAGTAGGTGGAATTTTCTTAGATACAATGAAAAAACCAGTAAGGATCTTCCAGCTTTACTGAGGAGAAAAACAAAACTAGAATGTGTACTTCCCATCTTTATGCTCCCAGGAATTGTGATTAAGCGATTATATGAATTTCAGACTTGGCAGAATGGAACTTGTTGACACTTATTTTCTCCACTGAATGCTGACTCTGTAAACAGCTACATAGCCAGGCTATTTTGGCTTTGAAATGTGTATTATTGAAGCTGGTATAAAAGCATTGGTTACAGCTTGTTCCTTCAGAGCCATTCAAAGGAAGCACTGTAGCTGACTCAGAAAAACCTGTGAATTAGTCAGCTTCTAATATACCCATTTCCTGTGTTGAAAACTATGAAACATAAGATTGCGTTGTATATGACCAACAACATTGTGCTGACAAGATCTTTTCCCCCTTTACTATTTTCCAACATCCATAAAGTGTTCCCTCTCCAGAAAAAGAAAGTATTGTACAAATGTTTATTTCCCCTTTTAATTGAACCCATGTTTGTCCAATTAATCAATCCCTATGGAAATTACATAAATCATGCAGGTAATCATAATTTAATTTCAAACAAATCACTTCTGTGCTTGAAATATAAAATGCATATCACATTCCATTTTACTAGAAGCAGTACAGTATGAGTGAAGTAAAACTTTGCATTTCGTCAAAGTAGATGTAATCTTTATCTGCTAGCAGTACAAGGAATAACAACGCTGATTTTTTTCACATTTAAAGAAAAAAAAAATCATGTCTTTCTTGAGTCTAGTCTTTTGGTATGTGGGTGTATAGGCCTTGTCATAAGTTCCTCCTTTAGTTCAAATCATTATATCATTGGTGAGCCATGGATTTGTGTAAGGGCTTAGATAGGCTTTGATAGCTTTGTAGGGTCTTGTTCAGGTCTCCTACACTGATGTGAATTTCACTCTCAATGACTACATCTTTTAAGGAATTTGTGTTGGCCTTTTCTTTGAACAAGCAGACTGTGTGTGTGTGTGTATGTGTGTACGTACACACAAACACACACACACACACACACACACACACACACACACAATATATATATAAAATACAATCTCTCTCAGAAAGTATGGCATCCTTTCTCTCTTATGGTTGACGTACTCTATCTTGGCTCACATCAGCAACAGGTATAACTGACTGCAAAGAGCCAAGCGATTTAGAAAAATATAATACTACTATGGCATTCTTAGCAAACTGACTTATCTACTAGAACTTGTTAAAACTTGTTCCCATGGAAGACTCACAATATAGCAAAGCCACTAGATAGGGAACAGGTCCAGGTGTGGAGAGCCTGTGCATAGCGTTTCAGCACTCTGTTGCGAGGTCCATGCCCATGGTAGACCCAGCTCATCAAAGTGGAGGAAGGGAATGGGCTAGGGAATGTGGCCATTAGATCATGAATCCATTGGTCCCCCAGGATGACTATTGAGGGAGCTGCTGTTTATTCATGCTTTCTTCTTTCCAGTGTTTAGCAAATATTGCCTACAAAAATAAGATTATAATGCAAGCAAGGGATGTGACATAAAAATGGTATGTAGTGCTCTTAAATTGTTATGTAATCTACTCCAGATAGACATTCTATGTCTAGAAATGAACTGAATTAATTAAATGGTGAGATACTTAAATATATACTGTAGTAACATTAGTATTTCAGTATTAAAAAATTGGTTATAATGTGATAAGCTTTTTTGAAAATCTTACGGAAAGGAAACCTAAACTTATGGAAACATGTGCATTGTAGATTATTACATGGGATTACAAATCACATGACTATACATTATGCGTTTTCTGGAAGAAATGTGCAAGACATACTTAAGAAAAATTGATATTGGCAGGGCAAAATAAATTTCTAAATAATGTCTTTCTCTCTAGTTTCATACTGAAATTTATGTCTCTAGTTTCATATTGACCAACTGGATCAATTTGCTAGTATTTAACTGACCTGGTATGCACATATGAGACTGTATGTTATGAAAATGTATTGGTCAGTTCACATCTGGTGAAAGCTGGGACAGTATCATTGAGACCATTCATGTGACTGTGACACATTATTTGAATATCTTTGGAAGGTCTAGATTCATGCAGAAGTTGAGTTGGGGCTGGTTATTTTTATATCTTTAATGTTATTGATTGTTATAAATATCTGTGTGCTCTATTCAGCTTCCATTGAAGTTGGTGTGCTTGTTTTCATTGGCTTCAGTAGGAATTATTTGATCTGTATAAAGGCAACTGAAAATCTCGGTGGGAAATGATTCCATATGTATGGAGGTAGTCTATGGAAGACTCCTTTTAAAAAGTCTAAAAAGGTTTATTTGGACTTTATTTTCAATAGGTTTCTTAAATACATCAGAAGTGATATTAAATATGTTTTACTTACAAATATCATATATTCCAGAGTAGAATTCATGGTAAGGAAATAGATGGATAATATTATAAATGTGACCACAGACCCAAAATATGTATGTTACTACTCAGTTTACAATATTTGTAGAATAACATTCAGGCATATTTAAAGGCTAGCACCTCAACTGACAAAATTTTGCTCCAGCAGATCAGCTTCAAGAAATAATATTCTCCAAAGCTTGAAAACTCCCTAAAGTGGGTAACAGTTTGTAGTACTGTAAAATCTCATCACTGAAAACAGAAATGAAGGTGACACTCTATAAATAATCCAAACAAAAATGAGGCTTGCCTCCTCGTTCTTACAAATCATCTATCATCTGTCAGTTTCAAGTTGTAAGGATTTATGTCATTTCAGAAGACTGATCCTGAACAGCAGAAAACTGAGATAAATACATTTTAATAATTTGTATTTGATAAATGATGTTTTTTGACTTTCATTTCAAAATAATATCAGGAAACATAAAATACAGTTCATTGCAGAAGAATTTAATGTAAACATTCATATCCTTCTTCCCCTTGTGAGGTAGAACTTTTCCAACAAATGCTGCTAGAATCTTTTCTTCCCGTTGGCTAGTACCCTAGGATTTTCTCACTTACTCGTCAAAGTGTATTATGTCTTCATGAAAGTTCAAGCAGCATGTTATTGATTCAGGAGTATTGGAATGGCAGGGCTTAGCAACAGGGGAGGCACAATTCCAGTGCTGATAGTCAACACAGGAGCCATCTCAGGTTTAACAGAAAACAGGGCTTTCAATTGAACTACTGAATCTTCTTTTCAAAATGAAGCATTCCAAGATGGCAACTTTTTGCTGTTTTGATGGAATTTTCTGCCTCTCACAGCCCAAGGCCTCTGAGATGCAAGTTTACCCACTTTCAGAATAACTATATTTGTAGACATGTACTATCTTTGCAAACTGAGGTTCTTTTCTTCAATAGCTTTTAGTTTTGTATCAGTCACCAAAAAGGATATCAGTGTAAAACTGGGAGAGATCACTTGTGAATCCCTTAATAAAACTTATACATTGGGCAAGATTTTTCAATAATATACATTGAAGTATCAAAGATACAGCTTACAGGCCAGAACCTGAGTGCAGAGCTATATCATCTGCTCACAAGGCTGGAATTTTGGTACTGGAAGGAGTGGCAGCTCTGGGGACCGCAGTAATTAACACTGATTCCAGCCCTATGATCCAGCTAACATGGCCCATGCACTGGCCCCATGCCACTCAACTGACTTGCTGGGCCAGATGGATTGGGCACCTCTGATATACATACAGTACAAGGTTTGTTATCTGGCATTTTACTAACTGGAATACTCTATGAACCAGAATTTCCAATATCTCCCCTATACAAATCCTCACTTTAGCAACCAGAATCTTTGCCGAGTCTATCCGGCATGTGCATCAAGCCCTTCTAGTTAATATCTGCATAGGTGGAGGGAGAAAAATTTTGGGGGCGACGGTGTGGGGCTGAGTGTGCGCACCCCCTCCCAGGTGGGAAAATCTGCGAGGGAAGAGTTGGGGGGAGGAACAGGGCAGGCTACCACTGTGGGCTGGGGCTGGGGCTGGGCCTGGGGCCGGGCCAGTGCCAGGCTCTTCCCGTCAGGGGTGGCCATGTGGTACTCCTGTCACAGATAAGTGGAACTTTTAGTTAACTGGCACCCCTCTTACCCCACTCATGTCGGATAACAAAGCTTTTATTGGATATAGTTTTATTATATCTATATCCATCTATACACATAGATCATATATATGAAATAGTTATATATTTGAAATTATATGGTGTTTTTATGCACAATAATTTCACTATACTACGCTACCCTTCCTTACTGGCAGCTCCTCAGATGTTTCAATGCTAGTTTTACCAACCTACAAATTTAGAGTGCATACTTGACCCTACTAAAATCAGTTTCAACACAGAATTCAGTGTAGCCAGACTTTTACTCTATCTGTATGTGGTTGCACTGGTCATTAACAATACCTTCCATAACTTTATTGCAGCTTTTGGGAGGGGAAGGAAATACTGTAATTGTCTGATTTGTTTAAAAAATATAAAATAAAAAAGTAATTGGCTCTGTGCCATCATAACTTGATTTCTACTATTGTGGACATGTTGAAAGTGATGGCTAAAGACCTGGGACCATATCCTCTCTGATATACAGCTGTAAATTCAGAATAACAGCTTCTATTGTGAATTGATACACCAAGTAACTGGAAACTAATATTGACCCTTTGTATAATTAATGATATTTTAAGCTGCAAGTGACAGATTTTCAAAGGTATTTAAAAGCACAGAGATAAAAATGTTCTAAGTAGGTTTCACAAAAGCACCACATCAAGTTTGGCACCCAACTCTTATTGTAAGTCAGTGGGAATTAGACACTGAGCTCACTTAGGGTCTAGCAAGTTTTATAGAAACATCTATCTGTATCTTAAAGTGCAGAAATACTTTTGTAAAACTGGACCCATGCACACTGGTAATGCTCAACAAATAACTCAGTAATGCATGGTTTAATTGAAAAAAAACCTTTTCTGAACAATATTGTATGCATTTTAAGAGCCTTTAACTTCTTGCATTTAAATACTCTTCATAGACAATTACAAGGCAAGGATTTTTGTGGGTGATATATTGTACTGGACCAACTGTATTGTTGAGAGAGATATAGATAGGCTTTCTGGTACCCTTTCTCAGAACTCTCATTCCAGTTGTATAACTGTAGTTCTGTCAGTAATGTTTAAACTGCCTTTCCTACAGTTTGTTTTCACAAGACTCTCAGCTGAGACCTAAGGAAGGGTACAGGGGTGCCTGAGAGCTTGTCTGTGTCCTTTTCAATGTTAACATTGGTCCAATATTACCCACAAAAAACCTTGCCTTGATGCCCTAAGAACCAGGGAGTATCTGGTTCTCCTCCCAAATGGAGAGAGAGCAAACAGCAGAGTTGATATTGCCTTAAAGTATGCTTCAGTTTTCTCCAAACAAGAACGTATTTATCGCCTCCAAACGAGGACCTATTTATTAGGGCTGTGTGAAATGGCTGTGTTTTGTTTCAGTTTGAATTCAGAGGGACAGAGATTCATTTTGATATTTTGGATTGCTGTCCCGTTTCATTTTGGCTGAGATTGTTTTGAAACCGTTTCAGAATTTTGATGATGTTTCGATGTTTTGGCCATAGGTTATCATGGAGATTCACAAAACTTCCTATAACTTTTTCATTTCATGCCTGATTCATATGGAACTTGCAGAGTTTCTAACCCCTTGTGAGGCCATGAATCCTGCCAAGTGTCAAGGAGATAGCTGCAGGGGAAACTGCACCTCAAACTGTTCAAAGCAAAACTCATGTCACTTGTGTGTGTATAGGCAGAGCTATGTGTGTATAACCAGGGGTGAAAATTGTAGGAATGGTAGCCCCTTCTGAGGCCATAAATCCTGCCAGGTTTCAAGGAGTTAGGTGCAGGGGTTTCTGGGAAATTGTACCTCAAACTGTTCAAAGCAAAACTCATGACTTGTGTGACTTTATGTGTGTGTTAAGGCACTGCGGGATGAAAATTGCAGGGATGGTAGCCCCTGTTCTCACCGTCACAACTCCACTGCAACCAGTAAGCCTCCGGCCTCTCAAAGATCTTACATGTCTGGACTTTCCCCAGCCAGCCTTGTGCGATGGCTAGATGTTACCAGGTGCCGCCTACCCACCTTTCACCAAGGAGGTTCACAGTCCTGGCATTTCCTGGGGCTGCCATGGCACTGGAAGTCCCACCCAGGCTTCCCTACCCTGGTAGGGTGAAGTTTTAGGTCATGCCCAGGATGATGTGGGTCCTCCTCCCCATATAGCCCCAGACCTTATACCTCCAAGTTCTTCCTGGCACAGGAGCTCAATTGGGAGATGTTGTTCTTTTCCTGCTGGTTGGTGAGAAACCAAACTGCTGCCTCCAGCTTTGAGAGTGGAGCAGTAAATGGCTGCCCTCATTAGCACCTATCCTGCCACATACATAGCCCCTCATGCAGGCATGAGGCCTGCAAGGTTTCAGGCAGAGTGGTGCAGGGGTTTCTGTGAAACTGCACCTCAAACTGCTAAAAACAAAACTCGTGTCACTTGTGTGTGTTAAGGGGTATAGATTGTAGGGAGGAGGTGGGAGGGGGATGTAGCAAGTAAAAGTGGAAAGGTACCTGCTACCTAGGGAGTCAGATGTCAGGCAGGTTGTAGTGTCATAAGTCCAATGTCTATATTGAGTCAATGAGTTTCTGTATCTAGGAGGTTGCTGAAGTGAAGTTCATAGGCCTGCCTGTGAAAAGTGGTTTGTAAATTCAAACAAGCACCAAACCTCACTAATCTCATCACCAGAAGCCAATTTCCTACAGCCCAAAGCATGCAGCATGGATCCAGACCATGACCTGACAAGAAATGCAAAACCTGCTGTGGCAGCAAAGATCGTGCTGCCAGCCCGAAGGAGGGAGTGAAAAGAACCCCTGCAGAAAATAAGTGCTGGAGCAGGCGCCCCAAGCACGAGTACTTACCAAAGGACCCAGCAGGAGTAAAAGAGCAGGACACGTGGGAAGCAGGAACAGCCCAATTTATTAGCTCTTGCCAGTTCTGGTTGGCTGGGTGTGGGACAGAAAATACTCAAAACCCACGCCCCACAGCAACTGGAAGTGGAGGAGATGAAAGCGAAAGTAAGAGGGAGACTGACCAGCAGATGTGGAGGAAGCTCTGTGGAGGAAAAACTTTATGCTAAAGGAAGAATAGTGAACACCACCTGTCACAGAGCACTGAGGTGCCCTGCTCCTAAAGAGGGGAAAATGCTAGGGAGGAAGCTGTAGCAGGGAATAAGGAGCCAAGCTGTTGGTTGCCAGGGCAACCAGAGGAGGTCAGCTGACCAGAACGGGCAGGGCCTGGCTCCCTTATAAACCCTAGAGGCTGGGACTAGAGGCAGTTCCCTGCCAGCAGCTAAGGAGGAAGGAGCTCTCTCTCTTGGAAGAGAGGAGCAGCCTGACTGAAGGTGCAGCATCTGACATGGCTGAGGGATGGAGTATTCCCTGGTAGGCTGGACTGTTATTATGGCTGGGTGGCTTCCATTTTGTGTTATAGCCAAGGGGCTTATCTTTGTGTTGCTGTTTGTGACCGGTGGTTTGGGTGAGGCTATTAGGGGTTGGAGGAGGCCTCTTAGGGGACCCACAGCAGCGTGGGGACCCCAGCGCTAGTGAGGGTGCAGCATTCAGGGTGTATTGACCCCAGCGCCAGTGAAGGCGCTGCATTCGGGGCAGCCCAGAGAGGGGCAGTTGAGAAGCCCCAGTGCAGGTGTGGTGAGCCCCGGAGAGAGGGCAGCGTTACTGAGAAGGCCCTGGAAAGAGGGCAGCGTTACTGAGAAGGCCCCAGGGAAGGGGGCAGCTCTTTGAGAAACCCCGAGAGGGGGCAGCATTGTGGAGATGGCCCAGAGAAGAGAGCACATAGTGAAATAGGGCCAGGGAGAGCCCTAGCGCCGGAGAGGGCACAGAGCAAGAGAGGTAGGGCCCAGAGAGGACAAGGGGCCAGATTATAATACGGATAGGACATAACAATGTCTATTATATCGGCGAGGCATGGACTGCGGTGTAGGGGAGGAAACGGAGCCGCAAATAGCGCCCCCTGGCATTGGGGCAGTATAAGGGAAGCCTCCCGCCAATTAACATCAATTAACCAATTAACAGCAAGGCATGGCAGGAGAGAAGGCAGGCGGTTGCCCCAGGAACAGGTGTGTGGGCCACGTTTAGATCAGCCCAGTGCGGATACCTGTCTCACCACCCCAGGAGGGGTAGAGGGTCGAAAGTAAGGAGCTTTTTCCCTTTGAGACTCAGAGGAGTCTCCACACTTACTGAAGTAAAGGAGTCCAGTGAGGTGACTGACGAAACCCAGAAATGAGCAACCATCACAGCATCAAGCCTGCAATAGAAGAAGACATCAAAACCATGAGTGAGGGTACTACATGCAAGAGCACTTGTGCAAACAGATGCTCTGAGCCCTGCAGCCCTCTGAGACACACATCTGTACTCAGCAAAGAGTAGCCTGTCTGTATCCAGCAAGTAACAGCCAGCTGATTGAGCCTATTAGAATGGAACTGCAGTAGGAGAATCTGAAAAACCTTAGCTAGAAGAAAGGATAACAGCTGAGTAGGGTGGCTAGCCTCCTTCCTTCTTTTTTATTTTACTACACCAAGTCGTCGTGGCAGGTGAGATTGGGTGGATAAGCTTGAGTAAAAAGAACCTTCCCATAAACCTCGGCTGTGATACCCAGATATGCAAGCTCCAGAGAGCTCTAAACCACCTGGCACATGAGTAGGGAGTCACGTTGGGTAGGGATGCTCTCACACTTGCCAACATATCTCCAGTACCCCCAAAAACTGTGCACCAGAATCTATTACAGACAAGAATACCCAACTACCTGTGGGGGCACATTTATCACAAGAAAACCACTCTGTCTCCAGTCTCTTAGTCCTGGTCCCCAAAGGGAATTTACAAACCACTTTCCACAGATGGGCCTACGAACTAATGGACTCAATATAGACATTGGTTTTATGACACACTACAACCTGCCAGACATCCTACTCCCCAGGTAGCAGGTACCTCTCCACTTTTACCTGCTACATGCCCCTTGCACCTCCTCCCCCCTCTCCCAGCCTGTCTCTCACCCCCTGACACCTCAGTTTACATTTTCATGGACTACTTTCTTTCCTGCATTGCATACCAGCCTCTCACTTCTTTACTATTACTTTCATCCAGGAAGAGCACACACAGGAACTGCAGATGCTGCCTCAGTCTGGCAAAGGGTTTTAAACCTGAAAACCCATGCCTTGCAGATGGCATCCCAGACAGCTAAGCTGAGCTCACCTGGAGCCTCACAACTCCACTACAACCAGCAAGCCTCAAGCCTGTCAAAGATGTGATGGATCTGAGCTTTCCCCAACTAGAACTGTGCATGTGTGTGGTGGCTGGAGGTTATAAGGCACCTCCTACCTGCATTTCACCAGGAGGTCCTTGGTCCTGCCACAACACAGGCAGTCCCACCAGACCTCCCAACCCTGGCAGGATGCAGTTTTAGGTCATGCCCAGGACCTGGGGCCTCCTCCTTCCCCATAGCCCTAGTCCATACCTCCAAGTTCATCCTGGCATGGGAGCTCAGCAGAGAGATGTTCTCCCCTGCTGGCTGGTGATGCAGTGAGTGCCACCTCTAGCTCTGAGAGCGGGGCATTAAATGGTTAAAAAAAATTTTTTAAAGGAAATAGCTGCGGATGGAGTGAGGAGGATGGCACTTACTCTGTCTGCACGTGGGGCTCAGCAAACCCCAGCAGCGGGAGGTTCACCTTGAGGAACCCCAGCTGCTCCACCAAACCAGGATCCAAGAAGGGGTGATGGGGTATCACAACATCCCCAGCAGTGCTGAACACCCTCTCACTTAGAACACTGGTCAGTGGACAGGACAGTTGTTTCTGGGCCAAATCCTGCCACATCTGGCTGCAGGTTGCCAAATAGGCCAAGGGGTCAGTCCAGCAGCTCCATGTCCTTGCCAAGATAGGTAGCCACCGAGGCCTCCATGATACCTGCCAGAGGCTAGGGTCTGATGCCTCTGGACCCCACACTGGCAGCAGCTGTCATGGAGGAGACTGGCTGGTGCTGGGAGTGCTGTATGGGAAAGTGGATCCCCCCTCTTCCATGTCCCTTTCCTTTGCCTGTCTGCCTCCTGGACTCTGTTCACCAGCACCTCTGTCCAGTGATCCAGGGTTTTGCTGCTGCTTAACATTCCCCTTTACCCTCAGGTCTCACGTGGCCACCAGTATGTCGACTGTACTAGATTGCAACGGAGCCAGCCATTTCTTGATGCCCTCCCTCAGCTGCTTCACCAGTGCCTGCACCTCTGGTGACAGTAGCTTACCACAGCAAGGAACATTGAACCCCTGTAATTTCTC
This sequence comes from Alligator sinensis, assembly GCF_000455745.1. Classification (NCBI taxonomy): domain Eukaryota; kingdom Metazoa; phylum Chordata; order Crocodylia; family Alligatoridae; genus Alligator; species Alligator sinensis. The sequence continues at coordinate 1,714,852 of NW_005842234.1, forward strand.
CATTTGGTTCTCAAGTTCCCTCACTATGGGGATCACTTGGCTAAGGAGGGCATCACCAGTGCTGAGCATCTCAGTGGCCTCAAGGAATATGGAATGATCCTCCCCCTCTACGCGACACTGGTCAGGCCGCAGCTGGAGTACTGTGTCCAGTTCTGGGCACCCCACTTCAAGAGGGATGTGGACAACATTGAGAGGGACTAGAGGAGGGCCACCCACATGATCCAGGGACAGCAGGGCAGACCCTACAATGAGAGGCTATGGGACCTTAACCTGTTCAGCCTTCACAAGAGAAGGCTGAGGGGGGATCTTGTGACCGTCTATAAACTCACTAGGGGGGACCAGAAGAGTTTGGGGGAGACCTTGTTTCCCCTAGTACCCCCTGGGATAACAAGAAATAACGGCCACAAGTTGTTGGAGAGTAGGTTTAGATTAGACATCCGTAGGAACTACTTCACAGTTAGGGCGGCTAGGATCTGGAACCAACTTCCAAGGGAAGTGGTGCTGGCTCCTACCCTGGGGGTCTTTAAAAAGCGGCTTGATGCCTACCTGGCTGGGGTCACTTGAGCCCAGTTTCCCTCCTGCCCAGGCAGGGGGTCGGACTTGATGATCTACAAGGTCCCTTCCGACCCTACTTCTATGATTCTATGAATAGTTTGAGGACTACTGAGATCTGGAAGATGGAGTCCCATGCTGTTTTGTTAAGCGGGCCACTGATCCCAAACTCCCTGAAACAGTTCATCTCATGGATGGCCTTCTGTTGCTCCACCAGCCTTTCCAGCATGAGGTATGTGGAGTTCCATCGAGTCTCCACATCCTGCATGATTTTGTGCTGTGGCACACTCAGCTCTGCTTGTTTGTCCTGCAGCACCTTGCCCCAGTTGATGCTCCAGTGGAAGTAGCTTGCCACATGCATTTTGAAATGACATGGCCGGTTGTGACAGCACCATCACTGGCAGCCCTGTCCCCTACAAGGCGTCCCTGACTATGAGGTGGAACTTATATGCCACACAGCGGATGCCAACAAAGTTGGCATCGTGGACCACCTTGACCATATTGGCCCTATTGTCAGTGATCATGAACCCACGGATGAACTTGCTTTGTCCGACAAGCCACCCCTGCACCATGCGGTTCATGGCCACCATGATCTCCATTGCTGTGTGGGACTCATCCATCACCTGGGCTTGAAGGAGAGCCCACCGATGGCCTGATGGCACAAGGGCCCTGTGAGGGAGAGGTAGGCATGATCTCCACCCCGGCTGCTCTAGATGTCTGAGGTGAAGTGCAAGGCCACCTGCAGACCTACCTTGCACAGCTCCTCCCTCAAGTACTCCATGCATGCCTCATACAATGAGGGCACCCACTTGGCTGAGGGTGGTGCATGTGGGCACTTGGTAGGTTGGGGCCACGAGCTCCACAAGCCTTCTGAACCCTGGCCGCTCAACTAGAGATAAGGGCTGGCCATCCAGAGCAAGCATCTCCCCGATGCTCTGGGTGATCTTGCTTGCCTTTGCAACATGCCCCCCTTTCTATCCGCCTTTCCCCACTGTTCCAGAGTGGCCTGCCTCAGCTTCTTTTTGATGGGGGCTTTGGAGTGAGAGGGGGCTTCTTTTTGGGCATGCTCCCACTGGTGCCAGGTTGAGGAAGAGCAAGGGCAAAGGGGATGGTGCCTCCTGAGATGCATCAGCATCCCCATGGTGCTGAAGTGTTTCACCTCCTTGACCCGGCTGGTCTTACATTGGCAGTTCAAGCAGAGAGTATATGTGGGATCATCTGCCACCTATAAATGATCCCAGACCACACTACCCCTTCGCTTTTGGGGTGCAGGTGCAGATCCTGCCTGATCCCTTCTCAGCAGGCAGAGGCACAACAACAGGAAGAACTGACTCAGCTGAGCCACAACCTCAATGTCAACCTCCTCTGAACTGCCTTCTAGGGAAGGAGATTTGGCTCTAGGGGAACTTGAAGGGGAGTGGAGCGCAAACTCGAATTCCTCCTCGATCCACAGAATTTCTTTTGCTAGAGTGCTCAGGTCCCCTGCTTCTAGATCCAGCTCCTCCTCTGGAAACTGAAATGGGGGTGGAGGAGACTATCATATTGCTGCTGCTTGTCATGCTGGTGGTGCAGGGGATTATTATTATGGCTAGTGTTATTGGAGGGGGGGCAGATACACTGATCCCACCCCCCTGCTGCCCCCAGCACCCGAAGCGCTAGTGCTAGGAAAGAGGGTGTGTCTAAGTTTTGGGGGAGGGGAAACATACAGCTCTCCCTCTGCCCACTCAGGTTCTCCTGCCAGAAGACCTGGCATCTGCCTTTCCAGCACGCTTCATATTTTATGTGCTAGGAAAAAATGTGCATCTGTGTGAGTGTGTAATGTATATGCTTTCCTGCAGTGCACAGTGATGAGACAGTGACAGGCAAAGCACTGCTTTCTTTTTGTTTGGGGGAGGGAGAGGGGAATAAGAACAAATAGCAGGATTTTTGGGGAAGAAAGAGTTGCAAGGGATAACAATAGGGAGGGTAGGCAAGGGTAAATAGGAATGGATTGGCTACTAGGTAGGAAGGCACTACCAAGCTGCAAGCTTGCTGTCTGCTGCTGTTCCTGCTGCTACACAGACACAGATGCAGCTGCAAAATGGCAGAGAGCAGTTCAGAAACAGTTTTGTATGGTGCTTCTGGGTCCCTCCCTCAGAGCACTGGAATTGGAAGGGACCTCAGGGACAGATCATTATCACTGGCCAGCTATCAGAGCAGTCCTTCCCCTCCTCCTCCCCCTTCCTCTTCTAAGTTTCTCTTTCCTTGCAAACCTGCCTCTGAAACAGTCCAAAACATTTCTGAAACATTTCAGATGGATCTGTTTCATTTTGGAGCTGTTTCGGAGCCTTGCATTTTATTTTGGATATGGTGTTTCAGCCACCAAAATGACCAAATGTGAAATGGAACTAAACGAAACGGCTGCCATTTATTCCCTCCAAATAAGGACCCATTTATTCCCTCTAAACAAGGAGCCAGTTAACTCTTTAATAAATCAGTTTTATTGAGCACTATGAAGTATTAACTCCAAGCATGCATATAGATATAATCTTAGCAAGAAAGTAATTGAATATTACCAGTCCTAATAATACATGACTTGAGAGCTGGCCAGGTGTCCCAGAGCAGGCAAGGTTCCTTGAAGAGAGATCAGATGTTTTCCATTCTCAGGCATCATTAGGGTGAGGGAAAGGGGAAGAGGAGTGGGGAAGAGAAAGGGGAGGAGAGAGAGAAGGGGAAGGGAAAAGGGGATAATTGTAAAGAAGTTTTTCCTTATGTCCAATCTGAAGCAATCTTCAATCAGTTTGTTCTCATTGTTTCTTGTCTTCCCCTGGGGTCCTTGGTGAACAGATGTTCTCCAGGCCCTGATGTATGCCCCTAATATACTTCTAGGCTTCCACCAGGTACCCTCTGAGTCTTCTTTTCTCCAGGCTGAACAGTCCCAAGTCTTTCAGCCTCTCCTCATATGTCCTGTTCTCCAGACCTGTAACCATGCACGTGGTCCTTTGTTGGTTTCTCTTGAGCTTCTCCACATCCTTTCTGAAGTGTGGCACCCAGAACTGGATGCAATACTCCAGCTGCACTCACCAAGGCTGAGTTGACTGGGAGGATGACATCCTTAGTCTTGCTCAAGATGCATCGGTAGATGCACAGCCGTGTTTGGTCCACTCTCCCAGCTACAGCATCACATTGGTGACTCATGTTAATTCTGTGGTCTATCACAACCCCCGGGTCTCTTTCAGTTGTGGTGCTGGCAAGCATAGTACTGGCAAGCTTGTAAGTGTGTTGTGGATTATTTCTCCCCAGATGGAGCACTTTACATTTCTCTGTGTTAAGCGTCATCAAGTTAAGATCTGCCCACCTCGCAAGCCTGTCCAGGTCATCCTGTATCGCCAGCCTTGTTTCACTAAACCAACAGAGTGGACTGTCACAAAGAAGACTGAACAGAGCCATTCAAATGGACACAGGAAGACAGGCACTGCCTGGGTATATATCCAATTTAGTCAGGGCCAGAAAAGGGCTATGTGGACAATTAGACCAAATTGCTATTCTGTTGCCATGTGGGCAATGGGCATCTGTATCTCTGGATGACAGAACTTCCCCCTCTGCCTTCCCCTCCCACCTTTCAGATGACCAGAGTCTGATGCTGGCCAGCAGGATCTGAGGGGACCCATAGCCCACTCTGAGGTTCCCTAAAAGGGACTTACATGCAGGCTTCCCGTTGGTAGCAATGCTCGCATTGTCATGGAGAGAGCTCAGCCACCTCAGGAGAGGACAAATCAGATATTGTCACCTCGGTTCCTACACAGTGAGCTGCAGGCCATAAATAAGTTTGTGGTGCAGCATCTAGGGAAGCTAGCTGGGGAGGGACTCTTTAAGACTCCTGCCATTGAACATGACTGTCTGTGGGGGGGATTGTGACAGCATGTCAACTTTTGCAGGGAGGCTTGGAATCCATCCAAAAGAAGTGGAAGGACCTGAGATGGTGGAGATTCCAAGACAAAAAGAGAAAAGAGAGGATGGTAAAGACCAGGAGGAGGGAAGAATAATTGAAAATGAGATACCAAAGACGGAAAGGCACCTCACAGGCAGGAGACACAAACTAACAATAACTAAGAGGCGAAAAAGGAGTGTGCTGCCATGACCAGCAGCATTCACGGCGAGGCAAAGTAGGGAAGAGAAAAATCTTGAAAGGACTTGAGAGAAGTAAAGAGTGAGGGTCAGGGAAGAGGAAAGAATTGGAGGGTGAGGGAGAGAGGCTTTGTTGTGAGGCAGTAGAGAGAAAAGGTGAATCAGAATAAAGTTGGCAGGAACAGAACCCATAAAAGAGTTGCAAATTTAATTAGGGCCTACATTGAGGCTGATCTTGAATGAAGAAGAGATTGAGAGATGAGAGCAAGAAGAGAGGGAGATGTCTGGGTGATGGAGGAAGGATAGGTAGGTGCTTACTGAAGAGTAGGTATGTGCATGATTCAGAACTTATGAGCAGGATATGTTTGGAACAACACCCATGCAAGGAGCAGAGCAAACAGAAACATGCACATCTGGAATGTTTCCCTTTTCTGTTGAAGAATGGAACTTGGACAAAGATAATTTTCTTTTCACAGGACACATTGCCACTGTGTATATAGTAATAAAAAAGCAGTAGTTCTAGGTTTAGAAAATATATTTGTTAGTCGAGATCACATTCTTTGACAAGATTTGTTATTTAGATGACTTACTGGTATACGGTTAAAATAGAGATAATACTGAACTGCTGTAGATTATGAATTTTCTTTGAAATGCAGTTATTTCAACCACAGCAAGAGTCTTTGGCTGGGACATTTGAGTGTGTGGGCTTCTGTCCTGGTTTTTAATGCTTTTGAGAAAAGCCAGTAGTTGTTTTGGATGCATTAAAGGATTTGTTATTTAGATGACTTACTGGTATACGGTTAAAATAGAGATAATACTGAACTGCTGTAGATTATGAATTTTCTTTGAAATGCAGTTATTTCAACCACAGCAAGAGTCTTTGGCTGGGACATTTGAGTGTGTGGGCTTCTGTCCTGGTTTTTAATGCTTTTGAGAAAAGCCAGTAGTTGTTTTGGATGCATTAAAGGTGTTAAAGACAACTTTTGAGACAAGCCAGTAGTTGTTTTGGATGCATTAAAGGTGTTAAAGACTTCAAAAAAGACACGAAGTTTAAAACATTGTAAATATTAGCAGAAACACTAAAAGGCATTTTTATAACAACTTCAAAATTTAGTTGTTAAGTCAGGATCCTAAAGGCTAGCATCTTTATTTTATTTTATTTTTTAATAATAAGTGAATACAAGAGCCAGACTAAACAGATGTTGATGGGACTATTTCTGTAAGTTACATATCGGTATAAATGATCATAAATTTCAGATTGAGGAAATTGTTTCCGTTTAGGTTTCAGTGATGAAAAAAATAAGTAACTTATTATCTCAAGGAGTAGAAGTGGCAAGAAAAAAATACCATTGTTAACAGAATTGTCAGGTGAAGCAGTTTCCCCTGCTTCTGGTACTCTCCTTCAGTGGGTTTTCATGCCAGGTCAGCCTCTACTTCACATCCTAGAGGTGTAAATTTAACTCTGTTTGTGCACCAAGTAAACCAGTCCACACAGAAACAAATGGATTTGGCAGTGTTTCATATGTTGCCTCAATAACAAAACTTCAGTAGCAGCTGCAGGTCAGCACTTCTGGAAACCCAGTCCTCTTACCAGTGTTGACTAAATAAAGGTTTAAGGAAAAGATTTTCCAAGACAAATTTGGGGGTGAGGCAACCCGTTTCTTTAGGTTTCTTTAAAGAGCTCATTCTTGGCTGCCTGTGTTTACATACCCTTTTTTGAACTTGTTATATTTTATGCTTATTTAATTTGCCAATTTGTCTTGAAGAGATGAGGATTTTATATATAGTTTTATATATATTAACAAGGAGAGTGATTAGAGGATGGCCTTTCCTCATTTGTCACCAGTGTGCTGTACTGGCTTCAACTGATCACGAGATATAAAATGTTTACTCCAAAACCCATTAAATCTGGGCCTTTCCATTGATTCCAGTGGTTTTAGATGAGACTCTGTGTTTGCTGGTGGCAGGGCGGGATTATGACATCCTGGGGCTCTAAACTATGCCAAGTTTAAGAGGCCCCACCCCACCAACTCTGCCCCTGGCTGCACAACCACACCCACCCACCCACTATACCCCTGGCTGCACAGCCACACCCACCCACCCACTATGCCCCTGGTGCACAACCACCCACCCATTCTGCCCCTGCTGCACACCCACACCTGTAACCCAAAAATTAGACTAATGACAAAAAGTTAGTTTCTCTTCAGCGGGGTAGTTTATTGCTAAGGGTGCTGGGGAGTTATACACTTATCAGAGGCTATTAGCTTATTAGAAGTCGTGTTACCCTATCACACACACAACTCACATATACATACACTCTCGCAGGTGACACACTTACATAATCCCAAGGGTGTTGTAGATAGGGATGGCCAATCCCTATCCATTGATGGAGCAGGGTATCCGACCTGGCATGCAAAGGCGTGGGCTCCAGCGGTGAGGCAAGTTACCAAGTCATCCTCTCTCCTGCCCCCTTTTATACAGCTTATGTTGCTGGGCAAGATTTTTGGATGCTTTTTCTTCAGGCATGTGCTGCTTGGTCAGCACGTAACAAGTTGCCCCTTAATTCACCAGCCAAAGCTGGTTTGGAGCTGGTTCCTCTTTAATAAGGATGTTGTGCAGACAGTTGAAACAGTTGGCATTCAGAACAATCTTATCTTCGGTTACAAAAAAGAAACCACAGCTTTCCATTGTCCATGCCACCTGCTTCTTCTTTGTTAGTCATATACACGGCATTTGCACACTTCGTTATATGCTTAACCTTATACAATTTATAATATGATCTAAGTGTTCTAAATTTTCCCCAACCTACTGGCTACATTCCCCCCTTTGAGGCTTGGGGAATATGTGTTCCCAAACCTCACAAAACAAACACCCCCCCCCCCCCCCCACACACACACACACATAAAATAAGCAAACTTATAGTACTGTTACAATACTACAAAGCAAATACATAATATAATATAATAATACAAACTAAGCAAACCTATAATACCACTACAATACTATAATACGAATATCAATAGAGCAGCCTAACAATACTAATAATACAATAGTGATATTGTAACAAATTTGCTCATATGATATAGGAATGTGGCTTTATAGATGCTGGAAATTGAAACTTAAACGTTCACTTATTAGGTAAGCGGAGCCATAGGCAGCATAGGCAGCAACTGATAATACTAACACTGCCTATCAATATTCCGCTTAATCCGTAAGTCCAAATAGCATGTGATTCTGTCCAACGAATGGCACACAACATTTCCCCCCATCCACACGGCTTAGTAATAATAGCTGCTAGGTGATATACTTGAAAGGCATTACTCGCCTTTTTGGCAAGAACGGTTCCCTTTCGAAGCATGAGTTGCACCTGCTGCAGCTGGGCAACAATACCTTGCCAATTACTAAAATCAGGATACGGAATATTAGCAGCCCAATTTAGAGGTAGGTCTATATCTCGGTTACATTCTGCTCATAAGTTGCAGGCCAAAACAAAGATATGTTTGTCTTCCCCATGGTTAGAACAATGGTCACCTCTCTGGTTCCCATCCTTCATAAACACCCATCTGTGCCATTTGCAATGTTCATACCATTAGGCCATGAAACCAGAGCAAACCCCTCCCAACAGACTTGATCCTTCATAACTGCCCAAGAATAAAGAGGGATTGTTGTAATACAAATCAGATCTGGAGGTGAGGTAGGCCATCCTTGCCATAAGTTTCCTATCCCTACCCAGACTCCCTGAACATTTACAAGAGGATTTTGTATCAAAAATCGGGTTCTCTTCTTGATAATAACTTCCCATACTTTCTGATGGACCACCCAACCCCAAGTGCATCCTCCCCCATACCCTGGAGTCAGTAGATGGGCCATTTGCCAGGTGCCAGTGGCCACACCATGCACTCAGAAGGAGCACTGGCCATTTTGACACCCCTGCCATGATGAACCTCAAGTGCTTCTGAACATCCAAGCCCCTCCTAATTAAACACATAGCCCTCCATGGGAATCTAGGCCTCCAGGCCATTGACAGGTACGGATATCTCTCATAACCCCGGCTAGGCGAGAATTGAGGGAAAGTTGCACTTTAGTGCAGGCTGTATCCCATGACATATTTTGCAATAAAGTGCAAGTTGCTGCCATCAAAGGAAGGGTTAAATTGGTTAGCTGCATCCCAACTTCAGTTATCAGAATGTCAGTGGCCTTAAGAATTTGGCCTTCTAACTCCCCTCCATTATCCATAAATCCTAATGCATGTTCTAAATGTCATAATCTTGCTTCGTGGTCATTACAAAATACCTTAATTAACCCCTTTCATCCTCAACAGAACTACTGCACAGTTCTATTATCATACTCCACTGCCCAACACTGGTCCCTGGTGCCCGTGGTGTTTGTATCAGGGGTAGGAACACAAATCCCTGGGGAGGCTACAGTGCCTTGAGGGATAGCCGGCTCGCTGACCATGTGTAGTTCTGTCCCCATTCCTCACATTTGTGGGGGTTTGTTTGATTTTCCCATTATGATTGTACTGTCTCATCAGCATACCATACAACAATCCTTTCCCAGTTTACACTCTGAACCATTTTCCATAAATTGTTCTCACACCATTCCTTTAAATTCCTTCCCCCAGATGGGATGGGCAAGGCACTGTGATGCTGGATCTGCTATGGTGGAGGTGGCATGGAGGTCTGTAGTGTGGCTGGTTGTATTGTAGCTTTTTCTTTCATGTCAGTGACAGGAAGAGCAAAGTACCCCCATCCTCTTACCTCACCATAAGCATACTTTTGTGATGTGGAGATAAATCCCCAAAGCCACTGATACCCGCAACGATGTCCACATGCCCCACCCTGCCACGGTGGTATTATCCGGCATTTCCACCAAGGCCAGGTTCTCACTATGTCTGTGGTGACAGAAGCTGGATCAGGATCCCATGTGGGCTCAGGCTTAATTTGATATTGAAGTTGATACTCATATCCCATATACGACTCCACCATTGCAAGTCCAATCCAGAGAATGAATCCCTCATGGACCTTCATGTTTCTCTATAATATAAGCAACAACACAACAATTCTCCCCTATCCTTCTAAACTTGCCAACAACAACATAACATAGACAAAACACAAAAACAAACAAAAGGACTCAAAACACAAACAAAACAGTTGCAATTGCATATAAAGGTTAATGCCGGCTTACTTATTTTTGGTCAACCTCTTGCCAAGCCTCTGCAAACCGGTGTCTTCAGCACCTAAAACCTGAAAGATAAAAAGACAAACCCACCTCCATGGGAGGTGCTATCCCATATAGTTTTAATTGTGCATGGTATACCCATTTTCCCTTGGGTCCCTTGTCAATCTGGAACACGGTCAGGCCAGTTATATTAACAATGGAATACGGAACTTCCCAGTGCAGGCAATCAGGAGCCTTTTGGCTTCTGCGACTTAGCTCCTCACAGTTTGCTGTAACAGCAAACCTATTAGCCCAGTCTGCCACACAATTTCTCAATAACAGACCCAAGTCTTTGGCCATAGCCTGTAACACAGCCCCGGTGACCAGCACTGTAGTTGTAAAAGTATGAACCACTTCCCTGTCCTTATCCATCTGTTCAGTAACACAGGTTGTAGCCTGCACACATGGAACCTCCTGGCAGAAGATGCCCTCATATTCCAGGTCCCCCCAAATGTCCCTGTCCCATCCTTCACTCGGGTCAAAGCGGGTATCCAGGTCCCAAGACCTGTACTTTTGGCCGCTCTGCACTGCCACCACCAAGGCTCGCCTCTGGCCCAACTGCCATTGTAGGCTGCAAATCTGTTTTTTACACTGCGTATGGTCCCCTGAGGGTCGTGCTTGCAGCCTGCACACAACTCCCTCCAACACCTGTATTTCAGCTTGCAGCCTCTGAACAACCTTTTCATCCCCTTGAGCCACCTGGCATTGCTGATCTAACATTGAACGTTTATTGTTCAGGACGGCAACCTGAGCTTGTGCCACCTGAGTGTGAGCCTTCCAATTTTCCTTCTCCTATCACTCCCTCTCCAAATCATCTGAGAGCTGTATGTTCCTTAAACGAGATGTGTCACATT
>NW_005842234.1:1725594-1756843 GCF_000455745.1 Alligator sinensis
CCTTCCAAAAAAAGCCACAATAGACCAGGTACCTGCTTTGCCTCTGAGGAACTGGATAGCGAACAAAACTTATCAAACGTGGCCTCCAAACCTTCCATGGTAACCCCATCAGGGACCACCTGAGAGGACCACGGGTACAGACCGACACTGAACAAAAGCCCTCACCTGTGTTGGTTTGTCCAACAGATCCCACTTATCTCCCTCTTTCTTACCTCCTTTGTTCTTTTTCTTAAACAATGCCACGTTCCCATTCACAGGTACTGGTCCGGGATCGCAGCTGGATTCCCTTGCCACTCCACAAACCCAACTCGGGAGTGCCCATCCTGAGAAACCAAAGCCAGGGGTCTGTTCGGGAGTGCCCATCCTGAACTCCCCAAACACAACTCAGGAGTGCCCATCCTGAGTTCCCCTGCCTCACCAAAGGATCCCCAGATCTCTTTAACTCCCCCCCTGCCCACATTCTCCACCAGATGTAACCCAAAAACTACACTAATGACAAAAACTTAGTTTCTTTTTAGCGGGGTAGTTTATTGCTAAGGGTACTGGGGAGTTATACACTTATCAGAGACCATTAGGTTATTAAAGGTCGTGTTACCCTACCATACACACACACACATATACATACACTCTTGCAGGTGATACACTTACATAATCCCAAGGGCGTTGTAGATACAGATGGCCAATCCCTATCCATTGATGGAGCAGGGTATCCGACCTGACATGCACAGGTGCGGGCTCCAGTGGTGAGGCAAATTCCCAAGTCATCCTCTTTCCTGCCCCCTTGTATACAGTTTATGTTACTGGGCAAGATTTCTGGGTTCTTCTTCTTCAGGCATGTGCTGCTTGGTCAGCACATAACAATTTCCCCCTTATCTTGCCAGTCAAAGCTGGTTTGGAGCGGGTTCCTCTTTATCAAGGATGTGCAGACAGTTGAGACAGTTGGCCTTCAAAACAATCTTATCTTCAGTTACAAAAAAGAAACCACAGCCTTCCATTGTCTTCATGCTACTTGCTTCTTCTTTGTTAGTCATATACACCACATTTGCATACTTAGTTATATGCTTAACGTTATACAATTTATATTATGATCTAAATGTTATAAATTTTCCCCTACCTACTGGCTAAACACCCACCTTCCCACTATGGCTCCTGACTGCACAACTATACCCACATACCCCCCCAGCCGCTTGCTCAACACCCACACTCACCCATCCACTCTTCCCCTAGCCCCAGACTCACACCCACCCACCCAATCTGCCCCTTGCTGCACAAATTCACTCAACCACCTACTCTGCCCTTGGCTGCACACCCACACCCACCCACTCTGCCCCTGGATGTACACCCACCCACCCACTCTGCCCCTAGCTGCACAACCACACCCAACCACCCACTCCGTCCCTGGTACCACACCCACACCCACCCTCCCACTCTGTCCCCAGCTGCACACCCACAGCCACTCACCCACTGGGTCCACAACCACACCCACCCACTTTGCCCCTGGCTGTGCACCCACCCCCACCCCTGGCTGCACACACAACACTTATACCCACACAAACCCACACCATGAACCCCCACGACACACACCCACACCAGACACACACACACCCCCTACCAGTGGCTCCATGCTCCCCGCTGCTGCAATGCAGCTGGGCCATGTGGTATCAACAGTGCCAGCAGGCAAGGAATGTAATTGCTGGGAGTGGGGCAGGCTGGACTGCTGGGTCCTACTGCCCCTGACTCCTGTCAGCTTTGACAGAAGCCAGAGCATGTCAATAAAGTTTTAAAGCCTAAGGGTTCCCTCTACCTGCAGCCCTGGCTCCCTGCCTGAGGGCATGAGGCCCATGCAGCCAATTGCCACCCACCCTCTCTGGAGCGCATGTGTAGTTGGCCTCTAGCGTTACAGACAGACAGATGGAAATACTAAGTCTTTTACTATATTAGAATGATAGATAAGTCATGATACCACTGAAAACATCATTGATAATAATATAGATTGCACCGTAAATAAATTTCTGTTGAAATTCTAATGTCTAATAAAAAAGAACATTAGAAAATGATAAAGTGATTAAACATACGTAAGCTCAGTTTCTGTTTTCAGAGTATGTTCAAATTTACTCCTGCCTGTAAATAGAATAGCCAGTCGCCACTCCCCTGCCACCGCCCCCACTGCCATCGCCTGTGGGAGCTCTCCGCTCCCCGGTCACCACCACCATACTACCGCCACCGCCTGTGGGTGGTCACCGTGCCCCACCAGCCTCCAGGGGCATGTGTCATTCAAGCTTCATAGTAATTTTCTTTATATTTCATTCTGTAAATATGCCCCAAGTATTGTTTAAAAATGCATAGACATGTTCTAGCAGCCATCCAAATGCATGTACAAATAAACTTCTATCAATTCTCTTTAGAATACATTGTAAATCTTTATGACTCTTCAGCCAAATGGAAAACCGCATGACCACATGACTTAATTCCCTTAAGATAGTGAATGTTATTCCTGTCAGGTTTTTTTTTCCATCGCCATTCATCAGTTTGGGGCTTTCATCTCCTTTTTAAGTCGTGGGTTTTCAAGAAGGGGTGAAATTACACCTGTCAGTAATATATGTTCTCATTACTCTATCATTCTGTCATTTTACAAAAAGAATTACATGCAGATATGTCCCACCATAGATATAAAAAAATACTCTCACTTCCTTTAGAGCTACTTTAAATATCTGACTCTTCATTATCCTCAGGCTAGAATGGGAAATTTCATCTACATTTGAAAACCAGGCAGGAGTGGGGAATACATGCCTTCATAATTAAGTGCAAAGTAATATCTAATCTATCTGCCAATGCACGAGCATAAAGCTGGATTATGAATCCACATCCTTCACATGCCGCCCAGCATCATTTCAGACACATTTCAGGCTGCATCATTCCTTTCAATCCCAGGCTTTCTTCTAAAAGTAGTGTTTGACCTAAGAGTTGTTAGCGTTCTCGGTTTTTTCCTCCAGTAACTAATTATCCTGTTTCTCTTGGTTTTTTCCTTGTATACTGGGTGAGTTATCTTCTAGAAAAGTAGTCTCATCAGAAAAAATCTTAGTCTTCCAATATAGCTGTGTTCAGCCATGCAGTTCTATGATGTATCCATTTATACTTTCTTTCATAATGAAGTCAGTGACAACCCATAAGTCAAGCTGTATTGCACTATTTTCTCAATCCTGTGTTTACTTGAACTGAGACTCATGGCAATTTGGTTTTATATTTACCAGAGAGCTATCCTTAAAGTAACTTGAGATTCTCCAAATTCAGCCATCAGGAACCAGATTGACTATTACACTATCTATCTACTCTATATCATAAGAAAATTAAGTTTTTCAGAAAAATGCAGAATATGCGGAAGAGTTGATATCAAGTGACCATAATTTATGTGCAGTAAGACTGAAGATCAAACTCAAGAAAAACAAAACCTCCTGAATCATTAATTACATTGGCAGTAGAAGGCTACTAGGTAACATATTACATCATCAATTTCAAATTGAACCAAAAAACACATTATAGATGCCACAAATTGAGGGTCACCACAACAACCATAGCTGGTTTCCAGACAAATGTAAAATCAAGTTAATAAAACTGGACTCAATTTATGATTCCACTTAAATGCAGGACCAGCCCAGAATCTGGCCCTTAGCACAGTTGTTCTTTTCCTTAGTTATACTCTGATAGCCTTTTGGTTGCAATAACCTAACACAAATAGTGCACCTGCGCAGCTTTGGCTTTGCTTACATGGAGAACAAAGTTAATGTTTTACCAAGAGCAGGTCACACCTGTGCTAGTACATTGACAGGAGTTCAGATTAGAGCTACATGGTGGCAGTCATCTAAGATTCAAACTTTGATGAACAAACCTTTTAAGGCTGTTTTGGAAAAGCTTGCAGAGCCACTGCCATTCACCCACTAACCTCAAGGTGAAAGGGAACCTAGAAACCTCCAAGAATTGTGTTAAACTATCATCACTCTCTAAAGTCCAAAATATATCAAGCAAAGAGACTGAAAAGGCTAATTTGCTGCTGTGAAGAACAGCTAATGGAATTTTAAGAATCAGACAGCTGTCAAAAGTAGTAATCTTTTCTGAATATGTTCACCTTAGTAACTTGAGCCTTCAAGACAGAAAGCAGGACACAGAACACACACCAGAGACCTTCACACATATATGTTTCTGTTATCTTTATAAGTCAACAGATATGTGGGATGAACAGTTTTATCAACATTCAGCTATTCCAAGGTATCTCATTTTTTATTTGTTTTAAAATCAAAGATGTGGGGGAAGAGTACAGCTAAATCTGAAGATCAGTAAAATATGATTTTTTGCTCATTTTCTTCTTTGGGTAAAGTTGAAAATTAGAGGGGGGGAGGGGGTTCTGTTTCCCTGTTTGGTTTCTAAATGAATGTGTATCATTCATAAGTGGATCCAGGATTTTATAAAGGTGGGTGCAGGAACAGCAACCAGTACTAGGGGTGGCTGTACTTCCACATCCAGCTTCTGCCTGCCCTAGTAGGCAGACCATGACATGGGAGCAGCAGTGAGGGACTTTTTAAAGTCCCTGAATCAGGTAAGAATTTCTTGCCCTCTTTGCTCAGTGGTACATACCCTCCCCTCACATTCCGTCCTACACTGACACCACAGCCATTATCTCCACCTGACTTGTAGGCAGAGGGAGCTCCCACCCCACTCTAAATGACTTCTGTGTGGAGCTTGGCTTAGCTTGGGGACATAAGTAATGGTGGTGGTGGTGACAGGTAGGGTTTGCCCTCTCTGAGCCTGCTCCCAGGTTATCAGGAAACATAGATTCATAGCTTGTAAGGGGCTGGAAAGGACCTCACAAGATCATCGGGTCCAGCCCCCCTGCACTAGGCAGGAAAAGACAGCTGGGGTCAAGTGATCGCAGTGAGGTGACCTATCTAGTCTCCTCTTGAAGATTTCCAGGGTAGGTGATTGCACCACCCCTAGAGGGAGTGTATTCCACAGTATGGACACTGTAACTGTGAAGAAGTTTTTCCTAGTGTTAAGCCTGAAATGGTCTTCCAGGAGTTTGTGGCAATTACTCCTGGTTTTCCCCAAGGGTGCCCTGGTGAACAGTTGTTTGCCAAGCCCTTGATGTATTCCCTTGATGTAGCGGTAAGATGCTACCCAGTCCCCTTTCAGCCTTCTCGTTTTTAGGCTGAAGAGACCCAAGTCTCTCAGCCTTTCCTCGTATAGCTTGACTTGCAAATCTCTGATCACAGGGATGGCTTTTCTCTGGACTCTCAAGCTTTTTCACATCCTTGTTGAGGTGCAGTGCCCAGAACTGGGCACAGTACTCCAGCTTCGGTCTCAACAATGCTGAGTAAAGCGGGAGAATCACTTCCTTAGTTTTGCTTGAGATACATCGGTTGATGCATGCCAGAGTATTGTTTGCCCTGCGGGCTATAGCATTGCACTGATGGCCCATGTTCATACTATGGTCTGTTACCTCTAGGTCCCTTTAAGTCGTGGTGCTAGTCAGTTTGGCACCACAGAGCCTGTAAGTATGTTGGGGATTGTTTGTCACCAGATGGAGCACTCAATGTTGAACTTCATCTGGTTCTGATTCACCCAACACCAGCCTGTCTGCAGCCTATTTTCAAGCATGACCACACTCCCCCATAATTTGGTGTTGTCCACAAACTTGGCCAGTGAGCTCTTCACCCCCACATCCCAATCATTGATAAAGATGTTGAAAAGCACTGGATCATGTATAGTTCTCGTGAAGACAACACAGATCCGTTCATTAGAACTCTCTGGGTCCTACTGCACCTCTAGCTTCCTACTCACCTAACTGTCAAGCAGTTAAGCCCGCAGTCCTCCAATTTCCCATGAGAACATCATCACATACCAGATCAAAGGCCTTTTGGAAGACTGCATATACAGTATCATCCTCCTCTCTCTTATTTAGGTGGTGAATTGTCTGGTCATAGAAGGAGATGAGATTGGTAAGACAAGACCTGCCCACAATGAAGCCATGCTGGGTGTTGTTCACAATTCTACCTTCTGTGAGCATATCGCACATAGACTTATTGATGAATTTTTCCAGGATTTTCCCTGGGATAGAAGTTAGGGTAATTGGCCTACAGTTGCCTGGGTCCTCTCTCTTCCCCTTCTTGAAAATGGGCACATTGGCCCTTTTCCTGTCTTCAGGTACCTCCCCTGAGCACCACAATTTTTGGAAGTTTCTCCAGAGGTCCCACGATGACTTCGGCCAGCTCCTTCAGCACTCTCAGATGAAGTTCATCCCGTCCTGCTGACTTATTAATGTCTAACTTTTCTAACTGACCGTGCGCATTCTGAACCTTATCTGGTATGATATTCCCCTTAGTCTGGTGAAATACTGAAGCAAAATAGTCATTCAGGAGTTCAATTTTCTCCTGAGTGTCAGTAACCAGCTCTCCTGAGTTGTTGAGCAGTGGTCCCATACTTTCATTTGTTTTCCTCCTGTTCCCTATATACCTAAATAAGGACTTCTTATTGTCCTTGATTTCTGTTGCTAGTTTAAATTTAGTTGCCAACTTAGCCTTTCTAATCTGCTCCCTACAAGTACAGGCCGTTGTTGTATAGTCCTTCTTGGGTACTGTCCCAAGCTTCCATTGTTTGTATGCCTCTTTCTTCTTTTTCAAGAGGACCATGATATCTCTAATAAGCCAAGAGGGCTAACCAGCCCTTCTGCTACCTTTCCTCTGCATGGAAATTGACTTCTTTTGTGCTTGGAGGATTGTGTACTTGAGGAACAACAAGTCTCCATGCACTCCTTTCGGCTTTTGTCCCTGGTCCCACAGTGCTTCACCTACTATTGCCATGAGCCTGTTGAAATTTTCTTTCTTAAAGTCCAAAACTTTGACCCTGCTAACTGATTTGTTTGTCTTGCCATGGATAGTGAACATGATAGTTTCATGGTTGCTATTGCCCAGGCTATCTTCTATATTCAAGTTGCTCACCAGATTGTCTCATTTGGCCAAGACCAAGTCTAGGAGAGCGTTACCTCTGGTTGGCCTGTGCACTTCTGAGTCAGAAGAGCTCTTCAATACAGGTCAGGAAGCAACACGACTGATCCAACTTGGCCGGTGTTCCTCCCAAGAGATGTCACTGAAGCAATGTCCTCCCAAGAGATGTCACCCATGATGACCATATCCCGTATGCGTGTTCTGCCAGTTCTTGAGAGAACTCCAGCTCAAGCTCCTCCCCCTGGTTTGGTAGTCTGTAGTACACACCAACAGTTAGGTCTCTCTCACCATGTGCCCCCTCTCATAGTTTGACCCAGAGGGTTTTGAGCCACTCTTCTTTGGAGCCAAAGTCAGCCTCCAAGGAGATGTACTTCCCCCTCACATAGAGAGCTACATCGCCACCTTTCTTCCCTACTCAATCCCTTCTGTGCAGAGTATAGCCCTCTGTGGATATGTTCCAAGCATGTGAGAAGTCCCACCAGTCTCTGTAATCCCCACTAGATCATAATGCTGAGGGAGATTGGGCAGGGAGGAGGAAAACTGCCTGTTACAATCACTGCCACTGTCCCTGGCTGAGCCTAGCTCCCCATGTAGCTTGGCTAGAGTAGCTGCCATGATTCAAAGAAGCAGTGCAACTGTACAACTACACCCCCTCAGAATATGCTTCATGCCTTATTGATATTGAAAACTGAACAAAAATTCAGTTCTTGCATTTCTTTCAGACTGAAAGTTAGTAATGTGAACTTCCCTAATCCAACATTGGAAAAAGTACTTTAAAAGCTATTATACAGTAGCTGTGGTACAAACCAGAAACTTGAGTTCATAACTGTTGGCACAATTATCACATCTTAAAATTTAACAAGGGACTGTAATTTTTTTCATTCTCCAGGTTTGACTCTAATATTAATCTCCTTTAATAGTAGAAGATGATTATAATGTATTTCACCACTGTTTTCAGCCTAAGGGCAAAAGAAGGAAAGCACAGAGTTGCAGAGCATGGTGGAGAGGAACTTAAGGGAAAACAGCAGAGTGAATGAGGAGAGAATTTTTTTTTTGCCCCTGCCTATTTCTCTGTAAAATTCAAAAGTTCTCACTGGGCGTGTCTATACAAGATGATACTGCACAGTGATTACTGCACATTTATTTAGTACTTGTATAAGCAAGTACTAAGTAAATGCACAGTTACCAGAATTACTGCCACAGTAGCGTCAGTGAACATCTTTTAAGTGATGCTACTGTGCAGTAGCCTAATAATACTGCACAGTAGCTTATTAGCACTGCCTGTGTTGTAACACACTAATACACAGTATTTGGCTACTACTCAGTCAGCGTCTCATGTAGATGTGTCCACAGTGTCTATGGATGTAACTGAGATGAGCAAGTTGCATTTTCAATATACATAAGAGCTAAATTCTACTTTCATATCAATGGGACCTGCAAAGATGTGCATTTGAGGGAAGTGTTTCATAAGAAACAATTGGAAGTGACACTGCATGTGACTGTACAGACAGAACTACGGCAGCTGAGAAGTGTTAAAGCATATACAGATTTATCAGAGGAGTCATTGAGAATTACCTGCTCTATATGATCAAAAGAAATTTCTTGTCAAATAGTTTTTCTTTCATTGCATCTTCCTGTGCAGTAAGATCTTGAGGCCTTCACAGAGTTATCCCTGCCATGGGATATACAGTGTTACATATATGTTATATGATGCATTTTGGAGTGGGTGGCAGGAGGATTAACAGGAAAATTATATAGTAGTTTGTGATGTGATATATATACCCCACTCTTAGGCAGGCATTCTTTGGACCTGGGTTATAAAGAGAAAACTGAAAAGCTGTGGAAGGACCCTGGAGAGGAAAAGAATGATTGCCCAGCCACAGGTGCAGGGAACAAGTAGAAACCAATTATATAATTTATGTAGAAAGACTGTATTGTGGAGATCTGTCAGCTAAGGACTGTGTCTGGCTAAAGCAAGCTATCATTTGCTTTTATTTTATTTTTGCCAGAAGAAAACCATGTCCCTGATGCCCCATTTTGGGTCCAGTTGGAGAAATGCTCTGCACAGGGAGTCCTGTACTTCTTACACAGGTGTATTTTATGTCCTTTTGGCTTGTTCTCTCCCTTTTATGATTGCCTCAGGCTTAGACCCAGACAAGAAGCCTAGAGGTTCTTCACACTATTCAGGGATGACTGCTACCTTATGCTGGGATTCAAGTCCTACTCAGTGGGAACTATGTTTGGGAACTATGCCCTCAGAATAAGAATCAGAATTTGGCTTATGGCAGTCATTGGTTTTTAAAAACAGCCTTTAATAAAGTTAGTGATTTATGACTACTTTTCTGTTTGTTGACATTGTGAATTATTAAGTTTTGTTCTCATGGTAATGTGAAAATGAGTATGATTGTTAGAGCAGCTGACTTTTCTCCCTAGGATATTGAGCCTCTATCTTAACTTGTTGGGCACTGAGACTTTATTTTACAATTCTTGGCCTTCACATTGCCTTCCTACACTTAAAACACAGAACCAAACCAAACCAAACCAAACCAAACCTGCTAAAATAATTCATTGCAAAGTGGCAGATAGATAGATAGATAGATTAGATAGATAGGGAGGTATTTTAAATACCAATCTTTTCTTGAGCAAGTTTTTTCCCATCTGACAGGCATGGTCTCTGTAGCTGCCAATATTCTTTTCCTTCCTTAAGGGAAGTGTTTGCTTCCTTTGTTTTCAAAAAGGCTATAGTAGTGTATGTAATAGCCTGCCCTCCCTCACAAAAAAACCGGAAAAACACAGTTCATTTCCCAGCCCTGAAGAAAATACTTCACGCTCAGTGATGCACTGGATGCAAATGTAAGATTGTTTGTAACTTCCAGTATTTTAATTTTGTTCTTAAGTTTCAAGCAACTCCATTTTCTTATTACTGTCATTTTAAGGTCCTGTTGGCTTGTACATAGGATGCCGTAATTCAGTGGGCATGACACTAGACTAGGCATCAAGAAATTTGGGTTCGACTCCTGGCTCAGCCTGTGACATGCTTTGAGCGAGGCCTTTTCTTTTCCCCCTTGGTTTTTTATCTTGTGCATTTAGAGTACAAGCTGAGGGAAGGATCATCTCTTACTACACCTGCAGTGCACAGTACAATGAGGCCCCACTTTCATTGCAGCCTCTAGATAATCGTGTGATATAAATAATTACTAATAAGACCAAATTAGCCAACTCCGCATAATTTTTTCAGTGAGGTCCATCAAAGACATCCACGGATGCAAGCCTAGTTCTTTCCACATCATTAAAGAGGCAGGCTTAACAGAGAAAAGACTGAACAAACTGTAACTAAAATATTGGAGTGGAGGTGGAGGGGGAGCAGGGTGAATTTAAAGACATTGGTATTTTTGCTTAGATTCTCCCCTATAGGCCCACAGGCAAACCACTGACACCTATTTCATGCATGAAGCTATTTCCAAAGATTGGACACCTGCACACATAACAAGGGCCAACTTGAGTGTTAAAATGCACAATTTGCTCTTTCAGTCATAGTAGCAGAAAAATGTTTTTCTAAACATGCATACACTTTCGGCACAGACAGATGTGACAATATTCACCTGATCTGGTCCCAGAAAGCAAGGATTGGTTTAACTTATGGTGCTTTCTGCGAAGTGTCATGAGTTAGACCAGGGAGCTGCATTTCTGTCTGTGCCCTTTGGGTTTCAGTTAATCAAGATTGTGTCCTACCTCTGAAAGACAGAACTGAGATCTTTTTTGCATACTGTGGTGACTTAGTGAATTAGCTAGTTATGCCTTTTTATTCCCTCTGGAATATAGGACCTTCTAACTGGTCTTCAGCCATCTTATGCAGTGGTCTTTGCTTCTTCCTATGTAATTTTAATAACTCTTCATTCTGCCTTTATTGCCTGTCTCCATGATATCCTTAGGGAACATGTAGACATCACACTTAGATCAACCTAACTAGAGTTAGGTCGATGTAAGTGCTGAACTGTAGATTCATAGATTCAAAGATTGTAAGGGCTGGAAGAGACTTCGAAGCTTTACCACATCCTTGTTGAAATGTGGTGCCCAAAACTGGACACAGTACTCGAGCTGTGGTCTCACCAATGCAGAGTAAATTGGAAGAATAACTTCCTTGGTTTTTCTTGAGATGCATCAATTGATGCATGCCAGAGTATTATTTGCCCTGCTGGTTCCAGTGTTGCACTGGCAGCTCATATTCATACTGTGGTCTATTATTACCCCTAGGTACCTTTCAGTCATGGTGCTGGTCAGTTTGGCACCACCGAGCCTGTAGGTACATTGGGGATTGTTCATCCCCGGCTGGAGCACTTTACATTTCTCGATGCTGAACTTCATCTGGTTCTGATACGCCCAACTTGCCAGCCTGTCTAGGTCCACCTGTATCTGCAGCCTATTTTTAAGCATGACCATGCTCCCCCCCATAACTTGGTGTCATCCGTGAACTTGGCCAGTGAGCTCTTCACCCCCACATCCAAATCATTGATAACGATGTTGAAAAGAACTAGACCAAGTACTGACCTCTGAGGGACACTACTGGCCACTTCTCGCCAGGATGACACACATCCATTCATTAGAACTCTCTGGATCCTACCAGAGAGATATGTTTGGGGAGTTTGGATCAGGCAAGAAATGGCTGCCCAATCTAAGTTAGCTTACTCACAAACAGACCTTATACTTAGATCAATCTTAGGTCAATCTATGTGCCATTCTGTACATATGTTTGGGGAGGTTAAGCTGGGCAAAAAAATGGCTGGCCTGATGTAATTTAGCTCACCTGAGAGGTGCACTAAGTTAGATCAGGCACAGGTTAGCTTGAGCTACTAAATATCCATACATGGTTGAAGCAGAGCTCCAGGGATGAGAAAGCCCAGCTGCTAACCCCAGTCCTGGGGTTGTGCTGTTTTACCAATTCCCCCTCCCCTGCACCCCTGGATTAATAACCTCTCTCTCATGGACCCGCCAACATGCCCCAGACCTGCCAGCCTTCCCAATGCCACCAATCTCCCCCCTGCCAACTGCTAGCCCTTTGATCCCACTAAACCCCACAGACCCGATAGCCTACCTCCCTGAACCCACCCATCTCTTCCTTCACCATTGCTTACTTAATGTTCTTGGCATGGATCCTGGCACCAGAAAATGTGTGCACAAGCAGGGACCCAAGCTATGACCATTCCACTTAAAATAAACTGTATGATCATAGATCAGGTCCTGCGAATGTGTGCATGTGCCCTTAATTGTTCTCAGTGCTTCTTGGCTTGGAGGTTCTGTTCTTATGCCTGCATTGTAATGCAGAAGTTAGATTGTTACCTACCATAGGTTTGCAACCTCTGAAGTAGGTTGTTACCTACAAAAGCTCATGCCTCTATGAACCACAAAGTTCTTATAGTACCACCCTGTCTACCTACCTTGTTATATACTGTATTTAATATGAGATGACCCTGATTATAAGACAACCGCCCCCCACCAATAATTCGATTCTATATATGGAAAATGTATACATTTGTTATAAATTGCCAGGTATACAATCTAATTGTTGGAGTTTTGTCTTGAATTTGTCCCCCTCCCACTGCTACAGCAGGGGAAATAAATCAGGGAGGGTCAAGTAATTCCTTTGCCCTCTGCCTTCCTCAACTTCTTCCCACTTCATCCCATTTTCCCTCCCTACTGTCAGATCCTGCTCTCCCTGAGCACATGGAAGTGAGGATAAAATTTGAAAATGCTGATCTTGAAATAAACAAAGATTTAGCAATTTGCAAATAAGGCCCACAGACTTAGTTCATCCAGGATTCATGCAATTTACCTTTTCTGAAACTGCTGCAAGTTTTAGCACAGGTACTCCATAAACACATTTTTAAGTAGTACTTGGGCATCTGCTTATATAGAGTACAAACTCTGCATGATATTAGTCCAAAGTCAAAAGGCTGATGTTTTTATAGTTTGTTGGTCTGGGAGCCAACAGACTCAACAGTATTTCAAACCATGGTGGCCCTACAACTCAAAACTGTTCAGTATGTGTGTGTAATCCAGATACCCCCCCACAAATATCAATGTGATAATTAGGCCCTCCCTCTTCCGTCCCCCTCCACTCATGACTGCAACCAAGTGTTCTTGGCACAAATTGTGGGATCCTCCAAAAATGTATATGCAGATGAGGCACAGGGCAACCTGGTCCAGCTTCACCTCATGAAGGGCAGGGGCACCCTAGTCATATGTGCCAGGCTGAGCAAAGGGGCAACAGAGGGATTGTGGGTGAACTGTTTGGGGTCCTGTTTGGTGATGTTTGCCAGACATTTAAGGTTGGTGATAAATAGAAATCATTGCAAGTGGGGAAGAAGAAGGTACAGCTCAGCTGTGGGAGTGAAGAGGAAGTCAAAAGATGCTCAGTGTAGTAGCTCACCATGACTTGAAAAAGAGTCAGCACTGAGAAGGACTGAGCACAATCGACTTTACCATATATATCTTTGTGGTAGATTTGCCCAATATTAGTCTTGTACTTCATAGTCATGCTTAGTGTTGACTGCATTTAATCAATGTCATAGTTTCCATTACTGAGAACATGTTGCTGTTAGCAGC
Organism: Alligator sinensis; assembly: GCF_000455745.1. Classification (NCBI taxonomy): domain Eukaryota; kingdom Metazoa; phylum Chordata; order Crocodylia; family Alligatoridae; genus Alligator; species Alligator sinensis. The sequence continues at coordinate 1,739,193 of NW_005842234.1, forward strand.
AGTTCAACGATAGACAATGTATTTAATGCAATTTCCTTGTATGTGAATGTAAGATAAGGGGATTTTCCCCCCATGCTTATTTTGTATTTGAGTAAATAGGGTAGTTCATGTATTTTCTGTATGTGCAAACATACCATGTCTCTCTTCTTTAGTTGTTTTTATTTCTACTAGTTTCTTTTTCATCTGTTTCCTAGTACTTTGTTTCTGCTGTTTGTCTTATCGTTGGATGTTAAGGCAGCTGTTTACGAAGACTTGGAATCTAAATAGTAAGGTCTTGACAAATCTGCAGGTTTAAGTATTGTACAGGAAAGCAGAATTTGCATTGGTGTTGGATGTATGGAGTTCAGTTTGAAGGGTAAGGTTTCTGTTTTTCTCAGTTGGCTTCAAGGTTATAAAGGCATGTCTGGCTTTTGCTATTGTGACATCAGTGCTTTTGTCCACTCTACCTGTTTTGTTTACAATGATCCAAAGATACATAAGGTGCCAAGCCTCTTTTATATCAGTCCCACAAATTGTTATGGATGTTTCTTACTGTGTGTTGCTTTTTGATTCTCATGTTTTTAGCTGTGTGGTGTTGATTTTCAATCCCACAGACTATGTGAGGCCCAGAGGTCATTTGCTTTGGACTGTAGGTCTCCAAACATGTGGGACAAGAGGCAGATGTCATCTGTGCAGTCAAGTTACTTAAAGCTCTGTGTAGATGTCCATTGTATTCCCCTTAGGTTTGGAGGGTCAGGTGCTTGTTTTGTTTGTGTATGTGTGATTGTCTATTGTGTTTGTCTGTTTTCTTTTGATATTTTGTGTTGCCAAATCCAGTACAAATAGGAAAATCGTGGGTGATATAAAATACCACTCTCTGTTGCTGCTAATGGCTTGTGTATGTATTATGTTTTATTTCATAGGTCATATTTTTATTGTAGCTCTGAATTATATTTACAAATTTCTATGGGGTCATGTAGTGGCAAGGTGACTTCCTTAAGACTGTTATAGCTGCAGTGTCAAAGGCTGTGTATAGACAAAATGAGGAGTGTGTGTGCACAACACTTTAAAGCAAGTTAAATGCTTTTGCACCACTGTAATGGTGTTGGTGTTTGCATGCATCAGTGGCATATTGCACAGTAATTCCAGCAGCTGTAGCAAATTTGGCAGTATAATGCACCTTAAATGATTTGGGGCGCAGCAAACTAAAACTCCTCCAAAGAGTTTTAGTTTGCTCCCCTACAGCCATAGAACAAGGCACCAGGCTCCGTGCAGCTCAGGGGCTCTGCAGGAAGCCCATGCAGGCAGCCTGACAGCAACCTGGGAAGGCAGGCTCCACCCATGAAAAGCGGCAAGCGTGATCTTTATTTTTCCTTAGAGGTTTCCTGCCTGCCTGAGCTGTGTGGGTGCCCAGTGTGTCCCTCTGCTGCTGCGGTGCCCCTCGGGACCGCCTGAGCCGGGTGCCTGTGGATGGGTGCCTCCTTGGGGGGAACTTAAAGGGTTCCCATACATGTTCAGGGAGCTGGCTCTAACATGCTGGAAAACCAGTGCATCAGAACAGACTTGATTAATTGAGTCTTCAGGAGTGCATTAACATGTTCCAGCAGACTCTAGCTTCATATGTATCAGCATCCCTGTATTGAAAAATGGTGGCAGGGTGCTTTAAACTAAAGCTTATTTGATGAGCTTTAGCTCAAAGCATGCTGTCACCATTTTTCAGCATGGGGGATGCTGATACACGTGACGCTCGGGCAGTTTTAATTAGCACGGGTTGCTAATTAAAGCACCCCCCCCATGCCTCCCTAAGTACATGTAAAAATGCCCAAAGTTGCTCTCTTATCTGTGCATGATATCTCCTATCTAAATTGTGTCTGTTCTTGTCTGTCAGTTTTGAATCAGCTGTTTCTTGTACTTTGTCATAAATAACACAGATAAATACTTCACCCAAGACTGACAGCAGCAGAATGGTCCTCTATTTATTACATTGATTAAGGTCTCTTTTAGCCAGTTTTACTATATGACCAGTTTTTGACTGATTTGTTCTTTTTTCCTTTCTTACTTCTTTTAGAAGAGGACTACCAAAATGTTTATTATATTCTGTAAGTCTGCTTTAAGGACTTCTATTGGAATGTTGTTTAGAAACCTGGAGCTGTCCAATCTTTAATAATTTAATTGGCTTCTCTACTTCTATTTTACAGGATAGATTATCACTTTCTGTACCTATGGGTGTTGTTACGATTTAAGAACTAACTACAGTACTCCCTCAATAAATTTAATTGTTTGATATATTTAACTTGCCTTTATTGCTTTAAGCTGGTCCATTGGTTATTCTGACAACAGCCTTATGATGTTATACTGTCATAGGCAGGGTCCTACAGGAGGGCCGTGATCTCCTTAAGGCCCCTTCCCATGCCAAGTTGGCCCAAGGGCATCCTCGGTTTCTCGCCCGCCACTTCTTTGATGTTAAAATATGTTAGGGAGGCTTCCTTTTTATGCCGTCCTGGTCACTTCTCATTGTAGTCTCTGCCTGTGGACTCCCGGACCCCTCGTGGGTCCCGCTCTACAAATGGGTGCTTCCGGGGTACTCTAGCCTTAGGGGCTGTGCATGGCTCCTACCACCCCAATACCACACCCCAAGCATCGCAGATGTACTGGACGTTATTTTGTCCCTCTCTCTGATGTTCACGCCCTCTCTGGCACTCAGGCTCTCCTCAGCCCTGCCTCTTCTCTCTCTGTGCCCCTACTGGCACTTGGGCTCTCCTCAGCCCTGTCTCTCTCTCTCTCCGTGCCCTTCCTTCAGGCTCTTCAGTAAGGCCACCTTTTTTAGGGCCTTCTCAAGCACTGCCCCCTTCTCTGGGGTTCCCAGTAGCACTGCTTTCCACTGGGGCCTCCTCTCTAGCGCTGCCTTCTCTTGCAGGGCCTTCTCGGTAAAGCCGCCCCTCTCTGGGGCCTTCCCTGTAAAGCCACCCCTCTCTCGGGGGCTCTTCTGCAGTGCCACCCTCTCTCAGGGGCTCTTCTGCAGTGCCGCCCTCTCCTGGGTTCACCACAATGCTACCCCGTTCCTCAGGGTTCACCGCACTGCTACCCCCTTCCTCAGGGTTCACCACGCCCGCACTGGGGGCTTCTCAGTAATGCCCCTTCTCTGGGGCTGGGGTCTATGCACCCCAAATACTGCGCCCTTGCTGGCGCTGGGGTTCCCACACTACTGTGGGTCCCCTATGAGGCCTCTTCCAACCCCTAATAGCCTCACCCAAACCACCGGTGATAAACAGGAACACAAAATACTAGCCCTCCGGCTATAACTGAAACTAAAGCCATTCGGCCATAACAACGTTCACTCCTACTGGAGACCCTTTAGCTCTCCCAGCCATGTTAGATGCTGCTCCTGTATCAGGCTTCTCCTCGCATCTTTACTTAGGGAGCTCCTTCCTCCATGGTTGCTGGCAGGGAACTGCCAGCCTGGCCTCAGCCCCTGGACTTTATAAGGGCCAGGCCCTGCCCCTTCTGGTCAGCTGACCTTCCCTGGTTGCCCCGGCAACCCACAGCTGGGCTTCTTATTCACTCACTGCTAGGGTCCCTTCCCTTGCAGTTTCTCCTCTTTAGGAGCAGGGCACCTCAGTGCTCTGCAACACATACTATTTCTTGATATCATTGTGTATAGAGGCCTTCTGAGGATATGCTGCCATTTTGACTATAACATCTCTTTTTTTTCTTTCCATATGTTTTAACCTCTGTGATTTTGTGATATATTCCTCCACTGGGAATTTAACATGCAGAACCCAAGAACCAAATTTCTACCCAGAACTTCTGCTGAATTTTATCCATGTAACATTTTAATGTATTGCTTTGCAATAGGTTTGATTTAGAGTTTGTGATCAACAATACTTTGGTACTGTTGAATCAGGAATTATTTTAAAAAGGAAAACAGAAAATTATATTTCAGTATTCTAGGTCAATCATAAATAAAAGCATAAGTTATATGGTACTGCCCTAGAGGTGATACAGATGGAATTTCACTTGCTCTGGAAAATATGTGACTATTTTGCTTCAGTGGGCACGTCTATATGTGTGCTTTAATGTGCATTAGCTTATATTAACATACATTAAAGCATTACTAAAAAAAGGTGTTATTTAGTTAACCAGCATTAAAATAGGTTAATGCACATTAAATGTCACTTAAAAACTGTGGGCTCCTACAGACATGTGGGGGGCCTCCTCTGATGCACTGGAAATCCACCACATTGGAGCAGACTCAACTGAGTCTCCTGGAGCATGGGAATTGACATGTTCTGGCAGCCTTCCCCAGCACAGGTATCAGTGTCCCCATGGTGAAAAAATGGCGGTAGGGTTCTTTGAAATAAAACACATTCAATGAGCTTTAGTTCAAAGAACCCATTTGCTATTTTTTCAGCTCAGAGACATGCGGGGATGCTGATACACATGACACACTTTAAATTAGTGTGGCTGCTAATTAAAGCACCCAGCGCTGCGACCCAAAGCACGTGTAGAAATGCCCCGTGTTCTTTACTTAATATGCATTAAGAAAGGCTAATGCACATTTTCCTAGTACTTCACAATGCGGGGTGTCTATACATGAGCAGAGAGGTTGTTTTGATGTGCTGTAATTCCACCACATCAGAACAGACATGATTAACCAATTCTGCTGGAGCATGGCAATTACCATGCTCCGGCAGCCTCCCATATCTTGTATATCGCCATCCCCGCACTTGAAAATGGTGGCAGGAGCACTTTATCTAAAGCTTGTTTGACAAGCTTTAGACAATGGGCCCCTGCTGCCATTTTGAAGTGTGGGGGCACTGCTACATGAGATGCTCTGGAAGCTTTAAGTAGAGCAGCTGTCAGAGCCACTCTAATTAAAGCTCTCTCCTGCCAAATCCCGGAGCACGTGTATAAACACCTGGAGGTACTAGATTTAATACACATTAAGTAAAGCGCGTTAATGCATGTGTAGATGTGCCCAGCAAAACTAAGATTTCACCCATGGGTTTGGAAAAATTCATTTCTATTGGATTCAACTTTCTGGAAGATAATACTGTGTGCAAGTGATGGCATGAAAAGCAAGTGGAAAAAAGAAAAAAGTTTGAACTGTCTTTGTTTCTAAAGAAAGCAGATATTTCCTTTCCTTTCATATCATTCCCCTCCAGCCACTTCTCTCTGTTTATCCTACTTTCTCTCCAATCTGTTTCCTTTTTTTTCAGACACGTTTTTAAGCTCTTGTATTGCTTAAACCAAGTACATCTATCATCTCTGCTGTTGCTTTACCAATGAGCCAGTGCTGAATCAGCACGCCCTAAGGCATCTCTAAGTCAACAGGCTCACCAAGGATGCTGTTTCTGGCAGGCTAGTTTAGCGTTCCTGAGGGGCTGTCAGATGCAGCTGTGGTAATCATAAGGGTGAAAAAAACAGATGAGTCTCTTGAATCCTGCACTTGGAAGAAAAATGCCAAATCATCAGTCTTGGGAAGTGTGACTTTACAGATGAATCAGTAAAGATGTATTCTTTTTTAAATATAAGTATCCAGGAATTTATGCTAGAATTTTTAAAAGACCTGTCTCCAAAGCATGTTGTCTTCATACATGCAACTCTATTGATTAGGAGAAAAATGTAATAAATACAATAATGTTTTACTGTCTAAATCAGTGTAGTTACTCACTTGGCTTATTTTTACTTTGTTTGCTAGAAGCAAAACATCACAATCAAACGGTAACATGGAGTAAACTTTAGCATGAAGCTCTGCTTGTTTTAAAAATAATTGATCCAATATTAGATACCTGATGTCTTCAAGAGGTAGTAATATATAGCAAAACTGAGTGACATGGAATTTAAGGAAATATGTAAAATTTAAATAGTCAGGAAAAGTTGGAACAATGTATGGTTGTAACTGATTAGGTTCATCTACCCAATTTAAATTAGTCGTAACAGTGTATTCTTTGATCCTTCATTGCAGACTTAGCATTTTCTTTTAATTAAAATATATTTTTAAACTAAAGAATCCTCATTGTGTTCCAATAGGAGGGGAGAAGATCTATTCACATTTATTGCACATACATTTATAAGAAAATCACAAGTTTTCTCAACATAAAAGCTATTAACCACAAAATTTATGAACGCTTTCTATGACACATCAATTAAGGCCAGATTTGACTGTATATTTTTAAATCCCCAATGTACTTCACAGTTCAAACAAAGCAACAGATTGCAGCATATACAACATTCTGAGACTAACAAAAATAACTGTTCTCCGATAATTTGGAGCTTAAATTGTAGTATGAGGTGTGTGAAGAGGAAATTAGGTGGACTAGCATGGTTTGGAAGGATAAAATAACTAAAGTTGTAAAAACAAGTAATGAGAGTTTTTTAGTATGTCAGAAGCAGGAGATCTGCAAAGGAATCAGAAGTTAAAGAGACCAATTGAGAAAGATAAAAGCAATGCTGAAAATTAAATGATTCTTTGGGATCAGTCTAAAGGACAGAAACTGCTGAGGAAATGCCCCTCCCAGACCTCATCTTTTTCTGCAGTGAAGGTGAGCTACTGTCAGCCACTGTGGTATCAAAATAGTGCTGGAAGAAACTGCTACTTAAGTGTTTGTCTACAAAGTTATGTTCAGGAAAGTGAATTTGAATTAACATTTAAATTGGATTAGTTAAACTGTGTTAAACTGTGGAAACCCTTATTCTTAATTAAAATACCTTTATTCAATTTAGTTTATTTCACTTTCAAATTGAAGTAAGCTAAATTGAATTAAGGCAACTTCTATTTAGAATTCTCAACCCCTTACAGTTTTAGTCATCTACTTTAAATTTATGCTGTCTAGGAAGTTTAGATGAATTTCCCTAAGTATACCTGGTGTCACAGAGCACTGAGGTGCCCTGCTCCTAAAGATGGGAAACTGCTAGGGAAAAAGCCCTAGCAGTGAGCAAGGAGCCCAGCTGTTGGTTACCAGAGGCAACTGGAGCTAGCAAGCGACCACACCTGCCAGCAGTCAGCTGACTGAAAGGGGCAGGGTCTGGCTCCCTTATAAACCCTAGGGGCTGAGGCCAGGCTGGCAGTTCCCTACCAGCAGCTGTGGGGGAAAGGAGCTTCCCTGGAGCAAAGCTGAGAGAAGAGGCTTGGCTGCAGGTATAGCCTGAGCTGGGTAAAGGATGGAGCATCCATGGGGTGTTTTGAGTAACGTCGATATAGCCGGGCAGCTTCAGTTTATGTTATAGCCGAGGGGCTAGTGTTTTGTTTATTGTTTGGCACTGGTGGTTTGGGTGAGGCTATTAGGGGTTGGAGGAGGCCTCATAGGGGACCCACAGCAGTGTGGGGATCGCAGCACCAGCAAGGGTGCAGCATTTGGGGTGCACTGACCCCAGCCCCAGAAAGGGGGCAGTTGAGAAGCCCCAGAGAGAGGGGGCATTGGTGAGAAGCCCTAGTACAGGTGTGGTGAGCCCCAGAGAGAGGGGGCAGCATTTTGGAGAAGCACCAGAGAGAGAGCAGCATTGACGAGTGCCAGAGAGAGTGCAGAGCCAGACAAGGCAGCTCAGGGCCCAGAGAGGACAAGGGGGCCACATTATAACAAGGCCATGACTGAACAACGTCAATTCCATTCTGCGAGGCCTGGGGCATGGTAAAGGGGTGGTTGGAGTCACGCATAGCCCATAAGGCTAAGGTGCCCCTGAACAACTGTGGTACCATCTATCTTGGAGCAGGACCTACCGGGGTCTGGGAAGGGATGGGGTCAGAGTGTACAGCTAACTGACCAAGAGGGTGTGAAAGGCAGCCTCCCAATTATATAGTTTGTCATCAAAGATGTGGCGGGCAAGGATCGAGGGTGCCGACTGGGCCAACTTGGCACGGTAAGGGGGCCTTGGGGAGATCACGGCCATCCTGCAGGACACCGCCCCATGACACCTGGGTAAACAAGCTTCTAAAAAGTAGTAAGTCACCAGACCTACATAGCATTAATCAGAACTAGAAAGGACTGCGTGGAATTTGAAAATGTCAGCAAGCTGGGTGAATAGATATTACAACCTCAAGTGAAATTAATTGTCAATATATGCAAAATACTAGGAAGCTTGATGCAAGTTATCAAAATGTAATGCTACAAGTAAGTGCCTGTTTCATTCAGGAACATTTCTGTTGTGCCTCTGTCATTTTTGTAATACTACCGGGGGGTGCACATCTGTCCCCTCAACTTTACTAACACTGATGTCTCTGCCTGTTTCCCAACTCCATTTCATTCCCAGTGAGCTGTATTGTGAGTGCCCCTCTATAGCCTGTGACCTACAACCTATAGCTAGTTCTTTGCATCTGGAAACATAAGACGATTTGTTGTGATTTCCCATCACATTCTCTTTAAAAAACTTGGTGTCTGTGGCATTGATGCCTACACAGTCAGATGCGTGGCAAATTGGCTAGATAGTCGCACCCAGAGAGTGGTGGTGGACGAGTCATTTTCAACCTGGAGGGATATGAGCAGTGGAGCCCCCAGGGCTTGATCCTGGGGCCTGTACTGTTAGACATCTTTATCAGTGATCTGGATGTGGGTGTGGAATGCACACTGCCCATATTTGCTGATGACACCAATTTGTGGGGTCATGTGGGCATACTGGAGGGGAGGGACAGAATCCAGCTAGATCTAGACAAATTACAGAGGTGGGCAGAAGAGAATAGGATGGAATTCAATGCAGACAAGTGCAAGGTGCTGCATCTAGGGAGAAGGAAGCAGCAACATACTTATAGGCTGGGGAACACCCTTTTTGTCAACACGGTGGCAGAAAGGGATCTTGGAGTCATTGACTCCAGGATGAACATGAGCCACCAGTGCAAGGAAGTGGTCAGTAAGGCTAACCATACCTTGTCATACATCTACAGATGCATCACAAGCAGGTCCAGGGAGGTGATCCTTCCCCTCTATGCAGCATTGGTCAGGCCACAGTTGGAGTACTGCATCCAGTTCTGGGTGCTGCACTTCAAGAGGGATGTGGCTAGCATTGAGAGGGTCCAGAGGAAGGCCACTCATATGGTCAAGGGGCAGCGGGGCAGGCACTATGAAGAGAGGCTGAAGGGCCTAAACCTATTCAGCCTCCACAAGAGAAGGCTGAGAGGGGATCTGGTGGCAATTTACAAACTCACCAGGGGGGGATCAACAAGAATTGGGGGAGGTCCTGTTCCCCCAGGCATCACCCAGGGTTAATAGGAATAACAGCCACAAATTGTTAGAGAAAAGGTTCAGGCTGGACATCAGGAGACATTACATTTAGGGCTGCCAGGCTCTGGAATGGACTCCCAAGTGAGGTGGTACTCTCTCCTACTTTGGGGGTCTTCAAGAGGAGGCTGGACAGATACTTGGCTGAGGGGATATGACCCCGGCACCCATTCCTGCCTAGGGCAGGGGGTCAGACCTGCTGATCTGTTTAGGTCCCTTCTGATCCTAAGTGCTATGATGATTTTCCAAACCACCAATTAATTAAGACTTCTTTTTCTTGGAAACTACAGTGTCCCTGTGAACCTTCCTTCCCCGTCCCTCCCACCCCTCCCCAAAAGCCAGTCTGATCTCATCTCTTGGGTAGATTACAACTACTACCAAGTAAAGACCTCTACTTAATAAAGATGCCTATGCATTGTCCTGCAGAATATAGTGGAAAGGCAGGAGTTGGCTAAACCAGTATTCATATATTATAAAATGTTAGGGATTAATGTTGGTAAATGGGGTATGAGAGGTGTCAGATGATTGTCTCAGACAAATTGCATTTGTTTAGATCACAAAAGAGTTTTGGGGGAAGTAAAAAATGAATGCCACTCCCAGCATATTTAATGGGACTTGCATCAAACATAAATTCTTACCACATCCTATTGTTTGAATTACTTTGCTAGTTCTAAAACACTGCAAGTTGATCTACACGTTGTACTTAAACAATGAGCTATTTCAATATTTGTAGACAGTAAGACAGATAAGGGCAGTGCAACTTTGTATTTGGTATCTTGCATTAATTAGCATGTTAGAATAAAATAGAAGAGGCTTGTATTGAAAAACGTTCTATATTCCTATCTCAGATTTTTCAGTGTACCTTAATTTGCTGAACACTTACAACTATCTGTAAAAGTGATTGAATCCAATTGTACTGCTATGTAAATAACTGAAGGGTTTGCTTTATTTTTAAGACTGCAAATTTTGTTTAGTCAGAAAAAATGAGGTGCATGTTACTTATTAACCAAAACCCATTGCATAATCTTTTTTTAACAGCTGATATTAAAATAAAGGCTTAAGCAGTTATAAAATAAAACATTACACTTCAGAGATTGAAATACTAGAGGTATCTTCACTGAGGCCACTGGTGTGCTAGAAAGGAGTTTTTATTGCCTCATAACAGAATTATGAGCTATATTCCAATGTCCAGTGCATGACAGAATTTTCCTCTTTGCTTGGTTTGACTCTGAGGGAGGTAATTTGTTTTGTTTTACCTATTTTTTTTTTTTTTTTCTTTTGAGTATTGTTGTCTATCTCTGATTGCAGGAAAGTAAACCTAAGAGGAGAAAATGGACATATAAAACAAACTAAAAGAGAATACTGGAAAACTTAAAAATAATAAAGTTAATGTAGGTGTGTCCAAGTGCCTTTGCCTTCAAATGAGCAAATAATTTAACCAACTTTAAGTGCTCAGGCCCTGATTTGGCAAGGAATTCAAGCAAAGCATACATAATTGACAAGTACAAGAAGAACTTAGATTTCAGGGGGGCTACTCATGTGCTTGGAAATAAGGTTTGGGTTTTAAGCATCTTATTGGTTTGATGACTGTGGTCTTGACAGGATTACTTACCTCCAGTGCTCATCAGCACCTCCATGTGAGTGGATGCTGAGAAAGCATGAGAGGGGAGCTGGAGTCTTAGGGTATGTACAGACTTACAGTACATACAGATTTAGGGTAGATACAGTCTTAGGGTAGGTACAGACCTAACTAGGGTTAGCTCCATCTAAATGCCGACCTGAGGAGGTGAACTAATTTAGATCAGGGCAGATTAACCTAATCTAATGAATGCCTATATGCGTTTGGAGTGCAGTGTTGGGGCTGGGGAAACTCAGTCATTCACCCCAGCCTCAGGGCTATGCTCGTCCTACCCCCTGACTCCAACTGAACTATTTTTAGCACCCTGACCAACCACACACTCCCATATGGACAACTCTACACAGACCTGCCAGCCTCCTGGACCTACCAGCTCCCACTCTGGACATGCTAGAATTCCATCTGCCCCTCCCCTCACCCCAGGTGACTTACACTGGGTTTCCCATGCGGCTCCCAGTGCCGGTGAAATGCTGTACATGCCACTCCTGGTCTACATTCATGAAACTTAAAGTAAACTGCATGAACGTAAACCAGATGCAGGTGTGTATGCTGTAGGCACCCTTTCTTGCTCCGAGGACTCAAAAATGTCCCTGTCTGCTGCTGCCACAGCGTGGCCTTTCTGCCCCAGGTGTTACAGAAGCACTGGAGTGTCTCCACTAAGTTGGCACCTAGGCTCGTGCCCTGTTCACTCTCCCTCCCCCAGTTATGTTGCTGTATTTGCATGCTTCAAATTACACATGTGATTAGCTGCTTTTCTGAATTGAGGACACAGAGCTCAAGATGGCTTTTAATAATGGATGCTAATGAAAAGAAATGAGTTGTCCATCAAAGTGCAATGTTTTGTTTTAATAATTTCTTAATACATTTTTCTTGGGTTAAAAATGTTACATAAACCAATTTTTCCTGAGAGAAACCTGCTAGAGTAGAAACAGGGGACAGGTAGCAGAGCTGCTCATTCACCACATGCAGACACCAACTTTGCAATCTGTACTCAAGTAACTTCTCAGTGTCTGTATCTAAGAACCACAAAGTATATCTACACATGCAACTAATGTAAAGCAATAAACTCCGGAACGCTTTAAGCTTGAGTACACTGATCCCAGGCCCAGCGTCAACACGTGTGCTAGGAAAGCACTAATTTTTAGCCATGGGTGGAGCAGGCCTGGGCTGCCAGCAGGCTCAGAGGGTCAGTCCAGGGCTCCAGGTGGCAGCATCAGGTGGTGGAGGGGCTAGCTGGGACACGAGTGCTCAATGTGAGGAGCGACATGGGTAGGCAGCAGGCAGGGGCCTGGCCCTCTGCTTCCTGGTCTGACCAGGCTCAATTTCTGCCCGTGGTCACCATCTACACTAGTGTTTGGTCACAATAAATTACTCTGCCATACGATAGTACTGTCCCCAACAATACTATCTAATGGCAGAGCTAATTAGTTTACTGTGCCCTAATACTAGTGCACATGCACAGTGATGCCTTTCTACAGATCTAATTAGCCTGCTCAGGAAAGTGCGTGTGTAGATGCACCCACAGGCATGACTGACTTGCACTGTGCACTAGGCAGTACATGTTGAAGAAGTGGTGGCAAACATGCCTGTCACAGCCATCTCAAACTGTTTTTGACAGTAAAAAAAATGAGACCACATCCTCTGCCTTCCCCCCTCAGCAGCAAACCACTAGTGCAGCTCCTGCATCGTGTGCCTCTTCCACTACTATATCCTCCCTGCTTCTGCAGGCACAACCACTCTGGGAAAGGTGCAAGAGGGAAGGCAGGATAAGGGCCAGGAGGGAGAGACACCTTGTGGCTCCATTTTAGTGCTTTTCCCCGACCCTTAGGGCATGACCTCTTGGGACAGGATGCTTACCCACCCATCATTACGCAACTGCAAGTACCAAAAGAGTTTCAAACCTGTAATAAGCCAAGCCAGGACAACGTTACTATGTTAGTTAACTTCATGGTATTTTCTGACAAAAGAAAGGCCTATATTGTGTTATAAGAGAAATAGAGTATAAAAATAGTTCCTGTAGATTTGCAAAATGTTTAAATGGATACTTGTTAGCTCTGTCCCAGGCTGCTGTTAAAAGGTCCCAGCCAAAACTCACTGCAGTCAGTAGCTAGGCTCCCATTGACTTCACTGGCTTTGGATCAGGCCCTGAACAAACCACAGGAAGTGATTTTTCTTATAGGTAAACAGGTCATGAAAGGAAAGCATGTATGTGTAAAGCACATCCTATTTCAAAGAGCTGTACTAAGTTGTGTTAAGGTGAAGTCAGATGGAAGGCCAGATAGAGCTGCACCTTATAGCCTAACTGAATCAGAGAAGCATTAACTGTCACGAAGAAGAGCTAATGTTATCATCTGATGAAGTGAGCTCTTGGTCATGAAAGTTTATGCATCTCTGATTCAATTAGTTTTTAAAGCACATCTTTGTCCTATTTCAAAGTTTTCCCACATGTGAACAACTGCTCTTCTATAAACTTCTTGTATCAGCCAAAAGGTTTCCTTTTAAAACTTAGAAGTATTTTGAATTCCTGTGTTATTAGCCAGATATTTCCCAATGTTCCATTTAAAACAAGAGCAGGGCTATTTTTGCGTCACCTTTTTATTGTTTGTGATACCTTCATTATGGTGTGTGTGTGTGTTTGTTTGTTTGTTTTTTGTTTGTTTTTGTCTAATTCTCCATTCATAATGATTGGTGTTGAGGACAGAGTAACTCTGAATAATATCACAGGCTCTTGGGTTTAATGTACAGAGAGATTTAATCAGGCATGTTGACCCCTTCCTTCCTGCATTTCCTTTCTCTGTAATTAGGAAAAATTAGTGCTTGTGGAATAACTATATGCACTTCTTAAAATAAAATAACTTACCTTGAGTGTGAATTCTATATTTATTTTGACTAAAGAATTTCCTAATTAAAATAATTTAAATATTTATGATTAAAGTTCATTAACTGTCTTTATGATGGCTTTAATTGCAGTGAGTGTTCATGACTGAGGCTAAGTGTTGAAGAAGAAGGAATTTAAGAGAACACAAGAGACAGGGAGAACAGAAAATGGGGAGGAATTGTGGACCAATAAAAATGGCACAGTGAGACAAGATGGCTATAATACAGTTGGAAGATGGCCATATCTGTAAACAGGTCTAACGAGGCCAGGTATATGGAGTGAAACAGATGCTGACAGACTAGTAAAACCTTCATAGTGAATTTACCTATATTTACTCATGTACCATATGCATCTTTTCCCAAAAAATAAGCCCTCCAAAATTGGGCACTTTCTCCATCAAACTAAGAGCATAAAGATGTTGTGTTGCAAAATGGCTACTGGTTTGTTTCTCAGCAAGCAAGAAGGAGGGGTAGAGTCCATTGTTGACCCTTTCAGAGCTGTTCTCAGTTTGCTGCCTGAGAGAGAAGGTGGCAATCATTTTACAATACAGTCTGTCCATGAAAAAGCTAGCTCTAGACCATAATTCTGGAAAAAATATTTTCTTTTCTACATTTTGCTTTCCAAAAACAAGGTGTATGTTTTGGGGTTCTGTGCCATGTGAGAAAATGTAGTTGTTGCCATCATTGCAGCTTTGTGGTTCATTTACTTCAGAAAGCATTTTTGAAGTCTAGCTTCTGCAGTAAAATCATTTTCTTGTGTTGGGAGATAAGGGTTTTGGTATGGAAATTATTATGATGTCTCACATTCAGGATCATGACCTAAAGAGTATCAAGAAGATGCAGAAGGAGAATATAGAGAAGATGGTAGGTGAGAAAAGTATTACCTTAAAACAGTAATGTTAAGTGAAAGCTGCAGAGGAGACAATTACATATGTTTAAGTTAATTTCATGTCTAAGATGGTTTGATCTGAAAACTCCTATTGGTTGTACTCAAGCATCCACTCAACCACTGATAAGTATCTGGCTTAGCTCTTAACTCTTGAACCGAAGAAACTAACTTAATAAGCTTTACTGAAAAAATGTTGATAGTAAAATCACAGCTATATGCATAGTAGATGTTCAAATAAAGCCATAGCTTAGTTTGACTTTACCTTGTTAATGGCTTGTTTTGATAAAGAACCACAGCTGTAGAATCCTGGGCAGATAGCTTTACAAGTTCTGGCTGCCTTTAATGAAGAGCCTTCCTTCATTATTAAACTGGTAAGAGTTGGGGAAAAACAAAAAGTATCCCAGTGTTGAGTTATGCACTTGTTGAGGGAACTTGTTTGAGAAGGGGACCATGAATTTGGACTATTCTTCATCCATGGATGAAAGAACACAGCTTTTCTGTTATAACGTGCTTGTATCAGGAAGTCTCAAATTCTCTAAAACAAAAGTGTTACAGTATAGAACCAAATAGGTACCAAAAGTTTATAAAAACTTTTTTTTTTATAAAAGTCTGCTTTTTATTTCAACTAATTAAACTGAAAATGAGAATATATGTCATTGTCAGCAGCTGGTAATGGATACAATATAATGTACAGTAAAGGAAAGAATTGATAGACAAGCATTTTCTTTCCTCGGCTTTGGAAAGAAATGGTTGTCAATGCCTATGTATTTTCTTGACACACTACACAATGGTGGTGTTTGTCTTTGGTCTCTAGACCTAGGACATTTAGTATTGATGGGACCTTGTTCTGTAGAGGTAATAATAAGGTGGTCAGTCATGCAACTGAAAGATCAAGTTTAAAGTTAAAATTAAAGAGGAATTCCCAGCACTATTGCGTTTCAGCTTTATGTAAAGACTTCCATTGCCCAACCCTTTTCCCTGTTCATGGGCACTAAAGGGAGAAAGCAAGGTTGACATGAAGGGTATGAACATGTGTAAGGTGACCTTGACAAGCGTATTTAATAGGAAAAGCCTATTTCCCTGAACTGTAAATGGAAATAATTAAGGATATGAGCCTTTGTCTGCTTGGCCTCCCTTTTTTAAAAAAATTCCAATCTGAATTTGAGCTTTTTTATGAGGTTTCATATTACCTTTTGCTTCTAAAGGAAGCTGTTTTGCAACTCGTGCAAATGTTGAAATGTAACTATCACAGATTTTTATAGACCTTTCTTGGCATCACCATTGTCTTTGGATATGTTTTTCTCCAACGTTGTAATGTCACATTTTTATATCACAGGAATGAAAAAAAAATCCTTATTTTGGATCAGATTCTGCATCGTTATGATGAACTTGGATTCATGAAAGCTTTTGCTCTCACTTTATCTATATCTTATTTAGTTAGTCTATAAAGGTTCATGTCTACCTTGCCTTCTGACATGGAAGTGCTACTACTTACTTTAGTGAATTCAAGACCAGTCCTAGTGAGAAATGATTTTGATTACAGTGGGTGTGTCTATACATGATGCTATGTCACTGTAGCAACGTGCTGTAGTGACATCGCGGTTGGTGACCACTGATGCTATGTCACAGCTACATAGCAGCACGCTTCCTAGTTACAGTGTGTTGGTATAGTGACATAGCAGCTAAATATAACTGTACTCAGTACACATGACACAGTATGGGCTGTTACTGCACCGTCATTTGGTACTTCCAAAGGTAAGTACTAAATGACGGCGCAGCAACAAAAGCACCATAGGGACACTTGTAGACATGCCCAGTGTGACCCAAAGCATTTAAAATACACTCTCGGCCCCTTGAGATTCCAAATTCTCTGCAGGAAGAGTGAATCTTTCTTATTGGAGTTATTGTCATTCACTATTGAAATCCTTTGCAGGAGAGCTGGAATGTTAATGTTCTTAGACTACACAAATGAAGTAGATACTTGTAATGTTGTGATTGTGTAGTCAGATGTGCAGTTGCCTTTATACACCCAATAGCTCACATGCTGCCAAGGATATTTTTGCCTATTTTGTTAGCAGCTGGACGGAACATAAAAATTATCTTGGTCAGAAGGGATTTGTTCTAATATCACATGTGAATGAAAGATGGTTTTTTTTGCCTCAACGCACGTGCTTGGACATGCACTTTGTTGAGGAGCAAATTGTGCAGCTTGGGGCAAAATAACCCTGCCTGGCTCCTCCCGGATCTGCAGCCTGGGGGAGCTAGAGCCTGGGGCCTGCACCTGTGTTGTCCCCAGAGATATAAAAAGCTGCCTGCGTCCTGGCCCCAGCAGTACAAAAAGCTGCCCTGGCAAATAGCTTAGGGCTACTTGCTCTCAGGAGCTTCTGGGGCCCAGCCAATTGGTACCTGAGATACTACCCCTTGTGCCAGCTGGACTGCTGAAGCAGCCTGGAGCGTTGCCTGCACCCTCTACCCACTGCAGCAGTCTGGCAGTGGGGGCTGCTGCCTGGCTATGATCTGCTGCGCATGTGCCAGACTGGGATGAGGCATCTGCCTCTCTGGGCCAGCTGCCAGTGGGTTGTGGCTGCAGGGTTGGCTTCTGTGTGGCACTACTGCCATGTTTACTCCCTCCCTGGCCACCTGGGCAACTATCGCATGGAAGATGTTCCAGGTGTGGTGGCCTGCTTTGTACTGTCAAAGCATGTCCTCCTGGACCCATTTGGCCAGGAGGTCAGCCACAGCCAGCTGGGTCCAAGGTGCCAGCTCTGAGCAGGCAGGGTTCTGCCACTGGCCTCTCTAGCAGGAATTGTGGTGTTCCCTATGGAAAACTGAAAAATCCCTGATAAAAAAATCCCAGTCACTCTGTAAAATACCCTAAAATCCACGTTCCTCCACAATTAAAACAAAAGACCACTATAAAGAAAGAGAGAGAGTGAGAGACAGTGATCAGTTGAGCAAAGTGTTATTGATATATCTACAGTGTTAAAGCACTGGCTGTTGGGGGGCTATGGCCACACAGCAGTTACAGCTCCCCAACAGAGGCCAAATGGCCCCTACC
>NW_005842234.1:1757554-1761681 GCF_000455745.1 Alligator sinensis
TTGCTTCAGCACCAGGGTGAGGGGCCAACCATGGAGACGCTCTGGCAGCCAGAGCATCTCCCTGGGGGACCCAGCCTCCAGTTTCTTCATGCCCTGCTCTGTTTTTTTAAACTTTGGGTTTTTTAGCACCCTGGATATCCAGGGGTCTAATTTTCTCCCGGCGCTGCAGGGCCAGGAACATTTTTTCATTCCCACACGTGCCTCTTGCCCCATCTCAAAAGGGTTTGAAACGGGGCAAGAGGCACGTGCACGCTCATCTGGACATGGCCACTGTGTCCAAGTCATCATCTGGCAAAGAACCTTCAGTGTTCTTTACCAAAATGAATCTATTACTAGCTGAGTCACTCTTAAAGTGTAAAAATATCCTGGCAAATGCATAATGCAGTGCAAGAGTACAATGCCATCCACTTACTCATTTGAGTACCTGTGCTT
The DNA here is from genome assembly GCF_000455745.1 of Alligator sinensis. NCBI lineage: Eukaryota > Metazoa > Chordata > Crocodylia > Alligatoridae > Alligator > Alligator sinensis. The sequence continues at coordinate 1,757,987 of NW_005842234.1, forward strand.
ACAAGAGAAGTCCAATTGCAGTTGTTTACTTAGACAGAAATAGCAGTCCTGCAAAATACTTAACTGATTTCAGTCGGATTTCCTCTGTGTAAGTTTATTCTTGTATCTATGAATCTATGGAACTGGGCCCTTTTTTTTATAGTGGCTTTCAAAATATTTTACCCTACATATTGTTTTACAGAATTAAAAAGGCAAATTGAATATTTATTCGGTGAATAAAATAAATAAAAAATAATTGAAAAAGAACAATTAAGAAGTTAGGAGAAGGCAAAAAAGAGGTGTTTTAGAGATATTTTTTACCAATATTTACAATAGGGTGTCAAGAAACAGAGATTAAGTTGGTGTAGAAATCAGAGAGAAGGATTCATAGATTGTAAGGCTGGAAGGGATCTCACAAGATCATCAGGTCCAGCCCCCTGCACCAGGCAGGAAAGACAACTGGGATCAGGTGACCCCAGCAAGGTTACTGTCCAGTCTCCTCTTAAAGATTTCCAGAGTAGGCAATTGCACCATCCCTGGAGGGAACTTATTTCATAGTCTGGACACTCAAACTGTGAAAAGCTTTTTCCTAATGTTACGCCTGAAACAGTGTTCCAGGAGTTTGTGGCCATTACTCCTGGTTTTCCCCAAGGGCGCCCTGGTGCACAGTTGTTCACCGAGCCCTTGATGTACTCCCCTGATGTAGCGGTAAGCTACTACCAAGTCCCCTCTCAGCCTTATCTTTTTCAGGCTGAAGAGTCCCAGGTCCCTCAGCCTTTCCTTGTGTGGCTTACTGTGCAACACTCTAATCATACGGGTGGCCCTTCTCTGTACTCTCTTAAGTTTTACCACATCCTTGTTAAAGTTCAGGACCCAGAACTGGATGCAGTACTCCAGCTGGGGTCTCACAATGGCGAGTAGAATGGAAGAATCACTTCCTTGGTTTTGCTGGAGATGCATCAGTTGATGCATGCCAGAATATTATTTGCTCGCTGGCAACAGCATTTCACTGCCAGCTCATATTCATACTGTGGTTTATTATTACCCCCAGGTCCCTTTCATTTGTGGTGCTGGTCAGTTTGGTGCCACCAAACCTGTAGGTGTGTAAAGGTTGTTCATCCCCAGGTGGAGCACTTTACATTTATCAATGTTGAACTTCATCTGGTTCCAACTCGCCTAACTTGCTAGCCTGACACCTGTATCTTTAGGCTACCTTCAAGCATGACCACACTTCCTCATAACTTGGTGTTATCTGCAGACTTGGCCAGTGAGCTCTTCACCCCCACATCCAAATCATTGATAAAGATGTTGAAAAGTACTGGGCCAACCATCAACCCCTGAAGGACACCACTGGCCACTTCTCACCAAGACAACACAGATCCATTCATTAGGACTCTGGGTCCTATGCTACAGCCAGCTTCGTACCCACCTAACTGTCTCACAGTTTAGCTCACAATCCTCCAATTTTCTTATGAGAACATTGTGGGATACTAGATCAAAGGCTTTTTGGAAGTCAAGGTATACAATGTTAACCTCCTCTCTCTTACCGAGATGGCATGTTACTGATCATAAAAGGAGGTGTGGTTGGTAAGACTAGACCTGCCCGCAATGAAGCCATGCTGGCTGTCATTCTGAATCCTACCTTCTGCAAGCCTATCGCACATAGACTCCTTAATGAATTTTTCCAGGATTTTCCCTATGATAGAGGTTAGAGTAATTGGCCTATAGTTACCCAGGTACTCCCTCCTCCCCTTTTTGAAGAGGGGCACAACATTGGCTCTCTTCCAATCCTTAAGGACCTCTCCAGAGCACCATGAGTTTTGGAACAGCTTTACCAGGGGCTCCACAGTGACTTCAGCCAGCTCCTTCAGCACTCTTGGATGGAGTTCATTCGGTCCTGCTGACTTATATATGTCTAATTTCTTGAATTGATCACATACTAGTTCTATGGCAACAGGAGGAAGATTGTTATTTCTGCCCTGCTCATTCTGTACCCTATCTGGCATGATTTTCCCTTGAGCCTGGTGAAATACCAAAGCAAAGTAGCCATTCAGGAGTTCAGTTTCGTCCTGAGTGTTGGTAACCAGCTGTCCTGAGTTGATGAGCAATGGCTCTACACTCCCATTTGTTTTCCTCCTGTTCCCTATATACCTAAAGAAGAGCTTCTTGTTGTCCTTGATTCCCATTGCTAATCTAAGTTCAGTCACTGGCTTGGCCTTTCTAATTTGTTCCCTACAAGTGTGGGCCGTTGTATAGTCCTCCTTGGGACCTGTCCCTGGCTTCCATTGATTGTACACATCTTTCTTCTTTCTTAAGAGCACTGTGATTTCCCTGTTTAGCCAAGAGGGCTTCCCACCCCTTCTGATACCTTTTCTCTATGTGGGAATGGACTTCCAGGATACTAGCCATGAGAGAGCCTGAACTGACTTGAGAAAGAATGGTGACTCAGTGGAGCTGCTTGAGAATGGGATTGAGATGATTGCATTTCACTTAAGTGTGAGAAGACTCTCACTGGAGTCTACAGGTCTGAGTCTCTAAAAAGTGACAAACAAAGTAGATGAAGGCATGGATAAATCTTGCCACAAAGATGGCACAGAGGCAATAGTGTACGAAGAGAGAGGCATTAAAGACTGTGAGGTCCTCAGATACTGTAACAGATGCCATATAAATTCCTAAGGTAGATTGGAGGCACATGGGAAGTATTTATATGCGATAAAGATAAGAGTCTGAGATATTGTGATGGTGTGAGCTTTCTCCCTGCCTCATCCAGTCATCTAGGCCCTTCATTTTATCTGTTGCTATAAAAAATTGCAAAATTAAACACAACAGGCTGTGGTCATACGTGGACCTTTCACTTTGCTCCTCTTTCTCACTGTTTCAGGACTAGTCACTAGACAGTCTTCCTCGTGCAACCATTACTCTCAACATCGGTCTTATGCTTCGTGTGTAGTTAATCCATAATGCCTTCCCAGAGGAGGATAATGAAACTCTCACATGCATATTAATGCCTTCACATAGATAAATTCTTATCTGACTCACCTGAGATCTACCGCAGGACTACTTCCCTCTTAAAGTGCCTAGTCACCTAACGAAAAATATATAGCGGAGTTCTTCTTACTTAAGGGATTGGAGAGGGGAAAACTTCTGTATTCCAGATGTTACTTTTCACTTTCTTCAGATAAAACAGAAATTAATCTAAGATTTGTAGGGAGAGTGAACAGAAAGGTGCCATGAAATTTGTCAGTGAGATGTACTGAAAATATTAAGATGGCGCTGCCAGTTAATGTAAACATAAGATGACCATCAGTGGGAAAGGTCAATAGAAAAGATCAGGGAGTTGAAGAATTGAACCTTCTGAGATGCTTTAGAGATGGAATATTGGTCAAAGGTAGAGTTACCTTCAGAATTAGAGTACACTGTGTCTGTAATGAAACTATGACAAGAGGGGGGAGGAATGCTCCAGCCACAGTGTTCAAGGCTGCTCTGAGATTCATTGACAATTGGGACAGTAGAGGGAATCATCAGCAGAAGGAGAAGTAACTGAGTTCACAAAGAAGAGCTATGTGCTGTTATCGGGCCAACACCTGCCTTAAAACTAATTCATGGCATTTGTATAACGAAATGTGGTTGGACTGTACTTGATCTGTCACAACCTAGTGATTTTGGTGCCTCGGCACGATGGAATTTTCCCGCAACATCAGAGCCTCTTGACGCCT
>NW_005842234.1:1762300-1762814 GCF_000455745.1 Alligator sinensis
ATAATGGGGAGCGACCGGGTCTATTATCGACCCCCGGAGGAAACCTCAACCATATCCCTAGCCGGGGTGAAGGCGCAGAAGGCAGAAAAGCTGACCCCCACTCAGGAGTTCGCTCAATGCACCCGATACTTAAGGGAAGGAGGGGAACCCACCCCCACGGACTGGTTCAACTGTCCGGATTTGGTGCCTGGGTCGCGGGGCCATGAGCTCCTCATTCAGCTCCGGGAGGACCTTGAAACTAAGGGCAGTCACATGCCAAAATGGGGTTTAACTAAATGGAAGAAGGGAAAGATGATGAATGTGCTGTTCCGTACAGTAACGAGTCTATTAAGGGAGTATGCAAATTTGGAGACTCAGATGCATACGGCGGGTAAGGAGTCGCTGGAGCGGACAGCAAAGGGCTCTGGAGCGACGCTTATCAATAGCGCCAGCCACATGATGCCACTAGCAGAAAATGGCGCCGAAAGAAGCGCGAGCCATCCGGGGACCCCGGAAAAGAGGGGCGGAGGGGCAG
>NW_005842234.1:1762945-1763538 GCF_000455745.1 Alligator sinensis
CTGCCGCAGCTCACCCGATAGCTGTGATGAAGCATGTTGCGGATGAAGAAGGTACTACGCGTACCACTGTTATCTCTCGCACACGCACCCGACCAGAAATTCAGGAACTTTGTAGAGAATCTAAAATAAAACCAGAAGAAACCTTGGTCATGTGGTTAGGACGATTAATAGTGGAGTTTGGATCTGACACTTTAGACAAGGAAGAAGCGAGTGCCCTGACCCGACAAGCGGCGTGGAGCGGAGGGCGTGCTACTGACTTGAATGTGATCACGAACAGTGTCCACTGGCCCATCCCGCTCCCAGCGCTTGTAGTGGGACAGGTAACCCACAAATTTCACACCTGGCATGAGGGTCTCCCGCAAAAGGCCACTGCAGAGCAATTCCTCCTAGCCATAATCGGGGTATCGTATCTTTCATGGAGCCCGAGAGCGAATCCAATGGGACTAACAGCAGCCCAACGCAAAGAGAGATGGGCTCATCGCCACCTATCGGACCCCGGGGCAATTCCAACGCCCCTGGAAGCTATAGATGCCTGCGTGGAGGTATACGGAGGAGCAAATGCTGTCACGCTCCGACTCTTTTTGAACTCGATG
>NW_005842234.1:1767084-1770485 GCF_000455745.1 Alligator sinensis
TGTCACAACCCAGTGATTTTGGTGCCTCGGCACGATGGAATTTTCCCGCCACATGAGAGCCTCTTGCACAGCAAAAGGTTTTTGTTGCAACAGAAAAACCTCAGTGCAAGAGAGTTTCCGCCATTTGAATGCAAATTTGTGTTCCGCTATTGGCCAGTTCTAAATTATTCCTACGTGGCGGCTAGTAATTGGCTTTCTAGCCGTTTAAAATTTCATGCGACTTCCGCCCAAGTCAGAGAACTTTGAGCACGCTGCAGAGTGCCTCTAAAGAGATCTGACTTGCGGCTGAGCTGATCGATAGACTGATCACCTATCGATTATTCTCCCCGTCGCCAAGCGCAATCCTCGACGTACCCTTTCCCTGCCGGCTTAATTTGTGGACGGATTAGCTGGCCTGAGCCTTGCCAGCTGGAGCAACTCACATAATTGTTCAAGCGACCGGACCACCTGCATCGTGGCTACAAGCAGCGTAAGTAAAGTTTTTGCAACCAATAAGCTGTGTCTGCCTCTCCCTTCACCAGCCCGCCCAAACGACTGAGCGATATTTGAATCATCTCGAGTCGGCTCCAGACGTCCGAGACAGATCAAATGTATTTCTTCTAGTATGCCTTCGATAATCATACTTGTATCACCTTTCATCAGTGCATTATTTGTTATTGGAGACTGGAGAGGATCTGACTTTAAGTTAACCTTCTCCAAAGTTCATTGAGGTAAGGTTCTTGGTTCAATCCCATTTCTTCTTTTGGATTTGCAGCATAGTTTCTGGCATTGGAACAGTAGAACATTATTGAAACTTTTCAGCATAACCCAGTTCTAGTATATTTTGTAATTTTGGGCTGTGAAATGAATTGTTAGTATTATGGGATTTTTTTGGTTCAACCTGTTTGTAAACAGAAAAACTGAACTATGGAAGCAGCACCTTAAAGGGCAAAATTATATGATTGTATATCTCTGCAAAACTCATTTGGACCCAGGAAGAGTTGAATGTATTTTTATACTGACCACTGTAGTTTAGTGTAATACCTTCTATTTATAAGTGTGTTATTTCATTTTAAATTCAATTAATTCAGTGGGCCTACAGAAGTTTGTTGGTATGAGGTTTGTAATGCCATCGTACCTGCTTAAAATGTGAAATATCAAGTTATTAATGTTCCTGCTTACATTTTTTATACATGGTTTCATTTTAAATGTAACCTGTAATTGACATTGAAAGTGCTACCATAACACCTCTACTAATAATTAATGTTTTAGGAGTAATTAATACTGCTTATGTGCACTTAAACAAATAGGCCTTCTCCCACCAGCAGTTGTGTACTTTTTGTGGCTGCTACAATGAACATGCGTTGCACACCTGATAAACTCAGTAATTCAAGCACAGTTTAATTATATGACTGTAACAGGGAGCCAGTGGCCCTGTTACGGAAGAGAGTAAAGAGAAACTTACCAGATATCATGTAAGAGCGAAGAGAGTAAAGAGACACTTACCAAACGCTGTGGGACCGGCCGGCGAGATGATGTCATTTTGCCAGTGCCAGGAGCATTCACAATATCAGAGACCGGCACAGCTGGTAAAGTGTCAATTAATAAGCCCCTATAAGAGGAGCTAGACTTGCTTAGTAAGGTCCCTGGAAGGGGAGAGGAGCTGGAGCTGAGAGACAGTTGCAGCAACGGAGCCAGTTTCCTGTGTGGAGGCACGGGAGTGATGCGGGTAGTGTGCCCAAAGGAAAACAGTAGCCAGGTGGCCTGTTAAACTGGGAGTGAACCTCATGGAAAACTCTGTGGGACCAGGTACTCCTGCTTAATTAGAGACTTTGTTGCTAGAGATTGAGAACGAACATTTTGTGAACTGATTACATTACCTGACCAGGCTGGAAGCTAGATCTCTCTATGCGGAGAGAGTGAATTAAAAAGCCAGCAGCTGGCCAGTTAACAATTTGACTTGTAGTTTATCTCTGCTTTCTGAGAGAGAGAAAAGCAGAGGGGGGAAGAAGGAAACTGAGTGCTGGGTAAGGACCTCAGTCTTCCCTGAAACTTGTTTTGGTGCTTTGCCGGCTTCCCCAGCTGCAGTCACATCAAGGAAAGAGCAAGTGTCACTCTGGGTGTTAGTTAAAAATCAGAGGCCACCCACCTGCGAGTACTAACTTTAACTCCCATCAAAGTCATGGCAGGTGAGAAAAATGCAAAGCGAGGGAAGGCTCTGCCAAGTGCCAAGTTTTTCTGACTTGATTTAGGACACCCATTCACAATGACCAACTAAACTGGGCCTCAAGAACTGTGTAAATTTTCAAATGAAAAATATTTACTTCTTTAAATTCTTTATAGAAACAGGTATTTTAAATGAAAATTGCTTGGAACTTAAAATAATGTTATGCCCTGATGAAATGTATGGGAGCCTCTGAAAGAGTGGCTTGATTGGGAAGAGTTGTGTGACTGAAGACTTTATTTGGATTACCTCATGGCATCTTGTTAGTGAAGCCATTTCTCATGTAGAAGAACACACACTGTCACTTGTGTAAGTGCTCACCACAGTCTCTTCTCATTGCAGAGTCAGTTTAACAAGTCCAAGTTGAAGCAGTAACTGCTAGGGCTGTGCAAAATCTCACAAGCTGTTTTGTTTCAATGCTGTTTCAACTCGTTTTGAGCTTGAAACAGTGAAATCAAAATGAAACAAGGACTTCAAAACAGCCTTGAAATGAAATGAGGGCAGTCCAAAACGTTTCAAATTCTGAAACTGAAGCTGGGCTCACCTGAAGCAAAACAGAAAGTAAGGAGAGGGAGGGGGAAGAGGGAGGAAGGACTGCTCTCATGCTGACTGTGTAGCTGGCCAGTGACTGTCATTCTTCCAATCCCAGTGCTCTGGGGGAGGGATGGAAAAACAGCATAAAAAGCAGCGTTTTTTTAACTGAGCTACTTTCTGCCTCGGAGTCAGTTACTGAGCTGTGTCAGACAACAAAGGCTATTATTTCTTACTTGCTAGCCTGTTCCTAGCAAGTGGGATTAATCAATAACTTTTGCTTTCTATACCCTTTTATTTTATTGCTATATTTATTCATTCCTTTTAATTAATTCCTCCCCAAAAATCCTTTTTGTTTTGTTAGTCTATTTTAATTCTTTTGCCCCAGACAAGAAATCTGTGCTTTCTTTCACAGTGTTCAGAGAAACAGTTATATATTTAATTTATTACATAAATACATACATATATTACATAAATACACATGCATATAAATATCATATTACATAAATCAGATTACATTACAGAAGAACACACAGATTTTTTAGCACACCGAAGCAAATGCACTATGAAATGCACCATGAAGCATGCTGGAAACATAGCTGGCAAGCCTTCAGGGAGGGGTGGAAGAGGGGGTAGAGGGAGAGGAATAAGTTCCCTTCTCCCCCCC
>NW_005842234.1:1770516-1791845 GCF_000455745.1 Alligator sinensis
CCCCCCAAGTGAGACACAGCCTCTTTTCTACAACAAGCAGGCATGAGGCTTCCAGTTCTACAGGCAGTAAGAAGAGGGGAGCAGTGCCACTGCCTGTGTCTGAGTCTGCATACCTTCCAAGAGCACCAGTCATAACCTCACAAGCACCACCATGACAACAAGCAGCAGCACCAGCATGACAGGCTCCTCCACTCCCATTTCACTTCTCATGCTGAACCTTTCAGTGCCAGAGGAAGAGCTGGAGCTGGATCTGCATCTGAGTGCCATAGCAAGGGAAATTCTGGGGAAGGAGGGGGAATCATCTGAGTTTGTGCTCCACACCTCTAAAGTTTCCCCTAGAGCCAGGTCTCCTTCCCCAGAAGGCATTTCAGAGGAGGTTGAGATAGAGGTTGTGGAGATAAGCAGCTCAGTTGAGTCCACTCCTCTGTTGCTGTGCCTCTGTCTGCTGAGGAGGGGGAAAAGGCAGCGTCTGCACATGCACCTGTACCCAAGAAGCAAGTGGGTAGTGTGGTCTGGGATCATTTTGAGCTGGCAGATGATCCCACATATGCTATCTACCTGTACTGCCAAGCCAAAATCAGCCAGGGCAAGGGAACAAAACACATGAGCACCACAGGGATGCTGATTCATCTCTGCAGGCACCACCCCCTTGCCCTTGCTCCTTCTCAGCCTGGCACCAGTGGAAATGTGCCCAAAAAGAAGTCCCCCTCTTCCACCAAAGCTCCTGTCCCCGCAAAGCAGAGACAGGCCACCCTGGAACAGTGGCGGAAAGGTGGACACAAAGGTAGGCACATTGCAAATGCAAACAAGATCACCCAGACCATTGGGAAGATGCTTGCTGTTGATGGCCAGCCCTTCCCCTTATTTGAGTGGCCAGGGTTCAGGTGGCTCACAGCACTCATGGCCCCATCATACCAAGTGTCCGCATGCACCACCTTCATCAGGATGGTGATTCCCTCCCTGTATGTCAGTCATGCAGGGAGTACTTGAGGGAGGAGCTGTGCAAGGCAGGTCCGCAGGTGGCCTTACACTTCACCTCGGACATCTGGAGCAGCCGGGTGGAGATCATGCATACCTCTCCCTCACAGGGCACTGGTGTGACCAGTCAGGCCATCGGTGGGCTCTCCTTCAAGGCAAGATGACGGATGAGTCCCACATGGCAACAGAGATCATGGGGGCCATGAAATGCTTGGTGCAGGGGTGGCTTGTTGGACAGGGCAAGCTCATCCGTGGGTTCATGGTCACCGATAACAGGGCCAATATGTTCAAGGCAGTCCGCGATGCTAACTTTGTTGGCATCCAGTGTGTGACACACAAATTCCACCTAGTTGTCAGGGATGCCTTAGAGGGGGACAGGGCTGCCACTGACAACTCCAGCACCACCAGCAATTTCATTTCGAATTGCAGGAAGGTGACAGGCTACTTCCACTGGAGCATCAAGGGGGCCAAGATGTTGCAGGACAAACAGGCAGAGCTGAACATCCCACAACACAAAATCATGCAGGAAAACTCAGTGGAACTACACATACCTGATGCTCAAGTAGCTGGTGGAGCAACAAAAGGCCATCCATGAGATTTCCTTTCTCAGGGAGATTGGGATCAGCGGCTCCCTTAACAGACCTGAGTGGGATACCATCTCCCAGATCTTGGGTCCTCAAGCCCATCCTCGAGACTACTGAGACCCTCAGTGCTGGCGATGCCCTCCTTGGCCAGGTGATCCCTGTAGTGAGGGAACTTCAGAACCAAATGGAGAAGTTCTAGGTGGTCAGTGTTCCTGGCTGGGACAAGCCACTGTCACCAGACATGCAGGCACTGGTGAGGTGGTTGAAGAAGGGCATCAGGAAATGGCTTGATCCCTTGCTGTCCAGTATGGTCTATGTGATGGATGCCATGTGTGACCTGAGGATGAAGAGGAGTGTATGCAACAGGCAAAGCCTGGATTAGTGGATGGAGATGCTGGTGAAGAGAGTCAGGGAGGCAGAAGGGCGGAGGTGGGGAGACATGGAAGAGGGGGATCCACTTTTCTATGCCAGCATGCCATCCACCAGCCAGTCTCTTCCTCCACCACAGGTGCTACCAATATGGGCCAAGGGCATGGCTTCCACAGGCACCAGACCCCATCGTCAAGTGGGTAGTGCTCAGACCTTGGTGACTGCCTATCTCACCGAGGATATGGAGCCGCTGGATTGTGACCCCTTGGCCTACTGGGAAAGCCTCATCCACATGTGGCTGGATATGGCCACAGTTGCCTGGGAATACCTGTCCTGTCCATTGAACAGTGTTCCAAGTGAGAGGGTGTTCAGCATTGCTGGTGATGTATTGATACCCCACTGCACCTCCTTGGATCCTGGTTTGATGGAGCAGCTGGTGTTCCTAAAGGGGAACCTCCTGCGGCTGGGGTTCCTGAAGCTCCAGGTGCAGACAGAGTGAGTGCCACCTTCCTCTCTCTGTCCATACCTATTTCCTTTTTTCATTGTTTTAAAACCATTTAATGCCCCGCTTTCAGAGCTGGAGCTGGCTCTCACTGCATCACCAGCCAGCAGGGCAAGAAGAGGTCTCTGCTGAGCTGCTGTGCCAGGACAAACTTGGAGTTATGGGCTGGGGCTATGGAGAAGGAGGAGGCCCTAGGTCCCGGGCATAACCACTAAAACTGCACTCTGCCAGAGTCAGAGGAGGTCTGGTGAGACTGCTGGCTGCACGGTAGCCCCAAGAAATGCCAGGACCGAGGATCCCCCCTGGTGAAAGGTGGGTAGGAGGCACCATAACCTCTAGCTACCACATGCATGCACACAGTCCTGGCTGGGGAAAGCCCAGACCCATCATGTCTTTGACAGGCCTGAGGCTTGCTGGTTGCAGTGGAGTTTTGAGGCTCCAGGTGAGGTCAGCTTAGCTGCCTGGGATGCCAGCTTTTGGGCTGAAAAAAACTCTGTCAGGCTAAGGAAGCACCTGCAGTTGGTGTGTGTGTGTGTGCTGTTCTTGGATGGAAGGAATAGTAAAAAAGCCAGAGGCTGGCATGTAGCGCAGGTAAGAAAGCCAGTCAGTGAAAATGGAAATGGAGTCATCAGGGGGTGAGGGACTGGCTGGGTTGGGGGGGGGAAGGGGCATGTAGGAGGTAAAAGTGGAGAGGTACCTGGGGAGTCAGAAATCCGGCAGGTTGTAGCGTGTCATAATTCCAATGTCTATATTGAATCCATGAGTTTTTGCACCTAGGAAGTTGATGAAGTGTTGTTCATAGGCTCGACTGTGAAAACTAATATTATCCCCCTTTTTGCCAGTTGTGTGTTTCCAAAGCCAGGCTTTTAATTTTTTAACCAGGCTTTAGTACTGACCTTGTAAGCTAAGTACAGACAGTCAAAAAGCCCGAGGTTGAATTGATTCAGTCTTTTCAAGTTAGTCTAAGCTGCAAAGTTTGAACCAATAAACAAATGAATAGACATTCACTTTTGATTAAGGAAATGCAGCCACATGCCTGCAGTGGCGCAAGCCAAAAATGGGGGGGGCTAGACCACAGTTCTCTGACACATAGCTAGCATATGCTGTGTGTTCACTTCCTCTTTCTGGTGCCCCTGAGGTCTCTGGGATTTGCAGTCCACAATCACAACAGGACTCTGCAGAGTTACTCATCACTTCCTCTTCCTGCTTCCAGGTGATTCTGGGATTTGTAGTCCACAGTTACAGTCAGCACTAAGTAAACCAGCAGGGTGGGACAGCTCTGTACATTGGGGAAGGTGAGTTTAAACCCCCTCTCTGGCCCCAGACCCCACCTGGGGTTTTCCTGAAGGGGCCATGGAGCCAGCCCTCACTGCTCCAACTAGGGAGTAGAGTGGTAGGGCCAGCCCTGCTCCATTAAGCACACAGCATAGTCCAGCCCAGAGCTGAAAAGCATGCTGGTATGTTGGGGGGCTCTGATTTAACTTGAACCAGGAAGGGGTATAGGACAGAAGTTTTATAAATTGGTTTGACTTCAATCATTTAAGTCTGATACTACATTCAACCAGGTTTATCTTAAACAAGTTTCAGCCATTTTGAAACTGGTTTACGTGCACTGAACTTCTGTTACAGGTTTAAACCAGTTTCTGATCACTTAAGCTGGTTTATGTGTAACTTCTGTCCCTACCTAGCCTTTATGTTTAGCTTTTCCTAGATCATTATAAAAGCTGCTCCATGTACTCATGATTTATCACAATATATCAGCCTATTGTGTGTTACAGCTTCTTTGTAGAAAAATGCCATTAACTCCAGTTGCAAGAAAAGGAAAAAAAACCCATCAATATAGCACAGAATGGAAAATTGCTCAAAAAGATAATGCCAGTTTAGTATATTAAGTCTATGCTAAATTAAGTTACAAATAAGGTGTTTTGGGGTTCAACATGCTCATAATATTTCTATAGTACAAATTTTGACAATGCACCCATTGCTAGTAATGAAAAGTAGGTTGTTTTGGCTTGGCAATGTTATAAATAGCAGTCATTTTTCTATTTTGTAATTATATATAACATACAAATCAAATTTCACTTCCCTAAATCCATAAACATACTTTTTAGACACAGGTCATACAGTGTATATACAAATCTATTTTTTCCATCTTTAAACATGCTGGTAAACTATATCATGAATTTCATGTGTTCAATTTCTTCATCAGCGATCTTGATGTTGGGGTGGAGAGCAACCTGTTTAAATTTGCTGATGACACCAAAATTTGGGGGGAGGTGAGCACGCTAGCAGGGAGAGAGAGATTGCAGAAGGATCTGGATAGGTTACAGGGGTGGGCAGACAGGAACAGGATGCGTTTCAATACGGACAAGTGCAGGGTGCTGCACTTGGGTAGTAGGAACCAGCAGCACACTTATACGATGGGGAGCTCCCTACTTGAGAGCACGGAGGTGGAAAGGGATCTTGGTGTCATTATTGACTCCAAGATGAACATGGGCCGACAATGCGAGGTCATGGTTGGCAGGGCTAACCGGACCTTGTCGTGCATCCACAGGTGCATCTCGAGTAGAGCCAGGGAGGTGATCCTCCCCCTCTATGCGACGCTGGTCAGGCCGCAGCTGGAGTATTGTGTCCAGTTCTGTGCGCCCCATTTCAGGAGGGATGTGGACAACATGGAGAGGGTCCAGAGGAGGGCCACCCGCATGATCCGGGGACAACAGGGCAGACCCTACAGTGAGAGACTGCAGGACTTGAACCTATTCAGCCTCCACAAGAGAAGGCTGAGGGGGGACCTGGTGACCGTCTATAAACTCACTAGGGGGAACCAGAAGGGTTTGGGGGAGACGCTGTTTCCCCTAGCCCCTGCTGGCATAACAAGGAATAATGGGCACAAGTTGATGGAGAGGAGGTACAGATTGGACATCCGAAAAAACTACTTCACAGTCAGGGCGGCTAGGAGCTGGAACCAACTTCCAAGGGAGGTGGTGCTGGCCCCTACCCTGGGGATCTTTAAGAAGAGGCTGGATACTTACCTGGCTGGACTCATTTGAGTCCCGTTTTTGTTTTTAGGGTGAGTGGTTTTGTTTGTGTTTTTTGGGTTGTTCTCCCGCCCTGGCGGGGGGGCGGACTAGAAGATCTATTAGGTCCCTTCCGACCCTGAAACTATGAAACTATGAAACAATTGTTTTATAAATCTACCAATCTTGTCACATTTTAGAAATATATCAGGGTGAATTCTACTATGTACAAAAGAAACATGCATTTGAAAACAGTTTGCATTGGTATTATCATAGTATAGTTCTTCTTTATTTATTTAAATTTTATTACTTGTGCTGCTGTTTATAATTGTATTGTAGTATGCAGCAAAATATCACCTCCCTTTAATACCAACCTATTATATTATGTCCAATATTTATGAGGTTGCATTTGATTTTTTAAGTGGAAAAACAGACTTTTGAATAAGGCCTTACTAATAACAGAGATTGTGAAAAATTAAAATAATTTTACTTCCTCAGGACATCATTCAAGAGGAGGCTGACCCATAGAGATTTGACTGGACTGTCAGTCAATCCTTTTTACTGTAGAACAACAAATAGGCATTTTTAGGGTCCTGTTCCCAAGAACTGTCTTGCCCCTGAGGATGACCGACAGATTCCACTTCCCATCCTCAAGGAGTTCTGCTACCAATGTCATAATATTTGAGTTTGTTTTCCCTTGCTGACTGATTAATCAGGCTGTGAACAGCAGTTTAAAGTCATGGAGTTGCCCCTATTTCAGAGCCAATTATCTGGATGTGACCTAGGAAGAACAACAAATGGTTTATATACAGAACAAGGTAATATCTCCTACAACACACCTGCATATGACTTTCATTTGAGAACCATAAGGACTATATTCTGTGGGCTGCTGTCACTAGTTTGTAGACTGATTTCATCACTTCAGCTCTACAGAAAATAGTGAAGTCTCTTGTGACAGTGGTGAATTTGGCCATACTTTCCTGAATGGTTATCCTGCAAGCATTGTGTTACTGTCAGTTGTTGGGCTGACCTGATATTTTTTATATGTTTATACTATCAATGTTTGCTTGATAAACCAGTCATGAAAGAAGCTGTTTCACTTGTACAATGTGTTGTAGAGTTTCTAAAATTATTTGGACCATAAGTTAATTAAAATGGAGGATTTCAACTGCCAAACCACAACAGTGCTTTTTAGTGTCTGTAATTGTGCTTTGAGCAGATGCAAATGCATATGTTCTGCATCTGTACTAGAGAATTCAGCCCTGACATTCCTTCATCCCATGCAATATTTATGAAATAAAAGGTGCGGGGGGGGAGAAAGGATTGGACATACTTCATACAGATGGGATATTTAGTGAGCTTGAAAATGCTTCCATCACGGTTTCATTGCTCAATAACTGTTCCTGAGCACCTGTGTTCAATTTAAAGTGATGACTAGTTCTGATTTATCCTAATCTCACATCAGCTAATTACTCAATGTCTACTCTGCAGAACAAGACTGATAGAGGAGATGCTTAAAGGCACAAATTAGTTAGGTGCCTACCTATCCTTTTTGCCTTTGCAAAGCTCCCTATTAAGTAGGAGGCTTAAGGATGTAGCCTAACATTTTCAAAACGGTTTAATAGCTTTGGGTGCACCCTCTGTGTGTGTCCCACTTGATTTTCCTTTGAAGGGGATTGGCAGTAAGTGGATGCTCAGTACTTTCTGAATATTGGACCATGTTGTGGTGTGTCAAATTTTTCACCAAAAAGCACTAGTTGCTTTTGAAAATGTTGTTCATTGATTTGTGTCCTTTTCCAAATCAGTATGAATAAATGTATATGTATCCAGACAGAACTGCTTTTATTTTTTTAAGGTCAATAACAAAAATGAAAGAACCATAATAAATTTTAAGGGATTTTATTTTTAATGAGCACCTGCAGACAATAAATATAAAAATATTTTATTTAAACTTTTACTGGGTATGTACTTTTCTCTGTAGTTGCTGTAAGTTGTTGAGAAAGAGTTGATAAGATGAAATCGGGCTTAGTTCATACCACCTGCTTATCTTCTTAACTGAACAATAAAATTGGATAGATGTGTTCTTAGTAATTCTCTGGGTCACTTAGTTTTAAGCTTTACTGATTGTCCTTCTGGTTGCTTCCAGCATAGTTGAAACACAGCAAAATTGTATGTCTAAATAGTAGTTGTTGCCAAGATAAATGTAATTGACTTGGGTGTTAAGTAAAAACACTTCAAGTAATGTCTGCTTCCTTAAGAGGTGTTTGTTACAGGATTCTATATCTTTTCATACCCTCCTTGCTTTTCATCATGTTCCAGTTAATAGGTTTAAATAATATGTTTTAAAATTTGTGTGAGGTATGTCAAATACTTAACAGCTAACACCATTGCAAATATGCACCACAGAACAGCAAGAAATATGAATTACTAATCTGTTTACTGTACAGATTAGAAATCATGCCAAATCTGGGTCTCCCAAATTTTAACACACAGGGGGCAGCCTATCTCAGTTGCCTGATCTATAATGTTATCAACACTGTGCATGCAGTTTGGGTGCACCTTCCAAAACTGGCCCTTTCACTACTCTGAAATCTGAAAACCACGTGGCACCTACAAGGATCAAAGGACAGGTTCAAGCTAATACAAGGATCAGAAATATGTATTTGGAAACATGTAATAGTGCTATGTGCCAAAACTTCCTTGTTCCATTTAGCAAAAGTTTCCAAAATCCCAGACACAGCCACTGGCTTCTCCCAAGAGAACCCATGAGAGCTGCCAATAAATGGGAGAACAATAAACTGACATATTTAGATGAACTCTTTCAGATTCCAGCTCTGAAGTCATTTGAATAACACACCAGATTTTTATAAATATCCACAAGCATAGACATTATTGCCACACCAGAATGCACTGGGTAGATTTATAGCAGCCAATGTTCTGGATTCAAACAAAATGAGAGACCAGAAAAACAGACGGATAGAAATGATAAATTGCCATTGATATATATTTTAAATATCGCTTGAGAAGAAGAATGGGGAGAATTTCAGAGCACAATGGAGGATGACTCTGGATGGATAACCTCCAAAGGGAACATATCTCAAATGTTCATAATCATGAAAAAATTCCAAGAGGAAAAAATCACGTACTTTTCTGTTCCAATAGTCCCTCACAAAATGAACTCCTATAACCTCTGACTGGTGGTGAGGATGTGGGCAAGTAGTTTTACCACATATTTTTCTTGAAAATGCCCACAAATCCAGATACTTTGGTCACACGTATATAGAGCCTTTCAACAGACCTTGGACACACATTTTGATTTTTTTTTTAAATCAGTTTATTAGTTTCCAGAAGGAAGACCCCAATTAAAATAATATTAGCCATCTTGTAATATCAAGGAAAGGCATCACCATACTATTGCTTGCAAGGAGAAACTCTACACAACCTACACTGCAATTAGACAAAATACAGGTAGTAGGAACAGTTCAGATGAGATAATCACAACACTGTTTTGAAAAGTGTTAGGTCATAGCCATTGAATGACTTTTAGAGTGGAAGAAACAAAACTAGTTATAACTTCAAACTGAAGCTGTGCTGAATTACATCTAGAAGAGTACCAATCTTCCATGTATGTGGTTTTTGAATAATACTTGCACATTTATCCAAGACTAACTTGGTATGCAATGGCTGAGTTTTAATAGTAGATGGTAAGCTCTTTCAGGCAGAGCCTGTCTTCTTGTCTTGTCTTTGTACAGCAGTTAGAACAATGGGCCATGCTTACGTGCTACTACAATACAGATATATTATAGCATATACTAGTCTTTCCTGTTTTTTAAATAACCTGTGCATCAAATATTTGCTGTCCTGAAGCAGGACAACTCCTGGCCAGACCCTGACTATTTAGGGAAGCCTCACTGCATGGGCAAACTCTGCAGCACCAGCTGTCTTCTGGCCCCATGCACATCAGATGGGGGAGGAGGCAACTCTGGGCTGGTGCACCCCTATCTCTGCATGCCTCAGCATGGGGGCTCTGCTACAGAGCTAATTTATTGCACAGTAAAGCATCATCATCTACAAATGTGCAGCAATTACTGAGCAGTAGATTAGTAGTACATGTAGATACAGGTACTAGAAATCGGCACATTAGAAGTACAGGTGTAAACACTGACCCGAACTAAAGTGTTCCTGGTCAACCTAGGCAGCAGGGGGCCACAGGGGCAGGTAGGGCTGTCCTAGCTCAGTGGGACAATATGTGCTGGACACATGGAGATCAGGACCAATCCCAGTCTCCACAGGGCAGGGAAAGCAACTGCCTCCCAGCCATATATAGATTGGGATCTCTGGGGGGGTGGGGAGAGAGATGTTGGGCAGCTAGGACAGCTCTCCCTGCCCCATGGAGATTGTGATTGGTCCCAATCTCCCTGTAGCGGGGATGCAGCTGCCCGACAGCCAAGATAGCTCTCCCCCACCCTGCAGAGATCAGGACCTGCCCCAGTGCCCCCTGCCAGCCTGGAGCTGGCACCCAGGGGAGCCTGGATCTCCCCTTGGCTGCTGAAGGGGGCAGAGCAGGGCAGGAGCAACTGTAGACTGAATTGCTCCTGTCAGGAGCAAATTTTCTCTCGACAGGTGCACATTTAGATGCTTGCGGGGGAGCAATTTAATGCACCTGAATTTTCTGCACAGAAATTAATTGCATGTCTAGATGTGCCTGGTATAGTTCAGAAGTGGCCACCAAACTTCTGAACCCTTCTGTATGCAAACCAAAATCTTGACAGGATTGAGAGCTGCAGGACATACAGCTTTTGAAATACACGTGTTGCAGAGTTAGCCATCTGGAAAGAGCAACCCCAGCTCAAGTAATAATTTGTTGTTAATTTATTTAGAATAAATAATAAGCAAGAACTGAAGAAAATTAATAATAGAAAATAATAAAGAGTAAAAAAGAATGTTTGTATTAAACTACAGCTCTTTCTTCAAGATCCATGTTTAAGCTGCCTGGGGGCCACATGTGCCCCCAGAGCTCTTGGAGTATTTTAATATTTGTATCCCTTTGTACTTATTTTTGCCTTGGATCTTTACGAGTATCAAGGTTGTAGGATGTTGTGTTCAGAGTCTGCTGGCTTTAAATATTAGTCTTGTGAGAGCAGCCAGTCCTCGCCATTGATGGGCACACAAGATTCTCTTTTTTAAATGAAGAAGTCCCATATCCTAAGTAAATACACTGGGTGGAATCCTTCTCAAAAAGTCTATCCTCGTGAAACTCACCTTCGACCCAAGTTGTCCCGAATGTCTGGATGTTAGCCCACAATGTCCCCAGGTGCTCTTTGAGCATAGCTTGTACATATGTAGCACTTTATACATTAGCTCTGAGATTAATTATCCTACTGAGTTCAGTGCAAGTGAGGATGTACTGATAACAAAAAGCCTGAATCCCTGTTGCTGTCTGTAGGGAATGTGTCACTGACATGCCAGCTCACATTTTCTGCAGTATTAAACACCTTTCTATTACTGACTGCTGTTTCAGGGCAGCAACTTAGTATTTCTTAAGCAACATAGCCTTTAGAGGTGGGATTTTCTTATTATTTTTATTTCCAGCAAAGTGGAAGGGTTGTTCTCCCCTTTTGGTTCTGTGGGTCACAGATTTCATAGACATTAGGGCTGGAAGGGACCTCGCAAGATCATTGGGTCCAGCCCCCTGCTCAAAGGGCAGGCAGTCAGCAGGGGTCAAATGATCCCAGCAAGATAGGCATCCAAGTATTTCTTAAAGGAACCCAGAATAGGTGCCTGCACCACTTCTGGGGGGAATTTATTCCAGGCCCTGGGGACTTGGACAGTAAGGAAGTTTTTCCTTATGTCCAGCCTAAAGCAATCTTCTAAGAGTTTGTGACCATTGGACCTAGTCTTCCCATGGGGTGCTCTGGTGAACAGTCATTCTCCCAGTTCCCGGTAGACACCCCTTATATATTTATAGGCTGCCATCAAGTCACCCCTGAACCTATGCTTTTTCAGGCTGAAGAGTCCCATGTCTCTCAACCTTTCCTCATAAGACCTGCCCTCTTGTCCTCCACAAGATGCTCTCTTTTCTGAGTTAATGAAATGACCCAACAAATTTTACAGGAGAGTTCCTTTCTCTCTGTCCTATTGCTAGCCTTTGCCATTTTTAAGGGGCCTAGACCAAGCTGCACAAGTGTGCCTGAGCAGAAGGCCCCGAACCCTGTTTCTGGCCATAGCATGACCCTTTGCAGATGTGACAACCCATTTGGTCAACAAAGTAAAGGAAGCTATCTGCATGTCTAACTGTATCTCATTACTGATTTAGTTAAATAAAGTGCAAGGCCTGAAAGGAGGCATTAGAAGGGAGGTTCATACATTAAATAAGCCAAATGTACTATATCATAGCTTTATCTTAGTAGTAGTGATTGATGTAACCAAATGTATTAGATATTATTTGACTATAATAGATGTATTTTTGTTAAGATGCTTAGAGATTTGGTAAAAACAAAACAACCTTGTTAGAGAAGGGTACAAACTAAGGTAAAAAAGAAAAAGGCCAATGTTGAACAGCATTCCATAATGGGGAAGGAAAGGAGATTAAACGCCTCCCCCTCCCCCCGCCTTTTACTTTCCCAAGGATATAAATCCCAACTAATAACACCTTCCAAGTCCACAAGAGATCTGGTTCAGTCTAATTCCAGAAGTTTCAGTGAAACAAAGAAATGTAAATAAAACCAATAAGAGATCATTTATTAGAATATTAGAACCAGCTATCTATAAATATTGGGCATAGACTGGAGGGAAATTTGGAGAACTCAACAAATTCAGAAGACCTGCTGCCAATCTGTGTACCACCCTCTTCCCATCTCTTGAATCTCTCCACCAGTATAGATGAGAATCTATGTGGTGCTGTCACAGGTAGCCGGATAAACTTTGGGATAAATGTTTGCTTTTGTGTTTTAAGGTGCAAGCAAAGAAAAGGTTGGGCTATAGACCAATTCCTGCCTCTGTTAACAGTAGCCTACCCACATGGTTATCTATAATGTGGGTAAAGGCCCTTCCTCTGTTTTGTATCTTTTCATAGCACAGACCATTACACAAGAATTGATGTCCTGAACTTGACTCATTATCTATCTAATCTAGTCTACTGCTTCTGACAGTGAACAGAGACCAGACACCTCAGAGGATCATGTAGTAAACCAGGTGCTAGAAAGCTCTGGAAACAAGTCTCTCAGGGAAGCTGATTTCTTCTGAACCTCTATAATTTAGTGTTTGTGTTTACCCTGAATGTATGAAAGTTTGTATTATTTACAAATCATTTTTCATAAACATCTACTATAACTAGATGACTTTTAATGCCCTTCAGACCAAAACTGGGAGAGCCTATTTTGTGGTTATGAACAGAGGTGTCCCCCCAGGGATCTCTGCAACCACTTTATGCCAAGAGAGGGCCAATATGGTGTCCTTGAGTAAGTTAGTCTCAAAGGTGAGTTTGGCAGAGTGGGCCACTGATTTATGATTAAAAACTTCAAATGACTTGGGTACCTTCCATGGAGAGGCACTATGATAATGGCCACTATATCAGCCTGTGGGCTGGAAGAATGGATGTAGGGGGGCAACCATCCTGATGGAGGTGCTTCAGACTCCATTCACAATATCCCTGGACATTCCTGTTTGGAACCTTACTGCGTGAGCTTTGTTCAGAGGGTACCTTTCTTGTTATGTGCCAGCATAGGCATTATTCAAGTAACATTGCAAACAATTCCACAACGCATCTTTTCTTCAGTCAGAGTACTTTTATTTGACTGTACCAGCAAGCAGTACCACTTGACTATATGAAATAATGGAGTACAGCAGTTTGTATTGTGTAAATATTAAGATCAATATGAAGGTGTGGCTCCATTCACTGCAGCACTGCTGTCCAGGTGACCAGGCTGTGGCCAGTTTGCCCAGCACCGCACAGCCAGAAGGGGATCTGGGGATTGGTCCAGTGCTAAAAATCTCCCAGGTAAAAGGAGCTGAGCAACTGAGCTGGGGGGGTGGGGGGTGTAGAAAGAGGGTGCACCTGCTGTGCCTCTGGAGGCTCTCCATGGCCAGAGCACGACCGGCATAACCCTGCAGAAGCTGGCTACCAGGCATCATGGCAGGAGTCCAGAGAGCACATGGGGAACCCCCATGTTGTCTGAACACTCACCTGTGGTGTTGAAGTCGGAGACCCATCCTAGTGCAGGGAGCCCCGGTGAGCCACGGGATGCCATGGATGACTAGATGCCTGGGAAAGAGAACCCAGGTATCAGCATTGGAGTGAGCACAGATGGGTCAAAGGGTATGGACCTGACTGTGACCCCACCCACATGGGATTTCACCAGCAGGTACACCCAGGGCAGCCAGGATGGGAACAGGATGGTTCAAGGGGCATCAGCGGGACCCACTGACGGGAATAACCTGCCTGGGAATCCTTTGGTTCTATCTGCTGAATTTGAGCAGTTACGGACCCAAAATCCCCCAGTGAGGAAGTTTCAGGACCATGAGGGCATGAGAAAATGCCCCACGGGATAATCCAGGCCTTCTTTGGTTCAGTGTCCTATTTATTCAATCATGGTTCTGCTCCAATGTGTACTATGGCAGTTCTCAGCAAGCTTGTATTCATTTCATGCTTGCCAACCTATCTCCTTAGGTGATGAAGACTGACCTTGGAAAGTAAGGGATATATGAATAATTGAAAAATGATATCAGTTGTGGAGCTGGGTGGGAATTACTAAGTTAACAATGTAAGTATATACACATACATTCCTGCAAGAGTTTTGCTGAAACATTGACTTTTAAAGCAAATATTTTGGGACTGTTATTACAGGAAAAAAATTTCATGGTGTTTTTAACTTGTACCTATAAAAAGCTAGAAAGGATACTGAGTAGACAGTACTGGTCTGGTGAGTGGGCCCTGCAGCTGTGTTGGCTTCACAAATGTTTTGCATGTGCCGTTTTTGAAGAGCAAATAATAATAATAATAAAACCCCAACCCTGTCATCTTCTAAAACCATGAGAAATTTTTCTCTTTTTTGTGTAACAATGGTCTCAAATATGGCTTGCATTTTTCCATTAAACATTTGAAATCATTACTATAGACTTCAACTCCAAGAAGCAGCTGTTCAGAAAATCAGGCGTAAAAAGGGGCCAACAATATTTTCAAAGTGAAATTGCAATTATGTAAATTCCAGCTACTGGAATTGTAAACATGGGGGCCCAGAAGAACAAAACTGGAAAGCTGTCAGCTGCATTGTAGAGGAGCACACACTTGCATTACAAGGAAAACTACAGTTGGCAAGTCACTTGCTAGCAAGCAAATCAGCTCCCTGATCTGTACCACTTGTTCCTTCTATTTTGGTGTGGAATTCAAGTGGCTGGAAGCTTTTGTTTTTTAATGATTTCCTCTTGCCCACCCCATAATGAGCAGCTGCACAAAGTTGTACTACACAATTCTGAGTATGTGCTGGACAGTATTCAGTTGAGATGAAAAGAGAGACACTTTATCTAATCTTCTTCCATGATTCAGTGTGTGCATTTCAAGGATTTTTTGTAATAGATTTTGAGCAAATGAAGAACAAATGATTGTTACAGTTCGACACTGACTGACCTTTCATGAACTATTATTTCTATCAACTTTTTTAATCATTTTAAATAACTGTTTGTCATAGATTGTGGCAAATAATATTCAGTATTTATATATAAGCATCCAAATCAGCTGCAGCCTAGAAAGCTAGATTTTTTTTTCATCCTTATAGCTGTTTGACTTCACTTGGTGTAGCTGACAGGAAGTTGACTGAGGAAGTACTTCAGAATATGCCTTAAGACTTACATTATTATTTCTCTGAATCAGATGTTTTTCTGTCTCTCCATTGCTTTTAGAGGTAGGTCCAACCTAGAACAGTGAACCTAAGTAAACCAAGCAGTTGTATCCAGAAGGAGGTTTAAATTCAGATTCTATATCATATCAACTCAGCACAGGGGAGCAAATAAATCTGATATCAATGTAGAAACATTTGCTACCTGTTACCTTGTCAGTCATGTTTACTGTGTGTCCTTTGACTTACCCCATTTCCTTTCCTTGGGATTGTGTAAGTGATATTCTTACTTTGGTTTGTTTGTATAGAGATTTTTATTTGATGTGTTCCCAGTTTCAAAATTGTTTAAAAATATGTTTGGTGATAATTCCAATTTAGTATTATACTTTCCCCATTGCTAGGTGATATCTTCAGAAATATTGGAAGGCGCTGGAAATAGTCTGAAATCCCTAGAGAAGAAGGATGAAAATGGCTATTGTTTTTTTATAAAGAAAGGCTTTATAATTTACCATATCATGGTGCTACTAGAAATGCCATGTCTGGTGGACACATGTATAATAGTTACTGTAGATATTTCATAATGTCTTTAAAAAAACACACTGCAAGAATCAGTAATGGAGTGTTTGGGTTAATATTGGTTTTAATGCCTGTGTATGGAAAAGTAGCAGTAGACTCAAGTTGCTCTTATTCAACCATGCAAAATATCATTTAGGTTTGACAAAAATAGACAAATAGCTATCATCTGTATTCTTTTTTTTTCCCGCTGATGCTACTCACTATTCTCCATGAATCCCCTTCCCCTCTATGCAAAAAGTTAAATTTTGGGTGCAATTTAAGAGGCAGCAGAAGGTTTTTAGCATGTAATTGATATCCAATGGCATCAACAGGAGTCGGACCATACTTGCTGTTGTATGTCACTTTGTAAGACCATAGAGTTTTTGATAAACATTAGTGAATTTAGCTGCATAGAACTGCTCTGGAGGAAGTCTATTGTATAGAGAAGGACAGTAAAAGCATAGAGGGCCAGAATCTTCACTTCATGTGAAACCACCACAGCTACACAGAACTTGTGCTGATTTACATTAAATGAGGATCAGTTTATAGAGGTTAAGCCAGTTATCTGTATTCACATGGAAGTCTGGCAGAGTCAAGGAAAGAACCTTAATAGTAAGACATGTGCCTTGATCATAAGGCAGATCTTCTTCCATACATGTAAATCCCCAAGCATCCTTTTAAAAAGGCATCTCCTTATAGCTGCAACTTTTTATTTGAAATTATACACACATAACAGACACCTTAAGTGCAACAAATCAAGATAAAAATGGCTATTGTGTGCCTTTCAGTGATTCAGCCACATGCTAGGAGTGGTGGTTTTGATGGATGCATTTTCTCTAGAGATTGAATTTAGTGCATCAGACTTAGATTAGATTTGAATTTTCTGAGGTAAAACTCCAAGGCTCCATCCATTAGCTACCCAACCCATACTGTCTGCTTTAAAAACAATATGATGGGAAATGTGACCCAATGCTTGGGAATTGAACTATTGCCAATAGCACTGTAGTGTTACATTCATTATGTCATACCACACACATCTGATAAGAGAAGACATAATGCTGTTGGATAAGAATTCTATAGGTCAAGTAAAGAGAGCTGTTTTTTATTTAATAACTAAGGTATGCAGGTGCTAATTTGAACCATATGTATACAAGGTCAAAGCCAAAGTGTATTACACTACAACAAAATGAATGCTTTGAGTTTGTGGGGGCTTTAGGGAATTGCTTTTAGATAATTTTTTATTTATCAAAGTATATAATCAGTGTATATTAAACCCTCAAAACTTTTGTATCTCTTGCTTATTGCATTTTAGTGCAGGGATCCTTTCTGTGATCCCTCCACATCTCATGAGCCCCCTCACCATTATTTATTTGAAAACATATCTCTGAAAGGGTTGAATTGAAACTGAAGTAGCAACAGGTTCCCTCACTAGGCAAGATATTATTTCCATTGAAATCAATGCATTTAACCATTAATATCTATCAACTCTAATATGGATTCCTCATGATGCCCGAACAGCTTTCAAAAAGAAGAAGTTTTTGCATCTCATCTTAAGTCAACAAGAACCAGACTTGGGCTTTTTAAAATCTTGAATTTCACATAGTATTATGGACAAAGGCTGGGTCAAAAAAGTAGTTTTGCATTTTGTCCTGTAAGCATCAAGAGTCTTCTTAGAATGAGTCCTAGGACTTCTATACACTTGCAAGGAGTCTGGAATTCCAGCGTGTCAAAGCAGACTTAATTAATCGAGTCTGCTGGAGCATGGAAATTAATGTGCTCCAGCAGCCTCTAGCATCATGTTTATCAGTGTCCCTGCTCTGAAAAATGACAGTGGGGTGCTTTAAACTAAAGCTCGTTCAACGACCTTTAGTTCAAAGTGCCCTGCCGCCATTTTTAAGCGCAGGGACATGGATATATGTGATGCCCTGGGTGCTTTTAATGAGCACAAGCTGTGCTAATTAAAATGCCCACCTGCCCGCCCCCCCGCCCCCGTATAAATGCCCCTAGATTCAAGAGGCAATTATAGAAAAACCTGCATTTCATACACACAAAAGTTTCACTTTTGGGGTTGACAGTTTATAAGTTATAGTGGAATGTGTGTCATCTGTTATGTGAGGTTATGATTGTGGAGGAT
Organism: Alligator sinensis; assembly: GCF_000455745.1. Classification (NCBI taxonomy): domain Eukaryota; kingdom Metazoa; phylum Chordata; order Crocodylia; family Alligatoridae; genus Alligator; species Alligator sinensis. The sequence continues at coordinate 1,788,489 of NW_005842234.1, forward strand.
AAAGGAGTTAGTAACTTAGGTAACCTTGAATTTGCCCTCATTTTCCCCAGAGAACCAGCAAAGACAGTAGACATTGAGGCACAGGTTTGTCTGTGTGATATTTAGGCCACTGGCAGAGGTGCAAGTAGAGGTTTGATGGAATCGGATGTAGGGCCCCCACAATTGTTCTTCCTGCTATGCCACACCTGCATGGCAGGAGATATGACTCTGAGGTCCAGCATCAGATCCCATCACATCTTATTGCCAGTGCAGGGAGAGACTGGGATCATGATCCTTCTGCACCAGCAAGTAGCAGGCTCCTGCACCTGGGAGCCCTGTCAGTGGATGGAGCCCCCAGCTATAAGAGCACATGGTTCACTTCCACACCTGGGAGCCCACTGGGTCACATGTTCAATTAATTACATGATAAGGAACCAGCCACATAGTTATTACACATTTTTGTGTGATAACTTTGTGGCTTATTCCTTGTTTTATCAGGTCATTAATTGCATTAACGCGTGGCTGGATAGCAACTTAAGACGTGATTAACTGGTTACTCACGTTTAAGTGTAATGTGTGCCAGAGACCATACATTCAGAACCAAAGGCTGTTTGTTTACACTTGGCAACTTTAACCTCCAATGCTGGAACAGAGAAGTTCAATAACCAGCACTGCAAATTATGAAAACCTGCCAAAATTCACAAACCCACAGTCGCTTCCTTATCCATTCCTTCCACAGAAGATGTCCAGTATGTCTGTCACAAAGAATTGTCAGTGACACTTATATCTTCTGTTTATTTCTTTAGTTTGCTAGTAGAAACAGAATCATTCTGTACAATCAGTTCAAAGCTCATGTTCTGAGGAATGTTTTCACAAATCCTCTACTGGGGGGACAGTGATACGTTTAGGCTTTACAACAATTAACTGAAACTATGATGGTGGCTTTAATGAACAGTTACAAGAAATCTTGATAAAATTTTAGATGTATAATCATGGACAGACAAATACAGATGAGTAACGCCTTACAAATTAACACATTAACATAACATTCAGTGCTTCTGGTCCCAGACTTGAGTTCTATTCGTCTCTTCCTTTTCTCTTACCTCATCATTCTGGAACATCCATGGAATGCTTCTTTGTTGTTCTAACCCTTGCCAGATACTTACCAAGAATGACATCCAAGTCTGCACAACAACTACAAGTGTAATTTTTATCCATGTTGCTTCATTTCTCCCTCCCATTGTTTTCAGTGCTATTAGGAAGTCAGCCACGAATTTGCTATCATCCAGAGCAGCAGTCATTTATGATTTGCAAAATGTAGTTCTCTATTGGCTGAATCAGTAGAGTTGCAGGCCATATAATTGCTAAAATATATAATCAAGCTCTCATTGGTGAGTTTAGCAAAGCATAGTCAAAGGATCCTTTAAACACTGGGAGTGATTCTGCTGTTGTGTTGAAGGGCTGACAAAAGGCAAAGGATGGTTCATGTGTAGAGCGACCATACATCCTGGTTTGGCTGGGCCAGCCCTGGATTTCATAGGCTGTCCCGGTGTCCTGGCCATTTGGCTAAAATTGACGCAAAGGTACCAGATTGGTAGCACCACCCTGCCCACATTTGCCTGGCCTGGCTCCTCCTGAGCAGTGGCTGGAGGCTGGGGTGGGGGGAGGGCTGGGCTGGGCTGGGCTGGGCTGAGCACCACTACTCCTATCTAGGCTGGGGATTGGCTGGGGCACGGCAGGCTGGGGGGAGGTGGCTGGGGCTCAGTCACCTGTGTGGGGCAAGCTGGGATGGCTATACATCACCAGCAGCCTTATACCCTGCTGCTGCTGCTGCCGAGGACTGGGCTGCATGTGGTGGCCTCAGGTGGCTGCTGGCAGTGGGAGTGAGGTGCTGTGTGGCCACACAGTGCAGGCTGGGGGCTCAGGAGGCACTGCACAGGGGCTGCTACCAACTGATTCTAGCTTTTGCATACAGGGGATGAGCCTAGCTGCAGGCCTTCACACTGTCCTGTCCCAGCCTGCTCTGCCATGAGGGCTCCTGGGAGCCATGGGATCGAGGGGGGTGGGGGGAAATAATGCATGTGTGTGTATGTGAGAGAGTGTGTGTTGCACTCCCCCATCCCAGATTTCCTTGCCCCATCCTGGATTTCTTTCAAAATAATATGGTCACCCTGTGCATGTGTAGTGTGATGGTTATTTGCACTAGGAAATAATAGTACTGAGTTATCATGTTATAATAGACATCACAGTCCTGCTGAGTCTGAGAAACAAAATGGAATTGTGTTACTGAGAACAAAATATGGCCCTTAAAATCTGTATAGTGGAGGGTCAGTCAAAAAGGCTGCAAGGTATATTATATCCAAAATGGATTAAAAATATCCAGGGATCCATCTAGCATGGAGAAAAAACATGTGAATGCCATGTTGCAAATGAAGCATTCCCTGTAGTATAAAATCAGTTCATGAGACCCTGTAGTCTAATGGATAGTTTTAGGGATGGGAAAAGCCTTTCTATTTTTCACAGCTGCTACCATACATGTATGTCTCTCTTCTATATAAATATATCTGTTTTGCTTTCTAGAATGCTCAGTTTGACTATGCCTACACTGTATGATTTTACTTTATATACACCATTTTATTGACTCTCTGAGAAGTTGACTGTGAGTCACTTGTCTATCCCTCAACTTTTCCCTAAAACTAGATAGTATTGTAACCTGGGTATACCCTGGGGGTATGCTCTGTCCTCCTATGACAGTGGTGGTGGTCAGGCAGGGTGCTGAGGAAGGGGTCAGCTACTAGAGTGGCTTCCTCCCCTCTCTATAGAGGTAGGCCAAAACCAAGTACTTAACTATGTACAATTTATTACAAGAATAAATACAGATGCTTAAAATAAAACATAAAATATTTACAAGGCTTAACATATACTAAATATAATATTCCACAATTCACATATAATACTGTCACAACCCAGTGATTTTGGTGCCTCGGCACTATGGAATTTCGTGGTCATATAAGAGCTCTTTTGCACGGCAGAGTGTTCTGCTGCAATTGAGCACCTGCATACAGGAAAGAGTTCTCGCCAATTTACAGTTTCCTTTGCAAGATGCATTTCTTCTTTGCAGCACAGAAATGTATGGTGCAAAGAGTTCCCGCTATTCGGATGCAAATTTGTGCCCCGCTATTGGCCAGTGCTAAATTATTCACACGTGGCGGCTAGTAATTGGCTCGCTGGCCGTTTAAAATTCCGCGCGACTTCCGCCCAAGTCGAAGAGCTTTGAGCACGCTGCAGAGTGCCTCTGAAGTTATCTGACTTGCGGCTGCCGATCGATAGACTGATCACCTATCGATCTTTCTTCCCGTCACCGAGCACAACCCCGAC
>NW_005842234.1:1792576-1793001 GCF_000455745.1 Alligator sinensis
CACAAGCCGAAGTGGGGCCTGATTAAATAAAAAAAGGGAAAAATGATAAATGTACTGTTTCGTGCCGTGACGGGCCTACTGAGGGAGTATGCGAACTTAGAGGCTCAGATGCAAACGGCGGGAAAGGAGTCGCTGGAGCGGACAGCAAAGGGCTCCGGAGCAGCGTTCATTAACAATGTCAGCCGCATGATGCTACGAGCAAAAAATGGTGCTAAAAGCGGCGCGAGCCACCCGGGGAACCCGGAAGTGAGGGGCGGAGTTTCAGAAGACCCGGCAGGGATCCGCCTAGTGACCCCGCCCCCTGAGGTGACGTCATTCCCAATGGCCCCGCCTACTTTCCAAGGGGAGGGGGCAATGGGAGGAGGGAGGTATCCAACACTCCAAGATGAAGAAATTAACCCTCTCTCTCTCGCAGCCCATCCGAT
>NW_005842234.1:1794524-1794831 GCF_000455745.1 Alligator sinensis
TGGCAGATGTTTGGGTTTTAATTCCAAGGACCCCGCCAAAAAACGAGTAATGGCCGGCGGCTCTGCCGGCGGCCTTGCTCAATTTAGACCTGACCCTATTGACTCTCAACCATACACTGAACTCACTGTCTACAACCCTACTGATTCGGATGATCAACAACGAGTATTTTTCCTTCTGGGTACTAGAGCCCAAACCAATGTGATTACATCAGCGTTACCTCATCAAAAGACCACCAAGACGATCAAGGTACAAGGGCTTAACGCTATCGCCGTCACAACAAAGGTCAAGTTTTGGGTTGAGGACCAC
>NW_005842234.1:1796659-1827054 GCF_000455745.1 Alligator sinensis
ACGTTTAAAAACTGGACCAAGTTAAATCATGATGTTCTCATCTTGCTAAACACCGCTAAACCTTTATGGGATGAAGCCAATGTCCAAAAACCTCCACCTTGGAAGCCCAGGTTCCAACCAGAAGAGTTGGTGTGGATCTCGATACCTCACCCTCATCAGTCTCGCCCGCAAGTTCACAAAAAAACAGTTCAATGGTCGGGACAATATCCCAATACCTATTCTGTCCAACTAGAAGATAAACCCGATCGTCCTCCTATCATAGTTCATCACAACTGGATGACTCGCCATTCCGATGTTCACCCAGTATCCTTACAGTAAATCCAATTATGATTCTCTCTTGTTTTGTTTTGTTGTTGTTTTCTTTTCTCTACAGGTTTAGCCCCAACAGAAGCGATAACCCACAACAGCCTGATTACCAGACTACAGTTCATCCGGATCCATAGAGTGATGGTAATAAAGGAGACATCGAGACGGAGAACGTCCATTTGCTCAGGACTTAATATGACACTGTTTTCTCTCATTTTACTAGGTGTTTTATTGACATTGTCTGTTATAGGAGAGGACGGACCTACTACTAGACGAGGAAAGTCCCAAGCAGATGTTCTCTAGTCAGACGATGATCAACAGTTGTTACCTGTTTAAAGTTATTGTGTTTTATAATTTATTAAGAAGACCGGTCTGTTAAGTTGTTTTATATATATACTAGTTGTTAAAGCTTTGCCAGGTCAGTAAATCCCGAAGCAAAAAGCCTTAAAATGTGCTCACATGTCTAAAATTCCAGTTGTGCCGTCAGCAAGGGGACATGTCACAACCCAGTGATTTTGGTGCCTCGGCACTATGGAATTTCCTGGTCACATAAGAGCTCTTTTGCACGGCAGAGTGTTCTGCTGCAATTGAGCACCTGAGTACAGGAAAGAGTTCCTGCCAATTTACAGTTTCCTTTGCAAGATGCATTTCTTCTTTGCAGCACAGAAATGCACGGTGCAAAGAGTTCCCGCTATTCGGATGCAAATTTGTGCCCCGCTATTGGCCAGTGCTAAATTATTCACACGTGGCGGCTAGTAATTGGCTCGCTGGCCGTTTAAAATTCCGCGCGACTTCCGCCCAAGTCGAAGAGCTTTGAGCATGCTGCAGAGTGCCTCTGAAGTTATCTGACTTGCGGCTGCCGATCGATAGACTGATCACCTATCAATCTTTCTTCCCGTCACCGAGCGCAACCCCGACGTACCCCTTTCCCCGCCCCGGCTTCGAATTGCGGACGGATTAACTGGCTTGGGCCCCGCCAGCTGGAACAACTCATATGGTTGTTCCGACGACCGGACCACCTGCGTCGTGATTGCAAGTGGCGTAAATAAAGTTTTTTACAACCAATAAATTGTGTCTGCCTCTCTGTTCACCAGCCCGCCCTAACATACGAACGTAACTCGAGTTGGCCCTGGCCATCCGAAACAAATACTAAATATGAACCAAATAACTTACAACCTATACAACACAATTAACACATAGGGATAGTAACTTAACCATAATATTTCTTTAAACTTTCACAAATAATACCATTATACACAATGAGACATTAAAACACATAAACCGTATAAACCCCCTTTAAAAATACCCCGAGCGATATAGCCCCTAACATGACAACCTCAAAATAGCGAGTGCACTCAGCACCTCCCCGAGGGGTTTCTTTGAAGCCCCTCCCCTTTAGGGCCCTGGGTTGTGGACGCGCCCCTCCTGCAATGGAGGGTGGAGGTGGTAGACCCTCCTCACCCGTGTCAGTCTCCCCTGCAGGGCCCCCTTCCCCATTAACTCATGCTTCCTTTCTGGAGAAGTCAAGGCTCATCCCCTGGTGGCTGATCCCACAAGAGCCTCTCCCCAGTGGTGCCTTTGGCTCTCCTCGATGGCCCGGTGCCCTACACTGGGCACCCAGGGCTTTCTCTCTCTCGTGGGAGCCAAGCAATTGCAGGTTCCAACTCCCCAGTCTCACACCAGGGGTTCTTCCCTTTCTTAGGCCCTGCTCTGGGCACCGGGGCTCTTTTAGTTAAAAGTAGAGCCACACTGCGGGGCTCCGGTCACTTGACCTAGGGCCAGGGCTAACATGAGGAGCCACGAGCTGGTTCCAAGGCAGTTCTCCATGCACCGACCTGTGCTCAATCAGGGTCCTGAGGAAGGCCATCTCTGGAGCTCCTCTCTCCTCACCATCCCTCGTCATCTCTCCAGGCTGCTGAGCATGCTCCCCTTTTATACTCTTCAGGGGTTCCACCCTCGAAGTTCTCTGGACCTGGCTGGTGCAGTTCTGATTCCAGCTACTCCTTGCCCCCTCCCTTCGGAAAAGAGCAGAGCATTGCTTCCCTTGTGCTGCCTCCGGATTTCTGGACCAGCTCCACCAATCAAACAACAGACCCTTGATCCTGGGACTCAACCCTAACCCAGCCCTTTCTTTTCTTTCTCTTGGCCAAAACTGATTGGATTTGATTTTTATATCAATAAAGGAATCAAGAATAAAATGGTCCTCAGATCAGTGCTGAGGAGATGACGACATACAAAAATATACAAATGCACTTTAACATTGGTGGCCACTTAGGGCATTTTTACACATGCTCTAGGGATGGGAGGTGGGGGCGGTGCTTTAATTAAAGCAGCTTCAAGAGCCACTCTAGTTAAAGCGCCTGCAGCATCTCATATATCAGTATCCCTGCACTTAAAAATAGTGGCGGGGCGCTTTAACTAAAGCTCATTCTATGAACTTTAGTTAAAGTTTCCCCACCACCATTTTGAAGCACAGATACGCTGATACACAAGACATGAAGGCTGGCTGGAGTGCACCAGTTAACACTTTCCAACAGACTCGATTAATCTGCCACCGTTGAGAACAGTCTAACTCCATCCTCTTTGGAACCACCCTTCAGCAGTTGTAGTCTACTATTAAATCCCCTCGCTCTTCTCTTCTCCAAACTAAATGGGCATTTTTACACATGCTCTGGTGGTAGGGGTAGGGGGCGGTGCAAAGCTTTACTTGGAGCAGCTCCACAAGCTGCACATGAGATGCAGGAGGCTGCTGGCAGTCCAGTAATTGCCATACTCTAGGGGACTCAATTAATCAAGTCTGCTCCAACAAAATTGGAATTCCAGCATTTCAGAGCAGCCTCCAAGCTCATGTGTAGGTGCCCAATAAGCCCAGTTCCATCAGCTTTTCCTGCCCCAGGCCCCTAACTATTTTCATTGTCCATTTCAACTGGACTGTCTCCAGTTTGTTCACATCCCTTCTGTAGTGGGAGGCCCAAAACCGTATTCTAGATGTGGCCTCAGCAGTGCCAAATAGAGGGGAATAATCAATTCCCTTGATCTGCTGGCAGTACTTCTATGAATACAGCCCAGTATACAATTAGCCTTCTTGGCAACAAGGGCACACTGTTGGCTCATATTCAGTTTATTATGCACTGTAACCCACAGGTCCTTTTCTGCAGAGCTTCTGCTTAGCCTGTACTGGGACAGAGTTACAATTTAAGTGTGATTAAAATCTTAACAGAACAAAACATTTCAACATGCCACAGTTCAAACAATTTATCATCTGATAATGAGCAGCAAAAATGGTGATCAAGACAGAAAGATGTTAGTTGTTAAGTGTAGAATATCTTTGCAGTTTGTTTATATCATGCTTTGATTTGAACAATGCGGTATGTAACACATAAGATGATTGTGTTTGGCGTGGTCTTCCTGCATCCGAGGATGGACTGCTGTCTCCTACTGCTCCTTCAAGAGGACTCACTGTAACTGATACTGACTTCACTTACCCATGGTGCCTCAGAAAAATTTGTCATGACTCACCCCCCTTCTCCCATTTCTCAACCAGCTTTCAAGGCTGCTTCTTTAAGGAGCCATTTAACTCCTTTTCCCCTGAAACCCAGAGCATAAACAGACACCCAACATGACATGCTTTACATGCACACAATAGAAATATGTTGAGGAGAGAGGAAAAACACAAAAGCCACTTATAAAGTGTTCCAGGAGAATTCAAGCCATCTCACTCCAGTACCCCACCTTTACATAGGTTTCCCTTGCTCAGTACAGGGGTTAAAGTAAAGGTTCCTTCACCTATGTGTTCTGATTAACAGCACAGCTGAAGGTGGGCAGGGGAGGAGTGACAGCCCCTGCCAGTAGCTCTCCAGTTCCCCTTGCTGGCAAGTGTTGGCAAAACAAGTTCCTGAGACACTTTTTTCACCTCTAGATAGCTCACCCTGTGAACGTGAAGTGAGTCACATGGAGTGATAATTTCCATCAAGCAATATTATCTGTTCCCTGATGGAAACAATATTTGTTAGGCACCTTAGAGTAACAGTGTGAAAGGGTATGTGACTAATTACAGTGTGAGAGATAATCTGATTGCTAACATGCCCAGTCACTGTTGGAACCTAATAGGCATATAGGTTAAATCTAAAAAGTGAAAATATTGGAAATTGCTGGAATGCGGACTTCATACTTTTTTTCACTTGAATGGAGTAATACTTTGAACTGATTTGCTTTGAATCTTAAGGAAAATTCTGAGAAAAAGCACAATAGTTATTCTACTAGACTAGTTTTTCCTTTCTGTTTTCCTTTGGGGAAGAGCTATTTTTTAGTGCAGTTATCATTCTTTTCGTGGGCTGGAAGAAGTATTTTTAAAGGGTGGAGTCTCAAGTTTTCTTTGTATCAAACACATTCAACATGATTATTACATGAACTAAAGATTGAATGATGAGGTGAGCGCCAGTGATACAACTGCTTTTAATTTACCATGATTGGTAGCTTATACAAAGACCAACAAACCTAATGAAGATATAATATGTGTTCCACTTGACATTAGTTGTATTTTTTCAAACCAGCAATGGGGAGTTATTTTATTTTTCTGATTTACCTCTGCTCACATATCCAGATGTAGAAGCAACACCCTTCCGCATGGACCAACAGTGGTATAAAGTAATAATATCCAGACTTTGACATCCACCAGCTGTACTGCTTATTCAGAGTTAATGTATTTCCTTTCATATACACATGCCATTGAAAAAAAGTTTAAATACCTGTATACTAAGTCAGGTGAACCTCCACTGAACCGCACTATTAAAATGCCTGTATCTTGGAATCAAAGAAAATAACTATGGTGGCCTTTTCCTAAAGTCATTGTGATTTACAGAGGCAGATCTGTGCAGTGTCTGTTTTTGGAGCAAGTTTCTTTACAAATGTTGCCTGTATAGCTAACTACTCACATCTGTGTAGTTATCACCTGTGTCAAAGTCATAGCTCTTTAAATGACCATTTGAATAGTAAATATGCTATCTTCTTCATCTGAGCATCCAGTGTACCGTGATATAAAGAGTTATGGTCCAGACTCGTTAAATTTTTTACACCACAGAAAATAAGGTTAGGACTCCTCTCATCCTGCCCCTATACCTTCATTAGGACCTACAACTTGTTCTTTAGCATACTTCAGATCATCTCTGCAACTATAGTATCTACAAGAGTATTTATTGGTTAGAACAGAGCTTTCCAAACTGTGTGCCACGACACATTAGTGTGTCGGCGGCAGTGTGTAGGTGTGTCGCGCGAAATGCAGAAAATTTTGCGGAAGGGCACCGCGGAGCTCCCTTACTCGCGTCTGCTTCCCTTGGCCCCTCCCCTGGAACTGAATTACTGTGTCACGAAATGATGCATGTCTAAAAAGTGTGTCACCAACATGAAAAGTTTGGAAAGCTCTGGGTTAGAAGAAAAGCATCAATTCAAGTACTCTATGCCAGAAATCAATCCAATTCTAAAAGTTGTGTATTTCGCCTCTTACCCTTGCCGTTTCAATATTCTAGGCAAGGACGCTATCAGTGTAGATGATCTAATTCAAAATTACAGTATCTAGCTTGGATGGTCATTTTTTTGCAAATGAGGAACAACTCAGATGTGTTTGCCACAAAATGGTATAATTAGGGTTGGACTTTGATGTCACCCAGTGGAGTTAAACTGAACTTAAACTAATGTAATTAGGATCTACATCTGGCCCCGACTATCCAAAGATTAGCTCTTAGCAAAAAGAGACTTTGGTTCTTTGACACATTTGTTTTCTGGATTTTAGCAACGATTATTATCTGTGTTGTCTTCAAATACCCTTTCCTCTAACAGTCATGCAAAAGATAAAACGAGACAAGGCTTGTGTTTGGTTGAAATTTCCCAGCTGGGAACATGTGTTCTGGTGCTCAGACCGATGGAACATCCAGTTCACCTGCCAGCTTTTCCACAACTTCTGTCTCAAAAACAGGATCACAATATCCTTCCATGTCTGAAGTCTCTGCAGCTTGTTTCTTCCATTGTGATAGATTAACATATTTGGACTTGGAAGGGCAACAAATTTTGCTGGTGGGAGGCAAACCTTTCTTGAGACAGATTCATGCTACTAAGCAGGAAAGAGCAGTCCACTGAATGCTGCTATAAAATCCCTCTTTCTCCACCTGTTCTGTTCTGGATGGCTTGTTGTTTAGTTTTGTTTCCCTTCAATATAGCTTAGGTTCAATTGGTATCAATATTATCTTGTCATGTCCTCACTGAAGGAGTGAAAACTTTCAGAAATCGCATGATTAAAATATTTCTAATAGGATTGAATCACACATTTTCCCCTGTTTGGCTAAATCTCTTCATGACTTGAATATAGTCTTTAGCAAACTAATTTAATAGTGTTTTATGAGCCTTTGGGAGAAAACTTATTTTACTATCTGTCTCTGAAAACAGCGTAACCAGGGCATGAAGTCAGAAGAGCTGGTCACATTCAGGGCTTAATGGCTGACTTCTGCAAATATTTTGCACAATTTTCCAAGAGAATCCAGAGCACATGATCTATTTGGGAAAAGAACTCTGAGCTACAGCTGAAATAAGAATGAACATTATGTAAAACTGCCACATTTGTTTGTGGCATTTCCATGGAAGTCTGGGGACAGATCTGTCTCTGCTTAGAGACTATATAATTAAACTCTATTAAACCTGTTCTAATTTTGTAGGCTTAACAACTCTCCATCATCTACTGCAGTGGGCGTAGATCCTGGGATAGGTAAAAGGCTCTACTACTTGAGCCCTCAGGATAACTTCATTAAGTTGTTGGGTCATCCAAGATGGAGGAAGATACAGTTGATCCTCATATAATCTCAGACAAACAGTCCAGTACATGAAATAGCATGTGTTCTACTAAAAATGATCATGCCTTTGTAGAGCTGACCATCTTTGATGCCAAAATGCAGGAAAGTTGACATTCACATCTGAGGGTCATTATTTCAGGTTATTTTTAGAAAAACTATAAATTCCTGTGTAGTAAATGCTGCTTTTTGTCTGTGGCCAGCAGGAAATGTTTTTAGCAATCTCATTCAGGTCCTTCGTTGACAAATTCTGCAAAGGACAATGTATTACTGTTGACACTAATTGTCATTTCGCTGGAAAAAATTAAGAGTTAAGTGGCATTAACTCTTAGAACCATAGAAAATTAGGATTGGAAGGGACCTCTGGAGGTCATCTAGTCCAACCCCCTGCTCAAATCAGGGCCATCTCCAGCTAGATCATCCAAGCCAAGGCTTTGTCTAGCCAGAACTTAAAAACATCCAGAGACGGAGAGTCCACAACCTCTCCAGGTAACCTGTTGCAGTGCTTTACTACCCTCCTAGTGAGAGAGTTTTTCCTAATATCTAACCTAAACTTCCCTTGCTACAACTTGAGCCCATTGCTCCTTGTTCTGTCATCTGCCACCACTGAAAACAGTCTAGCTCCGTCCTCTTTGGAACCACCCTTCAGTAGTTGAATGCTGCTATAAAATCCCTTCCCAGTCTTTTCTTTTCTAGACTAATAAGCCCAGTCCCCCCAGCCTCTCCTCATAAGTTATGTGCCCTACCCTCATCACCATTTTTGTTGCCCTCCACTGAACTCTCTCCAATTTGGCCACATCCTTTTTATAGTGGGGGGCCTAAAACTGAATACAGTACTGTAGATGTGGCCTCAGGAGTGCTGAATAGAGGAGAATAATCACTTCCCTTGATCTGCTGGCAACAACTCCTGCCAATGCAGTCCATTATGCCATTAGCCTTCTTGGCAATAAAGGCACACTGTTGGCTCATATTCAGCTTATTGTCCACTGTAGCCCTCAGATTCTTTTCTGCAGAGCTGCTGCCTAGCCAGTCATCCCCCAGCCTGTACCGGTCCATACGGTTTGTTCCATCCCAAGTGCAGGACTTGTCACTTATTCTTGCTGAACTTCATGAGATTTCTTTTGGCCCAATCATTCAAGTTTTCTAGGTCACTCTAAATCTTAACCCAACCCTCCAGTGCCAGGTTGGTGTCATCTGCAGTCTTGCTGAGGGTGCACTCTATGCCATCTTCCAGGTCATTGATGTTCCCATTTGTGTTGATACACATCAGGGCTTGGGGAGGAAGAATAGAGAGTTGCATTGTATCTTTCATTTGGATAGAGTATTTTGTTCCACAAGGCTAGAAATCTAGCTGCTTTACCAGGGTTAAAATCCACATTCAAAACTTGGATAGAAAGAACTGGACCTCATTTAACAATAAGATCTGGAAAAGTGAGTTGAAATGTCCAGGATAAATATATAGTGGAGCAAAGACACGCATAACTTGCTAGCTTATGCTCTAGCATTTCTAGAAAAACAGATGTTGGCCAAACAGTATTTTTCACAAAAAGAATCTCAAATCAAAATGTTGTTGATCTTATTTATTCACTTGGCTAGAGCTTTTGAGTGAAATTCTGCTCTGAGCCACACCTGTGTAGCCCATGAAGTCAGAGCAAGTCAGAGTAACTGACAGCACAGTTTGACCTCACAACACTGAATCTCGCTTTCTGTTTTCATGCTTTCACACCTCTTTAAAGAAGGCAATAACAACATATCAAAATAAACAAATTACCTTATTTTTTCTTCTCCTTTCATTTATTCACACCAAGTAGATGAATCCTTTTTCAGGTCCTTCAGGGTCAAATTTTCCATTTTAACTCCTACTTCATTGTTCTCATTGTTACATTTGTTCATTCCAAAGCTAAACTTGGCTCTTGGGCCCAGTTCATTGTGGCTGACCGATCTCTGACCATCACAGAAGTTGTTCTCCTGCTTTTTGCTTCTTATCAATTGGAAGAAGAGAAATGAGAGATGGTGCCTTCCTTATTCCTGAAAAGAAGCAGGAGGAGCAGAATGACCTCCTACAACTTGACCCTTCTGTAGCCTACTCCCAACATAGTCTGCATGGGTGTGTTACATGATGAGACTGTGCTTGGCCCTCAAATAAGAGAAGCTGGATGGATAGACCTCTAAATAGCTATCCTCCATACATGGTGATGCAGTTTGCCCTAATGATGAGATTTTTTTACTGTGACTGAAAGAAGAATTGAGGAAAGAGGATATTTTCATGTTTTGTTCTTGCATCATTTAGGGAATGTGTCAACAAAAGACCACCTGCATCTATTCATTAGTTATGTGGTGAATATTGAGCCACGAGCAGCCCCCAATCCAATTTCTTTTCATGTTGAGAATCAGGCTCTAAAGAATTGCCTTCCTTATAGTTCTCTCTCTTTACCTGGGAATATCTCTACATAATCATTTTTATATGAATATGTAAAATCAGCCTATTAGCCTACCTAATCACTCTGGTAGTTTTCTCTTTTGATGGTGCTGGAAACATGGGTCACTAGATGTTTCCCCTACCACAGTGTCTGTGCGTGTTTGTTCAGGGGAGAGAGAAGTAGAGCTTGAGAGACATTGCTCATCTTCTTTCCTACACTAGGGAAGAACTTAGTCTCAGATAGGCCCTTCTTTCCTTATTTCACAGAGTATCTCTTATTAGCTCTAGTTCCTTCTTGTTGGGCATTGGGAATGTAAGCACATTTTTAAGGATAAACAAGTGCTGGGGAAGGCAGGTATTTTTGCAGGAGTAGATGTGGGTTATAGTTAGGAGTAGGAATCTGTCATACTGTGGGGGATGAGTATCTCATAAGAAACAGACTAAAAGGGAAAGAAGCACACATGTGGAAGCACTTGTCTCAACTGTGGGAACAGCTGTGAACTAAATGAGTAAGGTGTTGCCATCAACGCTTTGTGATAGTGATTTACTGGGTCCTTAGAAAAAGCAAGTACCAGGGTACACAATGGCATCCAAAACTTGCATGATCAGAAAATAGCATAGCACGCAATATGTATTTGAAAATCAGAAGTGGGGCAATTTCATATACAAGGATGTGAAATGTCACAAGATTACAGACTGAAGCGACACTAAATGGCTTCTAACGGGGATTCTTTACATTAGGCATCTATCTTACAGTCACTCACAGCTGAGGTTACGTTATTGACAGCCTATAGCATCAATAAGATAATGTATAATCCATTCTATCTCTTGGTTGAAGTACAGTGATCACTGTTTTCTGCTGTTTGTACCAAATCTCTCTAGTTAGGTCCCTATCTCTGAAATGACCATTCTCTCAGAGCATCTGCTTTCATTTCTTGAGAAAACAGTATGATGTAAAGGCTGGGAAAGGGTCATGGCCTGGTAAAAGGGAGCAAGGATGAAGTGCTTTTTTTTAATCAGTGGGCATGCCTACATGTGTACTTTAATGTGCATTAGCCTTTTATAATGTGTATTAAAGCATCACTTTAAAATGTGTGCTTTAGTAAATGTGTATTAAAATAAACGAATAGGGAAGAAGACCACCTAATCTGCACATCACAAAGCAACACTCTCACAAAAGCACTGTCCAGATACCCAGGGGAATAAACTTTCAGCCTCTACCTCCCCTGTACAAAATTGAGTTTATTTTCTAACTGCAATCTTTGAATTCTCCTCAGCCTGAAGAAGGGTGTATGTGCCCAAAATCTTGCAAAGAAAATAATTTTTTTGCTATTTTTAGTTGGTCTAGTAAAAAATATTTCCTCTGACCCAAGAGCTTTGTGTATCTCTTTTTCTCAGACGAACACGGCTACAAAATAGATCCCTTAAAATAAGTTAATGCACATTAAGCGTCCCTTAAAAACTGTGGTTTTTAGTTAACGTGCATTAAGACAGGCTAACACACATTTTCCTAGTACCTCACAATGGAGGGTGTGTATACATGAGTGCAGAGGCTGTTCTGATATGCTGGAATTCCAGCACATCACAGCAGACTCAATTAATCGAGTCTGCTGGAGAGTGACAACTACCATGTTCCAGCAGCTTCCTGCTTCTCATGTAACAGTATCCCCATGCTTAAAAATGGTGCAGGAGTACTTGAATGAGCTTTAGCTCAAGCACCTCCGTCGCTGTTTTTAAGCGTGGGGATGCTGATACACGAGACACTACGGTGCTTTAATTAGAGCAGCTCTTGGACCCACTCTAATTAAAGTGCCGCCCCCTCACCCCTGGAGTATGTATAAAAGTGCCAAGAGGTACAAGATCTAATGTGTATTAACTGAAGTGTGTTAATGCATGTATAGATGCATCCAATGATCCCCAGCTTCCAAAGCTGTCCCTTAGGGAGCGTTCACAGCCAATGCAATGGAGAATGACCCTGAGGTTCCTTCATTTTGTGTCAAGGGATAGATTGGTCCCTGGGTGCCAGAACTGGGCCTGCATAAAGATGGCTTACCCTTGCTCCCTCCTGACCTTGAACTATGTCACATGCAGTTCAGCTGCTTCTCTAGATTCAGCTTTTCATCTCTTTAGTTTACGTATCTATAGTAAAACTGCAATTACTGAATTAAATTATCCCTGTAAATTATCATGTAGGATTCATTTAAACACTGGTTGTAAAAACATCCAGTGTTTCATCTAGAAAATGCCTATCTTTTTAGGTACTTGCACTTCAAGCCCTAAGGCAGGGATGTCATTTGATATGTGAATGGGATTGAAATAACCATGAGCCTTGTTATAAAAACACAAGAAGAATTGACTATTTGCAATTAGGGTTAGCATTGTACATGATAATGTACAGCCTCCATGCATCAGATTTTGATCTTCAAATCATTCTGAAATTATATCTCTGGGAATCATCATCCCATTTAGTTGTTTCTGACTGGAAATGCATAAAATTCTAACTCCCCACATTAGCAATCAGGTTTCCATCTTAAAAATATATTATTGTCCTGGTATTAATAAAATAATTTATTTAATTAAATAGAAGATACGATTACTTACCACACTTGGATATATGTAGTTGTATATACACTAGTAACACAACTGGCTCATAAAGACAAAAGAAATACTCATAAATTGTCATTTTATTACCAATTTGTACCATTTATTTTCACATGAAAAGGCCAGGACAGATGAAATAAGTACATGGGGGAGATAACCCTTCTCCCCCTTTATGTTCTGCATTATTCCCTTATACTCTGTAGCACCATAAAACATCTCCATTTTGAAAAGCTGCTCCAATTCTATCCTCAGCGGCCCCAAACAACAATAATTTTGCTCCTGGCTGTCACTTGATATTGAAAATACAGTGTGCTTACAGTGGAGCTCTGGAAGTCACACATGGAGTGCATTCTTTGGAATCTTCTTTGTTTTATCATTGCAGAACAGCCCACAAAGATTTGTATTATTGCACCTGAATAAATAGAGCTCTGCATTTCACCCATTGAGGTCAATGCATATGTCTTGCAAGGGGGACATTCTTCAGCTCTTTTCCTGCCGCTTCTGCTGAATAACAAGAGCCTGAGCACCTATGCCAGCTGACCGGATGTCAACAAGTGCATGTTTTTTATTTTTATCTTGAAAGGCCAGCTGCCGGCCACCAGTAGTTTTATGCACAGCAGTATTTTTCTAGCAAATAGGAACAGCATCCATCTACACAGTTCACAGTTACAACTACCAGCATCATTTCAAAGGGTTAGACTTGCCAAATTCTCTAAATATTTTAATTTCATTGTAATGCATAATAACAGGTGTACAGTGTAGTTGCCAGTTTCTTCACGCTGGCTGGGGGAGTGAATGAGTGTTTTGCCAAGAGAGAATGGTATTTAATAGATATTTTAAGATGTAAACTGGTAATAGCCAAATGCACAAGCTTTACATTTAAACAGAGGTGCATTTCCTATCAACCTGCCTTCCTTTTCCACGTGATCAGTTGGAAAAGAAAAATACCTTCTATGTAAGGTATTGACAAGCTGCTTGAACTGATTGGGGATGTGTAATTTTAGAAAATACTTTTTCTCATATTCTTCCTATTGTCTTCTGTACATTTGACTTCTCCTGGGACTGTCAATATTTGAGTGAAAAGCCCCTATCATACAGTTCCACCATGACTGTAGGGCAAATGCATGCTTTTAGTTAAAATTCTAAGTGAACACAAAAGTCTGATTTCCATGATCTTGGCCGTAAAACCTTTTGGGGCTTACACGGTTTGACTACTGCTGTGTTGAAGTCTGATTTAAGAGCCAAACAGTTTTTTTTCTTACATTGTTCCCATGGAGACCAGACGTTTGCACTAGTCAGGCTGCATTGCCAAAGTCCAAACATGAAATCACACCTCTCTCAAATCAGTACTAGAGAAGGTTATTGGACTCTAAAAACTCAAATGCACGCGTTTAGACAGGGCTAGTGTAAATCTATTCTTGCACCTGATACCTTATGCAACCTTGGGTAAATTTACCCCAGAAGGGGTATATTTACATGTGCACACACACAAGTGTGCACAGATTAATAACATATATTGTATGTGTGTTTCTTTAAATGTTAGAGGCATTTTGAAGTCAAAATGTGAGGCAGGAATTTAAGGTAGGCAACCTGAAAAGAGGTCTCATCATGTAATTCATATAAGATATATTTTCCATCAAGTTGATTAGTACAGGATCAAATGTAACTCACGAATTATAAACCATGTTAATATTTTCCCTTATTCTTTTTCTTACCTTTCTAGATTTTCTGTCCTTTGCCTATCTTGTTTGCATCATGAACCCAGCTCCAAGCCATTTTAGAATCTTTGCTTCATGTTCATCTTCACTGGGATTCTCCTGGCAAATCCTGTAACCTGGAAATAAAGGGAACCCTGAAAAGATCAGTAGGGCACATTCAGGTTTTGTCTCCATTACCTCACCTAAACATTTAGATAGCATTTTTCTCATTGGGATCCTCTAGCTACTTGTATCAATAGTGTTATACATTCAACCAGTTTTAAGAATCAATCTTATCAAGCATGGCGAGGCCTAATGATGAATTACCTGGTTGATAGTCAGGGATCTCGTGCATTATGGATGTCTGTGTATACAGTGAGGACCCTCCCTTGATGGATCTCTTCTTACTGTAGCATGGAAAGCCTCACACAATTGTAGCAAAGCAATTTTTTTTTCTTTTTCCATTTCTTTTTCCATTCTCTCTTGGCAACATACTGAAAACGTTGATTTTTCAACTTTATTTCTAAAAATATTCTGTGACCTTTTTAACCTTTTTTGGGGGAGGGTGGAATATAAAATTGATCATTGAGAGTGTAGTGTAAACATCTTTTCTCATCAGTGGAAGATATAACCACATATCTGGGAATAACATCTGGATATTTGATATCAGTGTTTTGGTGCTTACGTCAACCTTGTATTTCATTGATGCAAACTTGTGTTCACCAATTCCAAACAGGATGCATTCTAGGAAGGAATTGCATTCTAGCTTTTGTGTTTGAGGTAGACTGGTAGAGAGGAAGGCAGAGCTGTTACAGCCTAGCAGAATTTTGCTGAGCCATTCCACCTGAATGGGACACACCTAAAATGACTTGAAACTCTCTCAGCAACATTCCTTCAACGAAGTACTACTATATACTGCCTCTTGTGCTTGTTTCTGAGGCCATACAAGCCAGATATTTTGAAATGACCACCACTCAGATTTGAATACCAGAGAGCTCTTAGCCCTAAGTCTGACAACCTTTGTGTGAAGATCTCAGAAGTTATATGTCCTTAGTGCTTTTCATTACTGTTTGTATCTCTTTGCTTATTTTCCTCATTCTTAGTGCTATAATTTTTAGCTTATTTTTAAGACCAAGGGTGCTGAACCTCTGGCCCATGGACCAAATATGTCCTGCTGAGCCATGAAATCCAGCCTGTAGGGCTCCCCCACAGGATGGAAAACTTAGCAGCAGGGCACAGTGGAAGCTCTGTGCAGCCGGCTCTAGCATCCCCTGGCCCATTTCAGTGAAGTAGAATCAGGGCCGGGCCCCAACTGTGCACAACCAAGCTGTTCTTCCACTCCCCAGCATGTCTCGGATTGGCCCCTGCCCCTCCCACAGCACATCTGGATCAGGCTGCTCCCTCCCCTGTATGTGTCTGGATTGGGGCCGCTCTGTTCCCCTGCACTCCCTTCATTTGTCTGGATCAGGGCTGCCCTGTCTTGCCCAGCCCCATCCATGCATCCGGACTGGGACTGGGCTGTTTCCTACCCCCGTCCTCCACACATGTGTCCAGATCAGGGCCTCTCCACTCTGCACCCCTTCCCACCCCATGCATCCAGATCAGGGCCACTTTGCTCTGCCCCTGCCACTGGTGGATGGATCAAGGTTAGACTGTGCAACCCCACACAGCCAGGTCAAGCTCATCAACCAGATCTGGCCTGCAGAGGAAACTAGCACTGCCCATCCAACCTGCAGGGCAAAAAGGTTGAACACCGCTGTTTTAGACTGACTGAATGTCACTAGTTTCATGGGCCCAGTATGATTCCCAGCGTGTTTTATAACCACCAAGCAAACATCATGAAGCTCATTAGCTTTGGGAAGTTTGTTCAGCAGAGTTTGGAATCCTGGCAAACAATCCACTACAGATCTACAAAAGGCAACAGAATGATTTATACTATTGATATTGATTTTCAGTGGTGAGAGTTACTACATGTATTTCCCTTGTTTACAGTGATGATATAATTAATAAGGAATGTCATAAGGAAAGCAATATAGCCTAGAAATGATTTTTAGCAATGACTGCTAGTGATATGCTGTAAAAATTATATAGTAACAGGTAAAGTTGTTTTGTAGCAAGGTATACTAGACAAGACCCATACTGTGGGACCAATTCTGAATTGTTCAACACAAATTAAATGCTCCTTAAAGTCCATGAAATTTATGATGGAATATGATGGGCACCACATCATTTATTTTGAAGTTTTGATTGGGTGTCCTTTCATTCGGAAACACAGTTTAGCTTTTCCTGTTTTCTATGGGTATAAGCTACCAAATTTCTTCCTATACTAGTTCTTGCAGTTCTTAAACAAGACTCTAATATAATGCCACTCAATCTTTTTAGACTGAAGACACTCTTCAGAAAATGCAAGCTCTTACTTTTTCCTCAGTTTTTGACTACAGAAAAATAACAGAGCAATTCTTCACTTGCAAAAAACTCAGAAAAGACCACAACAGGTCAGAATGTGTGGATTGAGCCACAGCACACTGGTTGAAAATCACTGCTCTAAGAAGTTAAAGTCCCTTTATTAATGATTGACATAGAGCTTCTACATTAGGAACTGAATATACATGTTGATTCAAAAGGTCTGATTATCTCTTAAAATACATGCACACATCCAGTGGTGCAGATATTCAGTAAAATGTAAAGCTGTCCATTTCTAAGGACAGTTTTCAGTCATAATTGCATGAAACATGTAGATGGACAGTTCACATATTTTTTCCATGGGTATATTAAGAAAATTAGAGTTAAACCTATAAAATATATTTTACAACCTAATACTCTAAATCAGAAGTTATGTTGATTTATATAAGATAAAGTCTTGCATATCCTTCCTGTCAGGAACTTTGGGGTGTAAGCCTGAAACTTTGGCATGCCTAGGCAGCTGACCAAATGCCAACCCTAGCTCATCCTCCTACGAGGTACCTAATGAAGGACCAGGTTACCTGGGGAGACCAACAGGAACCAAAAGAGGCTGACTGGAAGGCTATGAAACCTTCCTGCTTCCTGCAGGGCCTTTGTCCCAACAACAGTATTGCTTGGTGCAGCTGCTTAGGACCCTCCTGCTGTGTGACCCCAGTTAAACCTTGTTACTCCCTTGGATTGACTGCTTGTTCTGACCGTGACCCGGGCTTGACCTTGACTGGACGTCTTAGAACTTGGATGCATGCCTGGACTTGACCTTGGCTTCCACTCTGGTAACCCCCCTGACTCATGAACTACTGAGGCTGATTGCCTACTTTCCAGTGAACCCTTACAGTTCTGCTTTTTTCAAGGCTTTAGTTTCAGAATCTATTTTCCCCTGAAGGCGTCACTGTATTATGTTATAGATTAATATGATATAAGTCCTTTTTCAGTCAGAGAATCAAAAATACAGTTTATATAGTTTTCAACTGTTTTTCATCTGGTGGGGACAGCCCAGGATTTTAGTTTTGGTTACATGCCATGTTCTATTCTCAGGATGTACTCCTAATTAATTTTGAAAACACCCTTTCTGAAGTAGATGTAGTGAGTATTATTGTATATATAATATACAGTAGGGGTGTCAAACTCACCTTGAGCCTTGGGTCCTGGGCTGAATCAAACCACTAGGCTGGATCTGCGGGCCAGTAGCAGCTATAGCAGTGTGCTGGGGATGGCAGTGGTGTAGGTCTAAGACCAACAGTGGGGTTTGGGTGATGGTGGAGTCCTTGCTCACCTCCTTGCCTCCACCATCCATGTCTGACAGGGCCCAGGGAGTCTAAATTCTGCAGCAGGCCACAACCCACTAGCCCTGCCCCCCAACTCCTGGTAGTCTGCCAGATTACAGTGGGCCACATGGAACAGTTTTGCAGGCTGGATCTGGCTCATGGGCCATATGTTGGACACCCGGGATATAGAGGGTCAAAGCATGTAGAGAAGTGAAGTGAAAAGTGACTTTTCCAGGATCTAAGAGTGTGTCAGTCTCCTGACTCCCAGTGTTGTGAATGATCATCTTTGAACAGGCACGAAATGTCATGCAATCAGGTGAGAAGGAACAAATAATAATACCAGAACATCTGAAGAAACATTACCATGGGAAGAGTGGACTCGTATTGGAGTCAGTGTGATCTGAAAAAGAGGTCAATCTCTTTAAACATGGGTAAACTTCACATCTAGGGGCTTTGCATTCTGCTTTGATATTTTGTTAACAAAACATAGGACTTTTTGCTTAACACAAGCAAAGTCTTTAATGTTTACTTAGTACATTATTTAATTTAATGTTCAGCTGTATAAAAGAACAAAACCAACGGGATTAAAATTATTTATGCTGGAATTCCTCACTGAAGGGGTCACAAATGAGATTTATTTCCAGCAAGATGGTAGCCTTCCACTGTAAATTTAAAAAAATAATGTGAAATATATAGGCCTCCCTCCCCTTCCCACCACACATGCACCGAAAAACTCCAAGGGAAAGTAAAAAGCTCAGCAAACTATTCCTGTGCTCTAAAGCTGTTCTCCCTTCTAAGGGAAAGCTTGTTTTGCAATCCCACAGTATTCAAGCTACACAAAGTCTACAAGGAAATATGAATCACTTCCATAACCCTTAGGATTTCTCCTGTCATGTAACTTCACATTACTCTATATGTGAAACACATTTAAACCATGGAAGACCCATACAGTCAGTAGCAATATGAGCTCCACTGGAACTGGAAGAAAACTTTCTAAGGCAGGGGTCAGTAATCTATGGTCTTCAAGCCACCTTGGAGAGAAGTGCTGGCTTCAGGCCCTGTCCCTGTGCCACCACAGGGAAAAACTGCTCAGTGGCTGAGTCTTAGCACTTGCCCGTCTGCCCCTCTTTGGCTTGTATTGGGTGGCTGCATCCTTATGAGTGGGAACATGTGCCTTATGGACCCTCAAGGGCTTTTGAAGTGCCACAAAAATGCACACAGCACACATGAATTGGTTCACCAATTGGATTCTAGAAACTTCTGGTTTAAAAAAAAAATGGGGTAAAAGAAAGCAGCACAGTGCGCGTGGCAGCAGTGTGTGCTACCTGAAACTGGAGCCTGCCTGGCCAGAGCCACACTCCGACTGCCAGCCAGGCTCCATGTGCCTGGATGTGCCAGGAGGCCCCTAGGACTCCAGGTAAGGTTGCTGGGGCCAGCAAAGGTTCTGGCCTCAGGCTTCCCTAACTGCGGCCCCCCCGGGCAATTTTCCACACACCAGAGCATGCATGCAGGGGCATTCCCTGGAAACAACTAGCAACAGTACAAATATGTGCTGCTGCTATTTGTCCCTAAGGAAATGCTCATTCACACTCATGGGGATGTGCCTGGTCACTCCATCCCACAGCCTGAAAAGGTTGTCAACTGCTATTTTAAAGACCCACCTTATGTAACTGTGTGGTGCTCCATTGGAGCACCAATGTCCATCCACTGTCGAGTATTTCCCTCTTTCCCCACACCAAGCAAACTCATGTCAGGGGACTTTGTACCACAAGGCAGGGCTGCATTTTATCAGATTATGGTGATGTTTTGGTGGGAGAGCAATGTACATCTCATGAACCTACAGTACCACATTTTGCCTTCTCTCCATGTATGGATCCTAAACCTTACTAACATATCTCCATAGCAACCAAGGAGAGGGGGAGGGAAGCTGCTGTGTAGATGTAACCCAGAAATTTGGATCAGTGGGTGATTATGTAGATCTAAAAGCTTGAAGTTTTTGTACTCAGTTCAGTGTGCAACATACATGCTTGGACTAAAATTGAAGACATTCAGCTGAAATGTTCTTCTGTAAAATGTTGGTTTAGAAGTTTTATTCAGGTGGGAGAGTTAAGTGCAGATGTATCTGCAGAAGTTTGTAGTTTACCCAAAGTCATTGACAGATTTCCTATTTCAGTTCTTTATTTCAAATAGCTGTATACATTCTCCTTGTGAAAGCAATAGGTGCAGTTAGATTTAATGATGTTTGAAGTTGTAAAGAAACAATTTACTCAAATTGTTTAAGAAATTTGCTAGCTTTTAAGGTAAACTCAAAATTCTATTTACATGTCATGTGTAGAGAACACACACACACGCACACACACACAGAGAAATAGCACAGAGCAACACAGATCTTGTTTTAGTCTAAAATCTTGGATAAACTCAAGCAGTGTTTTGTAGTAGAGTAACAATCATCCTGGGTCAGTTTACAACAGTGAAATTTTCCTTAGTTAAGACACCTGGCTGCTGTACTGGGCTACAGAGTCAGAGGAAGAAGGACAGAGAGAAAAAAAGCTAAGACAACCTGGGCTTGGTGGCTACTCAGGAGACTACCTGACCTGCAGGAGGAGAAGGGAGGCAGTGGGGTCTGGAGTCATGGCAGCAGGTGCTGCTAGAAGCCTGGCCTGTCCTGGCCTGGGAACGAAGCGGAGGAGGCAGGCTGCCTGTGGTCAATACCCAGCGGTCCGCCAGCCCCTGGGGAATGAGCAGGGATGGGGGACTCGGCTAGTAGCTGCCTGAGCCTGAGCCTGAGCCTGAGCCTGAGCCTGGACCTGCCTGGCTGACTTATCATGGTCCGTGAACACTCATGTATGCCCAACCCCCAATCTGAGGTGAAGTAGCACATGGGCCCTGGTACAGAGCATTTTATCTCAGAAACGTTGAAAACTCTCACAAACAGCTTCTTTTTCATGGTTCTGCAAGCCCAACAGCTGCACACAAGCCAGAATTCAGCCTCAGGGTCGCTGCTGCCCATAGTCAGAGCCCTACGAATGCACTAGCTCTGCGGAAGAACCCAGGACCAGATTCTTCTCCTGGACCAGCTGGTGATGGCCTTGGAGGACTGGCTGCTGGATGCGTGGGTGTGGTGGGTGGAAAACGTCACCTGGCAGGACAGATGGTGGGTGGAGGACATAGTCTGTGAGGATGCACAGGACTGGGCAGACCAGGAATTCAGCATTCAGTTCCTCGTCCTGGAGTGAGAGCATGTAGGGGCCCTGCACAAGCAGGGCGCACTCGTGGCCGGGGCAGTGCAGGCCACAGATGACTGCCAGGTGCTGGATACCATCCTGGCCCTGGCGGTCACCTTCATGCCACCCACTACCCAGCCCCCAACCCAAGCCCTGCCTGTGCCCTGGCAGCTGCCTGCTGCCCAGCAGCTGGGGTGCTGGCCACCCGTCCCCGGGCTCTGCCCCTTAGATGCCCCCACCCCATGGCTCCATGCCCCAGAATGGTGTGCACACAACTGCAGCAGTTCACTTGTAAATAGTTTGCACAGGGAAGAAGGTGTTTTATGTGTGGGTAGGGTGGGTGGTGGAGGGGCTCTGGTGTTGGTGAGGGGCTCACAGTGTTGGGGAGGGAGGGGCGAAGGGGCTCTGTTTGTTGAGAGGGCAATAGTGTTTTTCTGAGAACTGTCCACAGTGAGCGTGGTGCAGCAGGTGAGCAGTGGGGTGAAGGGGTCCATGGGCATCTGTCCAGGCAGGCTACAATGGGGAGTGCAGAAGGTGGTAGTCAGTCAGCGCCTCTCGCACCTGGTGCCCTGTCCCCCAATGGCGGGGGCCCACTGGGGCCAGCAGGGCCAGCACTATGGCCAGCAGGAGCCTGGGGTATTGGGTATCACTGCCAGGGGCAGAGGCTGGAGCAGCCATGGTGTGGGGAGACAGACGCTGCAGAGAGAAAGATGCCATGTGCTGTACCTGGCCTCTGCATGCTGCTCCCAGCCAGAAAAGGGGCTGGCCAGGAGGCAGAGTAGGGCTGCCTTGAAAAGATGGCTGCCAGCTGCTGGCAGGTGTGGCTGGAGCCCCGGGCTCCCCCTGGTGGCAGTAGGGGACCATTGCAGGGCTGCAGGAAGTCCCTGCATGTATAGATGCCTGCCTGGGGCTGTTTACTTGCAGGTAGTTTACTGGTCCTGGATCAAATGCATGTGTAGACACTCCCAATCTCTACTAGCATTGTCAGCTCTGCCAATTCCTTTAATTGCCTTATCAGTGACTCTTCTTCAATTCTGTGTATTTAACATTAAAAAAACCCTCCTTTTGTTTAACTACTTAAAGGAAAAATTATTCGTTGGCTTGGATTTGTCTACCTAATAATTCTTCCACATAAGTAGTGCCTTGCATTTGGGCTTCCTTTGCAGCTAAAATTTTCACAGTGCTTCACAAACATCATTTACTTTAACCTCACAGCAATGCTGTAAGTTGGTAAGTGAATAATATCATGCCTACTTTAACTATAAGCAGAGAGACCACAAGTGTGATTTCCCAATCTCAGATTGAGTCAGTGGTAAACAAGGTGTCAGTGTTAAAAGTGAGGAAGCCAGATTCTCAGTCCCCTTCCTATTTGGAAATAATTGCATTTTGTTAGGGTTGGCATATTATAAAGTATTCAAGTGAGCCAGGAAGGCCTCCAGAAAACAATGTACTCTGCCTTAATTTTATATTCTACATAAAATCACCAGGCCTGTCAGAGCTTGTACACTCTTATAACAGTAAGTAACCCCTTTTGTTTGTGCATACAAACATTGGTCCCAAATAATTGGAGACAGTGTGGTTTAGTGAAAACAGTGCTGGGCTGAGAATCAGAGAACTTTGACTCCTAGTGGATCATCCATTAACTTTCTGTGTGGTCATGGGACGGTTTCCTAACCTCTTTATGTCTCTTTCCTCTCACAGACTTTGCATATCTCATCTATTTAGACTACAAGGTCTTTGGAAAAAGGACTGGCTTTTACTACGTGGTAGTATAGCACCTAGCACAATATGTCCTGAAACCAAGTTCAAGAATCTAGGTACTGAATATCAGCAACATATTGAAGTATAGTACACTGACAGTGGCAGTTGTTTAAAAGGAGTCATCATTTGCCAAGAGTGTACGCATCTACGCGAGACACTATGGTGCAGTAGCAACAAACTTTTGCACTGTAGCTCGTTGTTTTGATGCTGTAGCATTGCTGGGTACAAACCATGATGGTAACACTACTCTGCAGTAGTAACGAACTACTGCACAGTAGCTCGTTGCTACTGCACAATAGCTTTTAAAAATAACTTGTGGCTATGGGACTGCACAGGAACACCAGTTACTGCATAGTCATTTAGTACTTAGTTAAGCAAGTACTAAATGACTGCTCAGTAATGACTGCACAGTCCCTCACATGTGTAGACATGCCCAGTGGTACCCAGAATAACTCACTTATCCCTAATAACTGTAATGTCTGTTGCAAACAGCTGTGACAAATGTTGTGTTTTTTATGGCAATCATGGTACATATACAGTCCCTCTATTAAGGTGTCATTTAAGTGATCACTGTCATAAAACACAGGAATTTCAAATCAGTTTGGGGAAAAAAACAGAATTTTTTTGAAGTAACAGTGAATGCCAACTCAATCCTTTGTCAGCTAAGATTAGGGATCTTCCCTGGTGCTATAAAATGACAAATGGCATGTTGTTAGCTGCGCATCTATTTAACCAACACAGAGTTGAGCCAGGAAACACCATGGGATTTGCTAGGATGGTTTTCTTTTGTCCACAAAAAACAGAATATAGTTAATGGAGTGAATAATTGTTAGCAGAAACCTTTTACTTGTAGCGGTGTTGGTGGGCTTGAAAGTCTCAGCACTTAGATTATACCCCTCCTCACTCCCACCTTCTTTTTGGGAGATGGCCATGTTTCGTTGGGAAGTGCATATTGATTCCTGCTGAGCTCCCAGCACAAGGAGCCCATGCTGCAGTTTTGCAGGCACATGAACTATAATGATGATAAACAATGAACTTGCCAATACCGTATCTCTAACCAGCTTGTTTTAAGAGAGTGGAAAGTGCAATGTGCCTGATACCTACTATCTGAGGGAGGAATCATTTACCTTCTTTGTATATAGTCAGATTCTGTTGCCCAAAGATTTACTGTTATACAGCTGGAATGCAGTTGAATGTAGCTGGAATGAGAATTACTCCTAGATGTATTGCCAGAACATACCACACAGAACAGGTGGGAAAAGAAGGGAAAAAAACCAGATATGCCTGGTTAGCTGTGCATCATTTAACTCTTAAGATGCTAACAACTAGTAGAGTTTATCCTCGGCGATTTTGTTCTGAGTATGACAATCATTCCTGGATAATTCAAGTTCCATCTACCCACTGGTGCCCCATTTTAACAAACTTCTCTCTCCCTCTCCTTCTGTTCCCTCCCTCATCCATTCTTCAAGCTGAGCCCTATTCCTTTCATAGGCCTGGTGGGGCCAATCTCATAGACTTTTTAAAAGATCCTTTCAAATTCGACAGCATACACATTTTCCTCCTCATTCCACCAGCTGTTCTTAGCAGAAGGCCTTCTCTTTAGCCCAGAGTTGCTCTGGGTTCCACTCCAGTCAACCTCTGCCCCTCTGGCACAGAAATATGCTGCCTCCCTTTGTTGTTCTCATTTTGAAGAAGTAGGTTCAAGACCTACCAGAAGGGTAGGAAACCTCTTGCTATGAACCTTTTTTCAACAAGAACACAGTCCCTCCTCCATGACACACAAACTCCTAATTGCCCCAAATCCTGGGAAGGAGCTAATCCTTTGGTTGCATCCATTTAGGATTTGGTTAGTTTCCTTACAATAAGTGGAACAGCAGTAAGAAACATAGCCTCAGGCAGGGAAAGGTTTTCTGCACAATACTGTTTAAGAGTTTGATCTATTGTATTCTATGAATTAATTGTTGCACAGTAAACCTAAAGAACTGAAGGTTTGGTTTCTTGTACTGTGTCATTCCTTATGCAGTACCACTGATGAGTAGGGACCTACTCAAATTGAGATTTTGTGATTTTCATTGAAACTGTGAAAAATGACAGTTTCAGTGACCACCATGAAAATGGCAGTTTCCTCAATTTTGTGCAGAATCACCGGGGGGGAAAAACTTACTAAAAATAAAATGCTTGTTTTCCAATGGGAGCCAGTGGCCTTTGCGGCCCAGCCTTGCAGCCCACTGGGAGAGGGGGAAGCCACCAACACAAAGAGAAATAGCCAGGTTGGTGGCCACTCCCTCTACTACTTATTGGCAAAGAGGGCTACCTTTTGTGTGGCCCCACCCACTCTGCCAATCAATGGTGAGGGGTGGGGCTGCATAAAAGGCAGCCCTCTTGGCCAGTCAGTGGTGAGGTATGGGGCTGCCAGGGCCCATTGGCCAATTAGTAGCAGGGGGTCCACCACAATAAGCCTGCAAAAATGGCGACTGACACCATGACTGGCCTGCAAAAATGCCTATCTGCCACCTTGAATAGGGTAGGACTCTACTGAAGAGGTAAATCAGGCAACCGAACTTGTCTGATGATCATCAGAGCTATCCAGGCCAGCCATGCCAACATGAGGGAGGATGTGTTTAAGTGTGTTTTAGGAGATTGTAGGAGTTTGTTTCTGTGACTAAGTGCCATTTAGTTTTAGAAAAGAACACATAAATGGTTGTTTATAATAAATTCCTTATAATTGTTTTCTGTATATAAAATAAGGGCTCTATTTTGTTTATTTGGTCCACAGTTACGAGTGTTAGTAATAGACCTTTCTTCTCTTCTCTTCCTCTTCCAACCTCATCCAGTGAATAATTATAAATAGGAAAGCTTAGTCCAGGCAAAATTTTCTCAGCTTGTTGGATGGTTCAGAAATCTGGTCTCAAGTACACTTAAAGGGCATGCTGGGTGCTAACCCATTTTAAGAGTCTGGCTTCAATTGTGGATACAGAGCACTTGAAAATCTGGTCCTGAATTCTTGCCAAAATCTGCCTTGGGTTTATTCTGCCACTAAGTCAGATCACGTAGATGACTTCTTCCTCTGGACAATAGAACTGATGTTGTGAGGTGTTCAACAGTGACATAAATTAAAATTGTTCCAAAGTGAAAACCTGAATCACTTGCTATAGTTAGTTTGTGCTAGGATTAGCTGATTCTGTGATATTTTATTTTACTAGATATTCATTTACTATGCTGTCCTTGGATTCCAACACTCTGTTGATAGAAAAAAAGAAAATAGTTTAAAATAGGAACGTAAAATATTGAGACCCTTGATATTTCATAATTCCTTATTTTGTGTATGCATGTGACTCTGCAAGATTTTTTACTTTCCTTTTCATTTAATAAATGTTTTCACCTACCATAAGCAACTGACATACATGAATTACCAGCCTAAAAGACCCTATTTAAGTATCCTTCTGTGTGCAGGTATGGATTGCCAGATGTATGGGTTGGAACAAAGAATGGATCAATTTTTCAAAATTGTAGCCTCCCTTTTTTTCATCTGCAGTTAAATTACAGGTGGGAATCAAAGTAATCAAGCATCAATCAGACTGCAAATTCTAAAGAGGGAAAGGAACAACTACTTCATTTTGCAGCTGGAATTCATTTTGTAGGTGCAAAATTGCACCTGCCAAAAGAGAGGCCAGCTCTCCTCTATCCCAGTATGCCGCTAGCATCTATAGTTTACCAAGATGAATGACAAGGAGAAAATTATCTTTGAGAAGAGGTTGGGGCCCTGTTGAAAATTATACTTGTTTGGGTCTCTTAAGAGTCTTCCTTACAGATCCCTTTGAGAGCTTTTGTGGAATAAAACTAATTTTGTATTGTAATATATTTGTTTCTGGGCAGTTTCTCCTACTTTTATACTGCCTGCCAACTTAAAAAGTCATCCAGGCAGATGATTTACATTCAATATAACTTACAGCTAAAGCATTATGGGCCTTGACTTTTGACTTTTTTTCCTACAGTCTTATTCTGTTCAGTTGCTGACTTGCACTATTAAAAATTTCAGTGACCCAAAAAAATAAGTAATTGAAAAGCCCATAGATCATACTGCTTGCTTAGACCAGGGATATAGTTAAATAGTATTTTCACTGCATTTCAAATGCAGTCTTGAAAAACGTGTAAACATGTGTTTTGAAATGCTTTCTGAAAATTCATATTTTGCCTCCCTGCTGTTCCCTGCCAGAGATCTTGCTTTGGCTCACTAGCTAACACTCATTCCTGCACTTCAGAGCAACTAAAATGGAAGGAGGAGGCAAAACATTCCAGCAGAAATAGGATGTACAAAACCAGGACGAGGAGAGGAGAGCCAATGAAGATTCAGCTGGATGCCTAGGTGCTTACACCCACTGAGCTTCCTGTCTCCTTACCAACCACATTCCCAGCTTCTTTACCGCCACAACATTTTTGGCATCCCTTCTGACTGAAATAACTCTCCCTCTCTATTTACCACAGCAAACAACTCTGGGTTCTGCATCAATTTTGGAAGTCATGTAGACCCAAAGTTTTTTAAAGCGTCCCCATATGTTGAAAGTTTCCATTTTCTGGGTGACCAAATTATGGCATGATTTTGGGAGGAATTAAGGATCTGTAACTCCCACTGACTTCAAGTGTCTTTATGGCTCCATTAAAAGTCACAGTCTAAGTGATTCAGGTAGGGTACCCAAAATGATTGGACATATTTGGAGATGTAAACCTTAAAATATTTTTTGGAATAATATAAAATGCTGTTCTGAGGATTAATTTACCACTGCTTGGAAAGTGATTTAGAATCCTTAAAAGGAACTTGCTAGAGAGGTGCCATATTTCTATGATTATTGTATTCTATTCTGTTCATAATTTTACATTTTATTTACATTTTTTTTATTTCTAAAAATCTATGTGTAAACTACTACAAACAATGGCATTCACAACTGATATAGCCACTAATGAGCAGAGTTATATAACTCAGTGTTATGGTTGGCTAAAGATCAAACATTCCTCATATTGTGAAAGCGGCATGCCTCTTCCCAAGCCTTTAATTATCAACAAAATATAATTGTCGGTTACCAAAACATTCTAGTGGATTCCTAATGCTACATATTTTGTTCACTATTTTTCAAGGCACTAAACCCTGGTGAGGTTTTTCATTAATCTTTCTTCTGTGAAGTTATTAAAATGATAGCATAGAAATTGTTATTGTCACATAATAATGGAAATCAAAGTCGATAAGTTTCTTCTGAAAAATCATTCAGTGATTGAATTACAAGCAGAAAAAGATCAAGAGGTGGAGGAATGGTGGCATTGGTGAATATGATACTGAAAGAGAAGGGGCAAAAGCTTTCAAACTGAAGAAGGGAGTAAGAAAAGGCACAGTAAGGTAGGATCAGTCCCAGGAAAGTTTTCATATGGAAGAAAAGAAAACAATTA
Source organism: Alligator sinensis (assembly GCF_000455745.1). NCBI lineage: Eukaryota > Metazoa > Chordata > Crocodylia > Alligatoridae > Alligator > Alligator sinensis. The sequence continues at coordinate 1,824,671 of NW_005842234.1, forward strand.
GTCAAAAAAATAGAAACTCCAAGGTCCTAATTGTCCATTGCCCCATACTTTTGTAGACACTAGACCAAGGTTTTCAAACACATCTGACCCCACAGACCAGATGAGTGGTGCAGGACCAGTCTGCAGGCTAGATCGGGCCCTCAGTCTGGTGTTGAATGCCAGATCTAGTGTGTATCGCAGAGTGGGTGCCATGTGTGATCCTCAGCAGCCAATCCAGGAGCACACTGCACATGGCATCCGCTTCAGGACCATGCTGCACATAGCACTTGCTCTGGTCATTTTGGGACCATGCCACATGTGGCATTTACTTCAGTACACAGTCACTCTATGGTGGATCTAGCACATGTCCTGGAGTGACTGAAATCAGAGCCACGCACTCCAGGACTGCACCTCTCCTGCGTGGGGACTACACTGAGACTATGCAACCCATATCAGCCAGCCACTCCGGCACTTCACTGGCTGCTTCAGGACCATGCTGACCACAGCAGCTGCTCTGGACTATGTGCTGAAGTAGGTGCTGCATGGGGTGTAATTGTGGAATGACCAGAGCAAGTGACATGTGCACTACAATCCTGAAGTGGATGCCACATGCAGTGCCATGTGATGGAGTAGCTGGAGCGAACAGTGCACTGGGTCATTTGGTGTACACTGTACACTGACTGTGGGTCAATGGGGGAGACCAATTGGCAACACTGGGGCCAGATGATAGGGCTCTGCAGGCTGTATTTGGCCCATGGGCTGTATCTTTGACACCCCTGCACTAGACAAAATGTAGAAAGGATGATTCAATCAAAATAGTATGCATTCACACTCATGTTCAGCTGTAGGATATTGATAGGGCAAGGGTAGTGGATTTGACTTCCCAGTTGGTATAAGCAGGGATTACATAAAGGAGTACATAAAAGATTGCAAATGAAGGGGAAAGAAATAAAGTGCAAAATAGGTTAAAAAGATAGAGTAGAATAAAAATAAACAACAATATACCAGTATCTAAAAATGTGTAGAGATAATATTGAAGAAATGTGTAAAGAAAATAACAATTAGAAAAGCAATAAAAAATTAAAATATTTTATAAAGTGTAAGGAACTGGTGTTCCTCATTATGCAAAATACAAATGTGGTGTTAAACAATATGGATGTTCCCCCCTATACCTTACTACTAAGCTCAGTGCAAATCAAAGCTGTTTCGTTTCATCTTGATTGATCACATTTCTCTACATTTTTTCCTACTTTTCCTTCTAGTAAATAAGAGATTTGCTTAGGTTAATCAGTATTAGCATATTGTCTTATTAGTCACAAAATTATCCACCTTTTAAAATCAGACCAGAATACTCCAGCAAAGACGATATTATTTGATCTGACCAACTCATTTGCATCTAAATACTTCTAGGAACAGAGTAGACATCTTCACTGAAGTAGTCATAGCTGGTAGAATAGATAAATTTAGAAATGAAACTTTTACATAGTTATTACCTCCCCTCCCCTCCAAATACCACAGTTTGCAAACCCCGTTGTCTTCAATGGCATGTGCTTCATTCTGGTTTTGTTTTACCAAACAATAATGTTAACATAATTATACCAGAATATGTTGTAAAAATGAGCCGTTTTAGTCAATAAGTGCATTCATGTAGCATATACTGTACAGGTTTCTGCTAATACAGGTACAGTCACTCACTAGGAAACCTAAGTAGCTTCCTTTCTTAGTAAGAATAAGGAGAAATCATTTTTACAAGCTACTTTAAGCTATAGAGTAATTTTTACATAGATTTTCAGATACTAACCACTCTTATTGTTCCCAAAATACCTAGGCCCTCTCTAAGGAATTTTAGTCACAGCCAGCAAAATCTTGGTGCATTTACCACTGAATCCCTGTGTTCTCTGCACAGTTGATAGCAACTGGGCCATTGGGGAATGGGTGTTTAGGTCTACTAAGGACAGAGGTGAGATTTTAAATCAGGTTGCCCAGCTCCTGCATGAGTTCCCTGATTATTGGGTTAGTGGTTTGCACTGGAAGGGAACAGAAGGGGAAGGGTTGCATCAATAATTCCCTCCCTGACTGCATTCTGTCAATGGGCCCAAAATCTGTAAGTCTCCCACTCCCCATTTTCTCTGCTTTCACCAGGAAAAAAACAAAAATCTTTACTTCAGTCCAAACTGAATTTTTTGAGTTTTTCACACAACCCTGATTGAAATATCAGGTGTTCAAACGCAGACTGAATATTCTGTGCATATCCTTTTATCTGACAGTCAGGTGTTCTTAGACCAAATTACATTCTTTGCACTTACCTAATCTAATGCGTGCTCACAGAAAATGCATGTAGTGACATCTGTCACAACCCAAGGGTGTGATTTTGTTTGTGCGCGCTTCGGCACTGCTAAATTATT
>NW_005842234.1:1830368-1841768 GCF_000455745.1 Alligator sinensis
TGTGAGTGTATCCAGAGCTCTCTGCTTCGAGTTATTTTCTTCGGTTGATGCGACGGGCTCGCGTGTTTAGAGCCTTCAACCGGATTGGGCTAGAGGTTCGCGTGGAAGGAACTCTTGTCTGCCTCTCTTCTTTTCTGTCTGTAACCACAACTCAAGCAAGTTTTCCTGCCTGCACCGTGACCATCTTCCGTGTAAATAAAATAATCTTTAATCGACCACTAAGCGTCCGTGCCTAATTCTAGCCCGCCAGCCTGCATTCCCCGACCCGGCGTGTCCGGGCTGCTGGCCACAGCCCGCTGCGCGCCCCCGAGGGCCTCGGACCGCTCCCGGCCCGCACAACATCCACATCTAAGTTAGGTACCTCGTATAGAAAGCAGTTATTAGAGATGAGATATGACTGAAAAACTCCCATAGTGATTACCAGGGTTAGCAGGAACACATCCAGATTAGAGCACAGGTAGAAGGATGGCACTTTTTAATGATACAGTTAGCTGCATTCAGTCATGTACACAATAATGCTGCTTAGCCATTCATAATTAGAGTTCTAGCAAGAAGCTAGAGTAGTGGGTAGGAGTAGTGTCTTAAATGGTTTAGATATTTGTTTGCTAGGTACTTTCTTTTTACAGCATTTCCCTAAATATATCCAATACATATTCCAACTTCCCATCAGAAAAATCAAGATCTCGATCTTGCATGTTGGAGAAGAGAAAGGCAGTATCTTGGTCTCTGAAACTCTTTTACTATTAAATTGACATCAGAGACTGCTATCGCTTAAAACTGACCTTTGAAATATCATGTATCTAATAATACTAAGCCATTCATAATAAAAGAATTATGCAACATTACAATACAATTCACTTGTTATGATACTTTGTCAGGAATGCTAATGACCTCTAGAGATATTATATAATTTAATTATATATCAATTCTTGTCTACGTTAGTTAAGAAAATGAACAGTTAAATTATGTTGATTTAGATGGATCTAATAATTAAAACAATTTTTTTCTGGTACAGCAATGATTTATATGCATACTTAACTTTATGTATGAAGTTAGCTCCACTGACTTGGGCTACTGCAATGCAGAAAGTTATGCACATGTGAAAGAATATCAAAATATTCTACTGCAGTTTACGGCTGGCACAGAATATTCATTAGTATCCTTGATTAGGCATGAAGGTTTCTAATCAACTTGTATGAAAAAAGACTGGCACAAATATAAAAGATACTTGAAAATGTTGGCCAAAACAGCCAGCTTCTAAAATGTGATAATTTCTCTCACTAAAAGATGAACGTCATTTTCTTAAGTCATTTTAAGTATGTGATGGCTATATTGGGAAAAAAAAAGTTTTCATAGTTTTTGAGTTCTTATAGAAAGCAAGTTATTGATTGTTTGTTAGAGAAGAATTTGGTCTGCGTTTGTAGAATGAATCTTTTTGGAAAATTAGATTCAGCATAAAAACTTCAGAGTATTGTGGGAATATTGTTACAACTAACAACTTTTCCCATAATCTCACTGGATCCATTTTGTAATTTAAGGTGAAGGAAACGTTAAATATGTACATAGCTTTGGGTTCCTGAAAAAAATCTAAAAGGAGACACCAAAGTGACCCTTTCTGTGATGGGTTCAGGGAGTCAGTCTTTCATATGAAGTTTTGCTCGAAAAAGGACTTTTAAAATGGGCTTTCTGTCTCACCAGATCTGCTCTCTGTGTATCTTCATTGTAACATCTGCCTCAGGTCAAAAACTGATTTTAAATGCTTTCTGCTTCTGCTCCTGAAAAAACCTCATACAATGGGGTAGAGACCTGGAATATATTCCATCTCACTCATCACGAAATTTCACTTAGAAGACTTCATTCTGCCCCGCTCTGATTTAAAACAATGGAGATTGTACATGAGAGTAGACATTTTATTGAGTATTTTTTATTGTTGGTGATAAAAGAAAAAAAGTCCACCTTGATTTTCAGATCTTATATAGAGTTCATGGGGCTGGCAACTAACAAAAGCATCTGTTTTAGATATAAATGGAGGAAATCTGATCTGGAAATCATTGAAACGTAATAAACATGAAATCTATAATTTTGAAAGTGGAAACCCATTTTAAAGGAAGAAGATCAAACATTTAATTGAATAATGTTTCTCTCTATTCCCACCCTTTGCTCAGGTTAGTTCCTAACCTTGGGGAAAAAAGATTGTAGCAGAGAAAGCCAATTCTTCTTGCACCACCTGGCTAAATTGTGGTCTATGAACTAAAATGTTTAAGAGGTTACATTCTAGGATACTAAGTTTTCAAACTACCTGCTTTAAAAAATGAAAGAGAAATCTCTTAGAGCAATCTATAGTTATTTTTTTTTGTATTCAAAATTATGTTCACAAGCTTTTTTGTTCATGGTGCAGGAAAAAATTGCTAATCCATTAACAATTCATTACTATGCAATAATGAGGGCAAAATATCAAACCAACTTCTGAACAAAGAATCTCCAAGTCATATTAAGAAATTGCAAGATATTTGCAGATTCTCACATTCAGGGCTTTTGACCTGATTTTTATAGTGTTTTTTGTCAAGAGACTTGCAAGTAAAATCTTGTCTTGGGGTTTCATATATGTTTTCTGGCCCTGACTTTTGCATCTTGTTTGTTCAGTTCATAGGTCAAGATAAGCTTTTCCAACTGCCTTCACTGTAAACACAAGCTGCTTCATACATCATCATTTTACTGTAGAATCTGGAACCAGAACAAAGTTAGAAATTATGCATAACGCAGAATAGAGTCCAGCCTGCTCTTTAACAGGTGTACTGGTTCTGCAATACACATAGTAGTCATAGCTTGGTTTTTGTGAGTATTAACTATGACCTGGGGGCATAAAGGAAGCACATGCCACAGAGTTAATGAAACATGGCATGGGTTTCTTGAGATAACTGCTAGTTTGGAGCATGTGGCAAGATACTGTGTCTAAGGCCAGGAGACCTAAGCACCCAGGAACACTGGTAATCTCCCAACAGCCTCTCAGGTGTTAGTGTACATACGTATTGCTGCCCTCTGCTGACTAAAATGTTGGGCCTGCTTATATGAGTGTGTTTATATCATACTCTCTCATCACCACTGAACAGGCCATAGAAAGGATGTGAGACAATATAATAAAGACAGGTTTTCTAGGGTTCAATTAAAACCTATGATCTTGAAGATTAATTATTAAATAATCCTGAATTCAATCTTTATTCAGTTATATTTTGTGAAAATACAGTTGTATTTTGTAAAAACATATTCAGTTCTGATTCACACCAAATCCAAAGTGTGCCCTACTCTGTGACAGAGCCAAGACCTAGGAAAGTCCCACAGTTGCCATAGCATCCACATAATCCCTGGCATCACAGGGCAGTTGTACACAGATTATTTGACAGCCACAAAGTTGCTGGCAAAAATCATTTACACTCTAAAAGCGGCTTGTGCCCTGTAGAGAAATTGTAATTTGAAAGTCTAATGAGGATGGCAGAGCAAGAGCAAAAACAAATTAATTTGTTCTGAGCCATGTGATTCTTATCTCTCAGTTTCACAGCTTGAAACATCAGCAGGCCGGTCAGCTGGCTTCCAATGTTCCTGTTTTCTAAACATGTTATTAATTATTTTTTTCTACATCACAGTCCACTGGCTGGGGAATTGGCTTCGAGGTTGTACCCAGAAAGTGGTAGTTGACAGAAGTCAGTCATTGTGGTGCACCATGACCAGTGGGGTCCCCCAAGGCTCCGTCCTTGGGCCTATACTATTTAACATCTTCATTAATTATGTGGACATTGGTGTCAGAAGCGGACTGGCCAAGTTCACTGATGACACCAAACTTTGGGGAAAAGCGTCCACACCCAAGGACAGGATGGTGATCCAGGCCGACCTTGACAGGCTCGGAAAATGGGCGGATGAAAGCCTGATGGTGTTTAACACCAAAAAATGCAAGGTACTCCACCTTGGGAAGAAAAACCCACAGCATGCTTATAGGCTCGGCAGTGCTACGCTTGCTAGCACCACGGCCGAAAGGGACTTGGGGGTCATGATTGACCACAAGATGAATATGAGCCACCAATGTGATGTTGCAGCTGGCAAAGCAAGCAAAACTCTGGCTTGCATCTGTAGATGCTTCTCTAGCAAATCCCAGGATGTCATCCTCCTGCTGTACTTGGCCTTGGTTCCCGGGATTTCATCCTCCTGCTGTACTTGGCCTTGGTGAGGCCACAGCTGTATCCAGCTGGGCATACTGTATCCAGTTCTGGGTTCCACAATTTAAAAAGGATGTGGAGAAGCTTGAGAGAGTCCAGAGGAGAGCCACATGCATGATCAGAGGACAGGAAAACAGGCCTTATGATGAGAGGCTGAGAGCTACAGGACTCTTCAGCCTGGAAAAGCGCAGGCTCGGGGGGACCTGGTGGCTGCCTATAAGTATATAAGGGGTGTACATCACTGGGGGATCCGGGGGAATGCCTGTTCTCCGGAGCGCCCCATGGAATAACAAGGTCAAACAGTCACAAACTTCTCCAAGACCGTTTCAGGCTGGACATAAGGAAGAACTTCTTTACAGTCCAAGCCCCCAAGGCCTGGAACAGACTGCCACCAGAGGTGGTGCAAGCACTTACTCTGGATTCCTTTAAGAGTCAACTGGACGTTTATCTTGCTGGGATCCTGTGACCCCAGCTGACTTCCTGCCCCTGGAGCAGGGGGCTGGACTCGATGATTTTCCGAGGTCCCTTCCAGCCCTAATGTCTATGAAATCTATGAAATCTATTAAATAAAGGTGCTTTTTTTACCAGGTCACTTTTATGACAGTAAATGCTCATAATCATGGACCCTATTCGCTACAGCATCACTTCAGTTTTACATGGTCAGAATGCCATTAAAATCAGTCAGGTTACACTGGCATAACACAGTGGTGACTCAGACTCTTGGTAGAATATTTGGTGGTAAATTGAAGAATTACTGCCAATGACAACTTGGGGTACTAAAATCTCATGAACTAGTGTCAATGCAGAGATGTCAGTAGTACAAGCCTCCTTAAGAGTGCCTATAGATGTGCTCATTTGTGTTCTCATTAGAAAACATAGGAGCAGACTTGTTTAATCAAGTCTGTTCCACATTCTAATTAGAACACTCCAGCATTGCCTCATCATCACATGTATTAAGCCCCATGCATTTCAAAATGGCTGCAGGGGTGCTTTATCCAAACCTTGTTGAATGTGGTTTAAAGTGTCCTGTGGCCTTTTTGAAATGTATGGGGGCTCAATACATGTGACAGACCCTCCCACCCCCCCCATCCCTGAGTTCATGTATAGACAGGCTAAATGCCCTGTCTCAATTCTCTAGTGTTAGGAAGTTCATCATATTTGATATACCTTGGAAGACCTATTTATTTTCAGATCTCTGTATTTAATTGCAGAGGATTATTTTTCCACTAGTCAGGAGTACATTTGCATGAATGAACATCCCTTCTTACTAAGAATTTTTTGCGTGTGTGCATCGTCAGCTTTAGGCACACAGTGCAGATCACCAGATGTGAGAGGCTGGTATCTACTGAGCTGCAGCAGCCAATTACTCAAACCCTAATATTTTTGCTTCTGAAATTAACCACTCTATGAATTATACAAAAGGAAATGATCAGCACTGACAGCTAACTCTCTTAAGTGGAGTGGAGTGTAATCAAAAACATTATTAAAATATGCCTTGGAGTTCTCTGTTCCGCAGTGCTGACACTCAGCAAGTTTTGAAGCTTTATTAGCAAAAGCATAACCTTCCTAAGACATATTTTTCCAGGTAGTGTCCTGTCTTATTCAATAAATCTATGTTTCTCCTCCTCTGTTTCTAATTCTTGGGCATTGCACCAATTGTGCATATGTTTTGGAGATGTCCCAATCAACTCAAGTTTGGAAATGGATGCTTTGTACTTTGCTGCAGGAATATGACATCCTTGACATTCAGCTGTGGATACTGTATGAACCAGGTGGAGAATTCAGCACAAGGAAGCAAAAAACATTTACATAACTGTTAATGAACAACTTTATGTCAATTTTGATTGTATAATGAAAAAAATTACAATCTGGTTTCTGTCTGTTACCTTGATCTGGCAATAGAAGCCAACACACTCTGCCCTTCTGTGCACTGCTGATAATTGCAGATCATGCAGTGTTGGGTACAAATGTTTTGTCTGGTTCTTTCATTTTATGAGGTTGAGGCACTCTTCTCAAGAGATCGGGAGTGGCTTAGCTTTATTTCTCAAGTGTAGGCTATAACCTTTTTAATATAGTAGTTCTTGCCTGCAGCGTTGTCCTTGCCAGCTGAGAATTCTGCAAAGGGGTGTGAATGTGTCTGCATTAAGTTTAGATATAGGTCCCAAAACACTGATCTCCCCACCCATTTTCTTTCCTTACCCTTTTTCATCCCCATGCTTTTGAAGATGCAACCTTTAGCTGTGTCCACCATTCTTTCTGCTCTTTGTTCAATGCTTTCCTCAAAACACTTTTCCTCAAGGACTCTGCAGCTACTTCTCACTTTAAAGGAACAATGCTTTAAGGCTACAAACAGATACTGCATTTGTCCAGGGATAAACCATATTATCCCAGGAACAAGTGCAATTGTTCAGATGTCCATGTCCATTGTTGTAATAAGAACAGATCAAAGCCCTGGGCCTAGCTGATCCAAATCACAGAATCAAGGTGATTCATCCCCTGAAGCTTCAGGGAGATAGGCACCACCTGCAGTGGGCCCAGATCAGTGCCCAGGGCCCAGCTAGTTGTAGTGGGGCAATCAGGGCTACCAATCCCCTGAGGCCCAAGGCAAAATGCCTCCCCCTCCCTACTCCCAGCCTTTAAAAGTTAGACCCAGCCCACATACTCTGTCCAGGGAAAGACTTAGGTATTTGTTCCTGACTCTCTGTGTGTTCTTGCTTCACTTCTCAGATTGTTGGCTTGATTCTTTGCACACCCTAACTTTGGCCTATGCCAGCCTTGTCTCTGATTCCTGGCACACCCTCATCCTGGTTCTTGGGATACTCTGATTCTGGCTCCTGGTGGATGCTAGCTTGGTTTTGGTTTCTGATTTTTGGCTCCAGCTCCTGGGATACCCTCACTCAGGCTTTGATCCTTGGCATACCTTGACTCTGATTGTGATCTCTGACATACCTGACTCTGGCTCTGACTTCTGCTGCACACCAGCTATGGCTTCGACTTCTGGCTTACCCTGACCTCAGCACTGGTTTCTGTTTCATCCTTACTTTGTCTACGACTCCCAGCTCCCTGGAAACCTGGTTCCTGGACTTCATCCATGTATCAGGTGACTTTTCCTGACTGTCTACACCCCAGTCCCTAACAGTTGTCCCAGGATAAATCCTAAAATGGCTCACAGGATAAGAAGTACTAGCACTTTATACTGGGATATCACAACATGTGTCTGGATGGATGTCCCAGGATTGCATCATTGAATCAGTGGCAATTGCATCATTGAAAAGTGACAGTGCATTCAGCCACTCATTAAACCCTGATTACAAGGGAGATGCGTATGCAGAGCTATTCCAGGTTATTTCTGTTCCAGGACAAACACAGGCACTAATTACATCACAGGATGGTCTTCTTGACTCCTTCTCTCCTGTCTCTCCATCTCTAAGTGTTTACTCCCAGCCCTATCGAGTCACATTTTATTTGCACTAGGAGCTCCAACCATGGATCAGGATTCTATTGTGCTCCCCATTATACAAACACAGAACAGAAAGGTGGTCTCTGCCCCAGAGTTTACAATCAAAGAATAACACAAGAGACAATTGCTGCACATAAATGGAGCAGGAGTATAATAAACAGCAAATTGGCGTTGTTCAACGTGATAGGCAGTGGGGTCAGCACTCTGGCACCTTACCCAGAGTCAAATTTTGGTAGGTGTCACAGAAAACAGGAAGGGTTAAAGATGGATTTGAAGAAGCCTAATCCATGGATATTTGGTGGGAGTAAGCACAAAGAAACTTGTCTTAAAAATTAGCAAGTTGATACTGGAAGCCTAAACTTAGTTCATAAGCTCCTTAAAGATCACAGACCTGAGTTTCCACACAAATTGTTCTACCTATTAGATGCCTAAGTGAGTTTAGATGCCTAACTGTGATCCTATTCCACTCTGCTTAAATACCTGAAAAACTACTAAAGCAAGAGTTGAGGCAGTCCTCCTCTACCTCCTCCTTACTTCTTTTTGTGACTTAGTTTGGTGGATAAGATGATGGTGCTTTACAAACTTGACATGCTAGCATTTTTTTCAGGGACTTGATCAAGGTGGAATGGGATTGCATTTAGATGCCTAAATCCAATTAGATGAAATAGGATATCTTTGTTTCCCTTTCTTGCCACAACAGACAATGGGTACTTCTTCTATGCTCTTCTAATTCTCCAGAATATTACTTCTCTGCCTACATCCTGATTCAGCAACATACATAAACAGATGCTTATCTTTAAATGCATATGATAAATCCTGTCAATGGGATTACACACATGTTTAGGAGTAAGCACAGACTGATGTTCCTTTGCTGACTCAGGGTCTGAATGACTGACCCTCTAAAACTTTTAAAGTCTTTTCTTAGCTAGGGATTTATGAACAAGAAAAAGCTGGTTATCAGCTAAATAGGAACCATCACTGTTCAAGTTATAGTTATATTGCCACAACATAATGAATAAACCCTCAGGAGCATTCAAAAAGGAGAATGATTTAGGAGAACAAGGTAGAAAATAAAAACCTTCTTATCTAGTTAAGTTCTGGCTTGAACTGTTCTGTGCAGCTTTTTTTTCCTGAGTCAAGCAATTGGTATGTGGCATGTACGGCAGATCTGAGCTGGCACGTGTTCTCCTTTATGTTTTTCCATTTCTTCATTAATTAAAACATTTTTAAGGCTGTCTGCATTACTCACCAGTGGTAGAGACTGAAGGCAGGCAGCTAATGTGGCTTAAAATAAACTTGGCATTTTAAAAGAGATAATTATGATTGATTTATATTGCAACACCCTATGTAACTCTTCACCACTGTTCAGGATCATATGGGCATCAATATTTCTTTTATATTTAAAGGATGTTGCCAAAACTCCAAGAGGTTAAAGCTTCTGATTGATTTGCCTAGGCTTTGGATCATGTCCCAGGTGAATGCAGTTTTTGTTGCTCAAAAACACTATCTGTGAATGCAACTACTGCTGAGTAAATCTCAAGATTTAATGACTTTTTTAGTCTAAATAAACATCCCAAGGTTTTGGATACTCTTTTTCACCCTCTTTCATGTGCCTCTCCCATACCTCTGAAGATGGATGCAATCTTTTTAGCTATTGGGATCTTCAAGAGGAGACTGGGGGCATGTCCAGATAAGCACGTATGTGCAGTTTGTGGTGCTGCAGACCAATCTGTGGCACCACAAACTCTACACACTGCAACTGCAGGCATTTCCTGCTCTCATAATTTGCAGTGTAGTGGGGTTTTTTTACACTGGGACAACCCAGTGTCAGAAAAACCCATGGCAGAAAAAAGAGTGTAGAACGTGTGGTGGTAGTGTGCACCACACAAAACCAGAGCCTGGCCAGCTGGAGCTCCACTCCAGCTACCCACCAGGCTCCTCACACCCAGATCACCACTGCTAGAGCCCCTGGGGGCCCCTAGACCCTAGGTAAGGCTGCTGGGGCCACCCAGGGCAATTTGTGTGCCAGAGCATGCATGCAGGGGTGTTCCCCAGGGACAAATAGCAGCAGCACAACTCATCCTGCACCCTGGGAGGTCTTGTTGCACGTGCACACTCATCTGGATGCACCCTGGGAGGCCTTGTTTCCTTGCAGGTGGTGTACTTAAAACTATGTCCAGAATTTCTGAAGAACATCTTCTGTTGTATATCCTCTTTGAATGTCATTAGAAGAACTTAAACTAGAGAAGTAAGGGCAAAAAAAAAAATGTTAAATGGCTTCCTCCACCTCATGCATAATTTTTATTATTTTTAGCTAAGCCATTTTTCATTGTCATGGTTTTCTTATAACTTTTGTCCCAAGTATTATATACTCATACATTTATATATGGCTTCAAAATTTTCTCTGTTGCCAAAATGATTTTCTACGATCACTGAGCTTTAAACTTCTCAGGCTGATCCTGTGGTAAACCAGGAGGAACTTCCCTGAAATAAATGAAATTCTTGCTAGAAGAGTCAAATCAAACAGGGATCTGTGACCTGAGTGACTCATTAAGGGTCTTGTTAGATGTTAACATTTTTGCATATTAAGTGCTCTTACAATGGGAGCGTCTGTGGGTTAAGGCAGGAAGAGACAAGCCAGTCACTTTCTGAGCATCTCAAAATGGCATCTCTTTGACGAAGATAATCTCCAGCTGGTGTCAGGTCGCTTTTGTCACAGTAGCATCAGTCTGCTCCACAGGGCCAGTGCCAGCAGTCTTCCAATATCCCAGGATGCACTAGTCCCCACCCACTTGGAGAAGCTTCCTTATCAGACATGTACTGAAAGAACTAAAACGCTTTGCTCAGAAAAATAACAGTACAGAGTGAAATGCAGATACACAAAGGGAGAGATGAATATGATTAAAAAAACACAAACAATGTCTAGACATCTAGTGTTTGCTGGCATTTGGAATACATTGTGTGATAATTTCTCTTTACACATATACCAAGACATGTATATGGGAATGTACAATAAATAATGGTTTACAATTTTCTGATTACAAGGAAGCTGACTTTCTGGTTTCTGTCAGGTTGCTATAGTCATTGCCAAACTTTACTGACTTTAGGTGCAAGTTATTTTATAACAAGTTTTTGTTAGACTTAAACCTGTTATCACTGGCTGCTATGGATGCCAGCTCTCTCCATCTGCTTTCTCTCACCATCCCATTTTTATGACTGGTATGATAAGACCAATTAGCAAAGCAAAAGAGTTGCTGGTTTCACAATCAGCAAATAGCCATACATTGTTATCCCATATTTTAGGTACCTGTGTCTACCATTGCAGAAAAATTCTGGTGCTTCGACTTCATGACCTCCTGAGGTCACTCCCAACCCTAATTTTCTATGATTTTATGATTCAGATGACCAAAAGTTTATAGGCTTAAAATTATATTTCCATGTTATTCTTTAGTACCTTCAGCCATGTTTTTGTATGCAATCCAACATCCTTTGGACATTCCATGTGCCAGTGAAATAGGTTACATCTGATTGATGTTTGCCTCATCATTTAATTATAAAATCCTCCAGATTTGCAAGTATCCTGTTATATTTATTATAAAGAGACTTCACATCGTGTTTCCTTCTTGTAATATACTAATTTAAAATGCTTTTATTATCCAAGAATTTCCTTGCTTCTGAACATTACTGCTGCATGTTTATCTTGTGGTGTGTGGTGCACAGACACTCAGCAGG
>NW_005842234.1:1841799-1844165 GCF_000455745.1 Alligator sinensis
AGTGAGGGAGACCAATCTGATTGGAAAAGAGCCAGATGAGACAGAAGATTTGAAGGGGAAATGACTCTGTTTCATGGTTTTCCCTTATAAAGTTCATTGCTTATTTACAGAGCAGCCATAGGTGCTCAGAGCTTGACTTAAGCACTACACACCTTGACTATTCAGTTAAAGATACTTGTGCCCTTTTCAGTACATCCTGTCATTTATTCCCCAGAACTACAAACCAATTTAAGAATGCCAAATAAACAAGAATTGCCAAGGCTTTTGCTGGTATTTAAATAGTCAGAGGTTCCAAGACAGCACGATGAACAGCACAGCTGCTTGTATTAGTCTAAGATCATACTTGGCTTCCCAAACCCTTTGCATGCAAAGACTTGTCAAGTTGCAGGTGCTATGTGCTTACCTCTCAAGGACCTACGGTGTTGAAGAATAGAACCATTCTCTTTTTAACCATCAGTTTTACACAGCAGTTTACAGCAAAGGTGATTAGAGGGAAAATAAACTGCAAAACACGGTGCCTTACAAAGATGGGGAGATACCTATAAAGAAAAGGGAGGCCTAGCTGACAGGCAAGTAATTCATGAAGAAGAAATCAAATATTCACCTGTTGTAAATTGCCATATCTCTGCCAAAGTCAGCTTCTGAAATTGGGAGTTGGGTTCTTAATGCCAGGTTTACACTTGAAAGATTTATCAACCCAGTTGGGCTGGAAAGGTGCATGATTTTTTACTTTTTTAACATGTATAGATAGACTAATACAAACCTTAGTATGGATGTAGCTATATAGATACATTGATACTAAGGTGCTTTATACTAGTATAGCTTATTCCACTTCCCTTATGGAAATACCAATAGATATACCAGCATAATGATATTACTGTAGTGTATTCCATATACCATATTTAGTCAAATATAAGATGATTTTTCCCCAAATCATCAAAAGGAAAATTACATTCACTTACAAGGAAGCCTCACTAAATACATTGTCTATCATTAAATTGCTGCCAAAAGCAGTATGTGCTCAGTAATGGAAACCATTTATGAAGTTGATTAAATACAGCCAACACTGAGAATGACTATAAAACACAACATACTAGGCATATCTACATGAGATGCTACATCACTATAGCTCATCATTAAAGCAATGTAGCATCAGTAGGCATGAACTGGAATGCCAATGCTACTGTGCAGTAGCATCAGAAATGGCCCATGTGGCACTGGGACTGTGCAATAATGGCAGTTACTGTGCAGTCACTGCTTAAGCAAGTACTAAATGACTGTGCAATAACAACTGTGCAGTTTGGTGCACGTGTAGATACCCCCACTGATAGGAAATCTGGGGGGGCGGGGGGGAATGGCTCTTAAAAAACAAACAAACAAGCAGTTGCTTCTCTTGGAGGGAACAAGCACTTGCCCTTTAGATACTGCAATACCAAGCTGGCACTTAGAGAAGCCAAGTGGCAGACCAAGCTTTGACACCTTCCCCACTCCCTGATGCCAAAAATCCTACCACAATAATAAGTTGGTGCAGCCTATCTGAATAAGATACATGGTAGTGTCCATTGCCCTCAGTCCCCCTCAGTACTGACTCTTTTTCTGGTCATAGTGAGCCATTACATTGAATACATTCAACTTCCTCTTTCACTCCCACAGCTAAGCTGTGCCTTATTTTCCCATTTCCAATGAATCCTATTTCTTCAGCAACCTTAAATATCTGGCAAATATTACCAAGCATGGCCCCAAACCGTTCACCCAGAGTCCCTCTGTTACCTCCTCTTTCAGATTGTCCCATATGATTAGTGTGGTCCCATCCTCCTGGCTTCATGAGGTGAAGCTGGACCAGGTTGCTCTGCACCTCATCTGCATATAAATTGTTGGAGGATCTCAGGACTCGTGACAAGAACACACAGTTCCAGTCATAAGTATGGGGGCTAATTAGTAGGGCTATGCAAAGCTTTGGGTGCTAATTTGATTTGGAGATTCAGCCTGATTTGGCTGCTGAATCTCCAAATCCAAATCAAATCAAGAGACCAGTAAAAACTCTAAATCAATTCGAAGCTCTCTGAATCGATTCAGAAAAGATTTGGGGTGCTTTGGAGATTCGGGCAGTCCCCACTTGCCACTGCAGGGAGCTGGACCCGGACACCATGCCGGTAAGTAGGGGGCTGGGTGGGGGCTGGAGGAGTGGGGAAGGAGACCATGGGGGGACCCCCACCAGGCCCCATCTGCTGCCTGCTCCCCCAGCCCCCATGAGTGCCCCTTAACCCTCACCTGCTCTCCCAGCCCCGTCAATGGCGGCCCTGCCCAGCCCCAGCTCTTTGGCTATTTAAAAAAAAGTCCTGCACTCATCGGCTGGGCCCACCGCG
>NW_005842234.1:1844184-1845948 GCF_000455745.1 Alligator sinensis
TGGCTGCTGCAGTGGCCATCGTGGTTTCCGTGGGCTCATGGCAGAACCACCCCCATGCTGCACAGGGCTGTGGGGAGCAGCGCGGGATCGCCCCCCCACTGCCTGGCAGGAGCCAGTGAGTGCCAGGAGTCTGGGGCCAGGCGGGGCAGCCATTGATGGGACTGGGAAAGCGGGTGGCGGGGGTTGATGTGGACATTCAGCCAATTCAGCAGTGTCCAAATCTCCGAATCAGATTTGGCCAAATGATTCAGGACAGTGGTTCGAATCACTGAGTTGAATCACTGTCCCCTGAATTAGCAGAATCTGAAGTGAATACTAGCCGCTTTGCACAGGCCTACTAATTAGCACATGGATCCTTTGTGGGGAGTATCTGGAGTACACACATACTGAGCAGTGCTGAGCTTTGGGGTCAGCATGGCTTGAACTGCTGTTGACTCTGGTGGGGCCCAACCCAATGAACTATATGGTAAATCATGAGCTTTTTGGCTTTGGACTACTATCATGCATTGTTTGCAGGGGAAACACCATGTATTTGGCTCCATGAAGGCAGTTATCCTTAAGCTTTCCCAGGGATAACTGCTCTTCTGGCATGGTTTAGTATCCACTGAGGTGTTGGGGCTTAAAGCCCACTTTATGGAAATGGGAGGGTCCTCCATAGCTCGCTCCTGCAGCCATATGGCTGAGGGCAGGCAAAACTTGGGGGCATCCGAACCCCAATCTTCCGGGCTTGGGCCTGCACGTAGGATGCCTGCCAACAGATGTTGGAAATATCTGAAGCCCCTGGTGGGGGGTAGAGGATGTCCAGTCCAGCCACTTGTGGTTCTGAACTGACTCATGCATTTGGACTTGATTTGTCTGATTTGGCTTGGAACATGAAAAAAAATTTTTTTTAAATGTGTACTATGTATAATTAGACAAAAAAGTGCTGCTTAAAAGTGTGTTTATGGAGTACCTTTACTAAAACCTTCAGTAGTTTCAAAAAAGGTAAAATGCCTCAATTGTGGGTGAACTAGGTCTATTGATACACATAGAAATTTGCGTATCTGGAAATTACTGTAGGTATGTTTATTTCAAGGTCAGTGTTTTCAGATTTGCCCCTCACTTCCATGTGCTCAGGGAGAGCAGTGTCTGACAGTGCTTCAGGAGCATATAAGTCAGGGGGGATGGGGAGGCAGAGGGCAAAAGGGATACCTGACCCCCCACCCCAGATTTATTTTCCCTGACGGCAGTGGGAAAGGGACAAATTAAAGGCAAACCTCTAATAATTAGATTCTATACCCAGAAAATTATAACAAATTTATAAAATTTCCACATATAGAATCTAGTGATTGAGGGGTTGTCTTATATTCAGGGTTGTCTTATATTTGAGCAAATATGGTATATACATACTTGAAAAGAGGATAAGTTGGGCTTATCTGAACAACAGAAAGCTGTTTCCAGGTTGTTGCCTATTCTAACAAACATTGGTTTTCTGCACATCAGTTAAGTGTACATACTGCTTCAGTGCAAAAAATCTATTGCAACCCAGCTGTATACTTTGTAACTCTCTAACTTTGTACAAACTGTGACTGCAACTGACTACTACTTAACCACTTTTTTTGTTTAACTACATCAGAAATAGTGAAGGAAATGAGTCAGTTTGGGAGCTGCTAATACCACAGTACTGATAACACTGTAAACAATGCACATTTAATACACAACATTGTCAGTGCTATGGTATTAGCAGACCCCAAACTGGCTATATGTATGAAGGAAGATGTAGGG
>NW_005842234.1:1845979-1866688 GCF_000455745.1 Alligator sinensis
AGTTGTGTAGGGATGCATGCCTCTATTGCAGTGTTTAGCCTTGCTCTGTTGGGGCTCACTGCATGATTGTAGATATAGGCTGGATATTGGTAAGCTGGGGATCAGCATCACCAAAGCATTTTTTGTTCTGTTAAACTTTCTGTCCATGTACTGCTGGCATCTTTGCATAAGCTGATGCATTTCATTCAGTACTTTGTCCAATGGGATTTGGTAGCCTCTACAGAGTGCCTCTATGGCTGGCAAAAGGAAAAGTTCTTCCCTATTCTTTCATGTAGAGCTTAACCTGGCTACTCTTTTGTACAGGGCTTAGTACCTAGAGAGGTGGCGGAGGTAGAAGGTTTTTAAGAGCAGGTGGGACACACATTTGGATGAGATGGTTTAAACAGGCATAATCTGCCTTGAGCAGGGTGTTGGACTAGATGATCTTCTGAGGTTCCTTCCAGCCCTGTTTGTTATGTTCTAAATGGCCCTGAAAATGTAATTCAATACAAACGTCTTCGAGTTAACATGAGGCAAATGTATCTGCGGGAAAGGTGGCAAAATAAACACATTTTTATCAAACTTTTACTATCTTAAGTTACATATTAGCAATATTGTGTTAAATTCTGTTACAGTAAATAAAAAAGTGCTTGAGAAAATGTTTGCCTAACTTATGTGATGTACTGTAGCACCTGTTCAGCCTACCATAATGATAAGAGGGAAGGACTTTGTACCCCATAAATGTTATGGTATGATATGAACACTGGCATAGATATTGCACTTCAAAATTGTTCAAAAGTGTCTCTGGAAGAGTTCATTACATTTAGTTTCTGGCCTGTTCTAGTTTTATTGAATGCAGGTTCCCAACATTTTTCTTCAGTGAGAAATTTGCATCATTTAAGAACTGCATATGGAGACACTTTAAAGAAACGCTCCTACATTGTATAGCCACAGTAGTCCAAGGCAGGTGGGAAAACATAGCTCTCCTGCAGCCCTGGCAGGCCATCTCCCAAGCTCAGTGGAGATAAGGAATATGAAGGGTCACACTGATCATTCTTCCATTGGGGCCATACTTCCTGGGCTGCTAAACTGGCTTCAGGGTTTTCCATCACATCTGCAGCCAGAGCTTTATTGCATTTGACCTCCAGCTGTCCTCCTGGATTGTTAATTAATTTCTCTCTGATCATACTATGTCTATGAATACCATATATTAAATACAGCCAAGCCTAATTCAATGAATCTTGGTGAGGGTAACAAAACAGAGCTGACAAAAATATGTGCTACCATGACATCAGTGATTTTTTAACACTATAATTTACAAGAATAGGTAATAATCAGCAAAATCTGTTTTATGGCTGTCTAATCACAAGGTAGAAGGCTTTTGATGGTATAACAAAAGACTATTTTATACAAATGATAGAGGTACTGAATCAAGTGGTGAAATATTTACTTAGCTGCAAGCAATGGACTTCCTCGTAAACTCTCAACTTCTCTCCTATTCATCCAAAGTTATTATATTTTAAACCATGCTACAGATAATAACTTATAATAACATAATAAAACATTACACAAGTTAAGTTCCTGGTATCACACAAAGAAGAACATTTAACCTTATTTTTACCATCAGTTTGAGTGACTGAAGCACTTCTATGATTGCTTTAAACTCAATTTTAAAATGTGGGGCAGTATGTCTTAAAGAGCTAGGCCAGTCTGTGATATTCTGTAGCATTATTCCATAGTGATTTTCTGGTCAAAATGAAAAAGAGCAAAAACTGGTCTATAGCCCAACAGTGAAGGGCACTGACCTGATTTGTCAGAAGCTTAGGTTTAAATCTGTGGTCTGAATAGCAAAACAGGAACTTAAAGCCATGCCTTCCACCTCCCAGATGGCCCACTGAACTATTGACTATTTTAGGATAGCATGATTGGCCGTTTTTTTTGTGGAAATTTTCTAAGGTCTCTTTTTCATTCTATATTGGAGTGAAAACAAACCTTGAAACCTCAGCCGGCTTTGCAGCATGGAATTGTTTTCTGGCCAGCCTTGAAGATCATAAAGTTGAAGTCAGTGTACTCTTTGTATGCACAATGTTAGGGCCATTGTAAAACTGAGTGACAGAGGGACTTCCACTCTGATGATTACTTTTGTTCTGAGATTCAGCACTGCATATCTTGGAGCTGGGGTCCATTTTATATTTCAGGTTGAGTTTCATATCAGGGAAAGCTTCTACTAATCTGCTTTTAAAAGGAATGTTGTTTAGTCTTCTATTTAACAACTCCCTCTATAATACAGTAACATAACTAGGGGTGGACAAACATGGCATATGCCCAAGGTATGGACTTAGAGGGGGCACGAGAGTGAAGGCCCCCTTGAAAGTCTGTGCTGTCATGGTCGCAGCGGTAATTGGGAGTAGGGACTCTCTCATGAACTTCTAGTTCAGCTGTCACTTCTCTCACCACCAAATTCCCTGCTATTTATTGCCGTCAACGTTGCATTTGGCAAAACTCAGAATTCAAAACTCCAGTGGCTGCAGGAATGGGATGCAACAGTGCCCACCAGATTACTGAAACACTGGCTTACTACTTAAGTCTTTCCTGTAACAAATCCTTTACCCATCAAACATGCTGGTGGGAATGCTTACATTAACTCCCATGGCAACCCCTGCTTCCACTGGGAAGCTCTGATTCAGTGATTTACAAAGACATAGCTTACTTTTAAATTATGATATTACATAATTTTGGCTTGTGATTGTCCTGCTTGGCAGTTTTACATTAAGATTCAATTATGGGCTCAGAACATAATTGTTACTATCCATCATCAATCTATCAAGCAGTAGATAAGAGGTTTTTGAAATAAAGGAGGAAATGTTCAATAACTGAAGATGTATACATTATTTGATCAACTGAAGCAAAATAACAGATTTTTTTCACTGTATAGTGATGTTTTCTGTTCATTAGGTATTGCAGTTTTGGTCAAAGTATCTGGTGGAACTGGAACTGATGAAAAGTTGTGCAGCTCTGTCTGCTGTTAAAAAAATCTTTAGAAATTGAGGGCAAGGGAAGAACTTCTTTGAAATCTTCTGTTCCGTGGAAGATATTGTAGTCTCTTCTTTTCATTCTCTATTATTGATAACACATCTACCTACCTTATAATAATACAAACAGCAATAAAAAAACCAGAATAAAAAGGACAATGCTAAAGTGTAAGAAAAAAATAGACCTAATCAGAAATTTTCCAAGCAAAGCTTCTTTTTTTTTTCCTTGCAGAAATCTTCTGTTATCTTCAATTTGAGGGAAATATTTGGCTGACTAGTCGCCCAATTAAAAAGTTTTATAAAACAAAATATAAAACTGGAAAAATGTCCCATTTTGACATTTTAAAATAATTGTCTTATGATTTTAAATGTTTCATTTTTAGAATATATTTAATTTATACCAAAGACAGTTGAAATGGAATGAAATAAAATGAAAATGAAATGTTTTGAAAGTGTCAACATTAAATGTTTTGATTGCATCAATCTAATTATTTCCAGGATGATTAATTTATGAGCATGTATGAGATTTCAAGGTTTACTCCTATTAATGGACCAGAAAGTTTCAAAATCTTGAAAATAATTTTCTAGCTTTAGAAATCAACTGTTTTCATCAAGGTAGCCTGAAGTGGGACATCCAAATCTTTTCAGCAGCAGATTAAAAAAATCTCAGGCATAGGTTTCACCTGATCTTGCAGTCAGCATATCAATGAAGAATCGAGACAATACAAAACAGTCTTCTGTTGAGCTTTTCCATTTAAATTGGTTGATCACCAAATGCTGTATAAGTTAGACTTTTAGGTGCTCTTGCCTTCTTCTAGCAGCTGATGCCCGCTCTTTTAGGTCCTCATCCAGGGCCAATGAAATTAATGGGACTCTTTGCATACACTGCAGTGGGCTGTGTGTCAGCCCTCTAGATTCCCTAACAAAGGACACAATGGTTGTTTTTGAGTCAAAGGAATGCTGATAGCTCAGCAAAGAAAATAAGTGCGAGGACATTATAATTCCTGAAAGATTTTTTTTTAATTGGGAGATAACACAGGACCTAAACAGATAGTCACCGGCCACATCTACACAAGCAGCGGCCTGCACATAAATAAGTACTAAATGACTGCACAGTAATCAGTGTTACTGCGCAGTAACATTGCCACAGTTTTTTCCCAATGCCTACTATGTAGTAGGAATGAGCTACTGCGCAGTAGCTCATTACTATTGCGAAGTATCATCACCGCATAGTTAGTGCCCAGCAATGCTACTGCGTGGTAGCAACTATGCAGTACTCATTGCCACTGTGCAGTAGCATCTTGTATAGATATGCCCACTGTCTACAATTTAAAGAAATCGTTTCCCTTAATACTGCACTGGCAGCAGTCACTGAATTAAATACAGGAGTTAAACTATAAAAATTCTTAAAGGTAATTGTTTTCTTTAAAAATATAATTTCCAGGCTAAATATTGTTTTTTTCTTTTTTTGAAAGAAAGAAACATTTCTAAATAAATAAACTTATATAGGAGATATTCTTGTATAAAATCCTCAAGGCATAAAAGGAAAAGTTTACTTTTATAAACAGCTAAGGTGCTTGCTTTGTAGTGAAAACTAATGCTAAGGACATGTCTGAACACTGCTACTTTTCTTCAATAGAAAAAACAATCTATGATCATAATAGATATGCTGTCATAACTCATTTATTTAGATGGTTGCTTCTGCACCATGTGCCTATTTTTTTCTTGGTAAACCATATCACCCTTCTAGATGAAATAGACAATATCACCTGAGGGAACTGTAACTCTGGGCATATCCATTCTTGAGAGTTCAGGTTTGTGTATAGATTGATTCTCTAAGCCTAACTGGCAACACATCATAAAGATTAGTTTTTTGCATAATACTGTGTCTATTTGGCTTTTGGGAGTTATTATACATAGTATATCACTACAGTAACTACAATTTGGCATTATCCTGGGACATCCTGATGATCCAATGAACATAACTGATTAAAAAAACTACAGTTCCCAATGTTTGGCAGCTCATTCCTAACAGGATTTGTACAAACTTGTGCTGGTAAAAAGCTTCGGTTAATTAAAGTCCCACCCAGCTCAGTTTTGATTCAAAGATGTCAGCCAGTTCAAGAAATGAAATTATACACTGATCCTCTATTTCTTACATAGGCAAAATACTTAACCAAGTCAATGAGAATTTGCCTGAATATGCAGTGCAGTGGAAATCCTTTAATAAAAGCAATCTTTACTATAGATCAGAGATATAGAAAGAGAGAGAGACAGAGATGGATATATCTATATGTATTTATATCTATATATATTGATTTAGATATATATACACATGGATATAGGTATATATACACACATGATTTATAGCATATAAATATATGCTATATATTTAACTTATGTAACATATATATCTACATATTAATCATAAATACATTAACCATATATTTGATTTATAAATTTGATTTATAGCAAAGATGCATAAGCTATATGTATATTTATATGCATATTTATAATGGAAATTCAGACAGTTTCAGGATAATGTGGGAATGTGGATCAGATACAGACCCTAAATAAAAACGAGTGATGGACAAACCTGTAAAGCTTCTGATAAATAGCAATGATTATCCAAAGCTTAATTGAACCATGAGCCAAGGAAATACTAGGAATTACAGACCATTCCACCTCATGGAAGGAATAAACAAAACTCTAACCAAGTGCAAAATGGTGTAGCATAACATTTGTTTAAGTATTACCAGGTGAATCCAACCCAGATGGCTTCTGTTAGGGAAAACTATGCCTCATAAACTCTCAGTTAATAGAATTGTAGATGCAGTTGACCTGGAAGACACAGTTTATTTGGATTTGCAAAATGATGTTCACAGAGTTTCTTCTAATACTTTCCAAAAAACATCCACAGAAGCTGAAGGAAAGATGTCTTTATTGAAGAGATTGTACAGTTGCTTACAGAGCAGAGAAAGGGTGACTCATTGTGGGATCCCAGCTTCTTCAAACTTGGATGACACCTCAGTGAAGAGTCTTATTCTTCAGAGCGCTAAATATCAGGGTGACTGGTGGACTGCTTGAGGAGTATCTTCAGTATTACTTGGCAGTATATTTTTGTGAAGGTACCTACAAACTAAATTAGATACTTAAATTCCATCACTCGCATTTTGAAATTTTGGCCTACATTTAAATAATGTCACTTGGGGAAACTGCCATTTTAGTGAAAGGAACATCTGGCATATGTTCATACAGGTTCTGAAAAACAGCCACATATAGGAGAGGAGTGGGGTGAAGAATGTTCTTGGCTTGTGCCAGATTCTAGAGCGCTGACTTGACAAACCTGTGGAAGGCACATTTGGAGGTCCATTTATACTAGTGGCGGTACTCCTCTCAGGGAGAATGCAGTTGGTCAGTCCTGGCATTTCTAACAAGCAATTAATTTCCAGTTTTCTGTGTTACAGTTTTCCTTTTTGCTCTCCCAGTCTTATGTGTTGTCCATCGGGTACCATGGGATACTGAAACTGCAGCCAAAAGTCTGAGCAAATATGTTATGGCTTTGAAGCATGTATATCACACAGGTACTGTCTACTGGCTGAACACACACAGGTTTCCTAGTTAATGGGTGGCTTGTTTTTAAATATTCTGTTTGGTGCAGGAGATCTCTGACATAGGTGTTAGATTCCTTTCTGTAGAGAGTGATTTATTGGGAGCTCACTGGTTTTTCCAAATGCCACCTACATTAGTCAGACAAGGAGGTTAGGTACTGAAAGACTGGAGCTTTCATGGAGGCCTTGTAGCTTCCTTGTGCAGTAAGCTGTATGGAACTGTGCTACAGGCTTTATTTGGGCCTAGAAATAATGCAGAATCTGATAAATCATTTATTTTTGTAGATGATTGTTGCTGGTAGGTGTTGTAAGGCTTCGGTCCCTTTCTAGTTGGCACCTTCCTCCCTAGCGACATCAGAGTGAGACCGCACCCTGGGGCCACCTACATGGTTCTGAGCACTGCCCCTACTTGCCTGCCACCACTTTGATGTTCATAGATGGGAGGCAGTTCCCTGTCGGTGGTCCCAGAAAGGTCATGGCCCTGGTCTTTCTTTGTGGGGCTCCAAACCTCCCCTTTACCCAACCCTTACCACATCCACAGCCTGGGAGGGCTCTGCTCCCTGTAATCTTCCCTGTAATGGTCTCTTCTCACCCATGAGGCCCGCCCCAAGCGGGGTCAGATATGTTTTGCCATCAATCACTCCTGAATTGACCCTTTGTCTTTGGACCAAACCACGGATAACTAAACATGCCCCTGCCTGGGGTAACAATAACTTAGAAGGTTCTTTGCTCAAGGCAAAGATGTTCGGCGTCTGCCAATGAAGTATAAGGGGACTCTGGCTCCCCAGGACCCCTCTGCCTCCCTGGGATGGGAGAAGGAATCTTCGTCTGTCCCTCTGGTTACTTTTCCCAGGGACCAGCAGCCTAGGGGTTGCCTCTTTTCCTCTGTGCTCTGGGCCAGTCGCCGCCTGCTTCTTCCTCTTCACCCAGCTGCCCACCAGGTCTTGCCGTCAGTTGCTGCCCTTCCCCACCAGGGTACCTGAATGTTCCAGCGCAGCCTGGTCTTCACTTGTGACTGCGGGAATGACCTCCTTCTCCCTGCCATGCCCCTCTGGTCAACTTTGGCTCCCCGAGCCCAGACCTGCAGTTCTCCCCAGCGGGGTTCCCTGGCAGACACTAGGGCTTCTTGCCCCATGCCCAGCTCTGCTGCTCCTACCCGGCTCCACCACCTGTGTCTCCCCACCAGCGTTCTGCCTCTCCCTGCTGGCTCTCTGCCGGTGCCTTGCTTCTGCCCACTTGGCTCCACCTCCCCTCTCTCACTGGCAGCATCCTCCGCTCCCTCCGGGCAGCTGGGTGTTTCCCCAGCTGCCTTTTGAGCAGCCCACGCTGCTTTTAGGCCCCGCCCCCGGGGCTCACCAATCCACAGGCTCAGGCAGCTGCGGAACTGCCAAGCCTGCATTGGCATGTTCTTGAAGCTGCTGTCATCCTGGTCCCTGTGGTGAGTATTGGGGCCCATCAGGCAGGATTCCAGGACATGTTGGGAGGGTGGCTTCTGCCTCCCTTCCCACAGTGATTATGACAGGAGGATACAAGATACTGAGCATCAAAAATGGGGAGGAGTCAATGACATTGCTCTTATTACCTATTCATTAGTGCCAGGACAGGTTACTTTAAGGGGATATCCTGCCTAAAGTTCTATGACTTAATGAGCCTGTGTCCCATTAGCAAAATTCCAAATATCTATCCACATCCTCTTTGGCCTTTGCCATGTGCAGTTCCCTGTTCCTGAGCTGGACTTCCCTCACACAGCTATCATCTGAACTCCTAAAAATAACTTTTTTTGCTTAGTCTTTGGGTCTTCGGCTTGGTTTAATTACCACTACAGAATCTAACTGAAGTATAACAATTATTGCCACCATCAGTCTTTTTGCATTAGCAACAACAGTGATTCAGTGATTGAGATTCATAACCCTTGGATTAATTAGATTCCACTTGTGGCTTTTTTTCTTCTTGGAATTGAGCCACAGTTATTAGAATTCAGTGAGAGAGCACCTGTCCTATAAGATTAAAAAAAAAAAAAAAAAAAAAAACTTAGTAAACATTAATTATATCCTTTCTTATTATTATTCTGTGGGTTTGGAACTATTAAGCCTAATACAGCTGACTTGCTTCTTTGCTTGCGATTTGTTTGGTCATGTCAAATAGCTGAGGCTCATCTGTGAATGACATTGGCAAGAGTCTGTGGTTTTATCACTCAGGAGAGCCAAGGGGAAAAAAAAGCACATTTCGTTCAGTAGTAGGCAAACTAAAAAGCTAAGGATGTTGAAACAATAACTGGTAAGTACAACTCTTTAAATTTCCAGTAAATGCAACTTGTTTACCCCTGCTTTCAACACATTGATGTGTACTTGAAATGCAGACAATTTTAAATGTTTATGAAGCCAATAAAATGCAGCTATGATCATTCTGGCCATATGAACACAAAGCAGGTTCAATAAGGCTAGTCTTCAATAAGGCTAAATCTTCTGCATGCAAAAATGATAGTGCTTCTCAGGGCTGGTTTGTCCTCTGTATACTGTTCATGGTAGCAAAAATTATTGGCACTTTATACTTGCAAAGTACAATACAAAGTTTAATAAATTTATCCCCACAATAGCTCTGAGAGATAAAATTCTTGTAATCTGTATTTATTTCACTTCCCTTACTATCAGCCCTGAAGATTCCAGAATTTATGGAATTTTAGGAAAGTAAACTTGTGTACCTTTATTTGTGTAAATCATAAATTGTCTCCTATCTAATGTATGGGCTACCCTTTCCTCTTTTTGGAGAGGATCTCATTGGTGCTATTTTTATCTTTCTCCCAGTTTCTCTTCTGTTTACAAGAGAAAACGATGCATATTTATAATCTTATCACATTTTAAAGAAAAATATAGCAGTTTCCTGTTTATTTCAGTGGTATTTCAGTATGTCAGAGCTCTCATACCTGACGTACCATTTCAAAACAGAAGACATCTTCAGGTTTTGGCCTGCAGATGGAGTACCTGATTTACTCAAATCCAGGATGTTATTTTCCCCCTTCAACATGGGAGGAGGAAGCCCTTTGTCTTAGATTTGTATACAAAGAGGGCTGGGTGGGGGGGAAGATGGGAGTCAGCAACTGCGACTCTAACCCCAAGCCTGCAGTGGGAGTCAGAGCCACAGCTAATTGGCCTTTCCCGGCCAATATACCACTGTAATAGGGGGGTCCTCCAGGGATGGCTATAGTGCCCCTGAAGTCCCCTCAGCCTTTACCCACTCTGCTCTCTGTGAGAAGATGCCCCTTCATTCACCCACCATGTCTTTATGTAGCTCACTTTTAGATAAGGGAGGCTGCCTGAGGGCTTCCCAAATCTGATCTTGCCTTAAGGGCTAATTGCATGGCTCCATCTACCTGTACACCACACCCTATGCCTCTTGAACCAAAACAGTTGGTGCCTTGCACACTTAGAACGAGCTGTTGTGTTCTGGCCGTCTTTTGTGGCCAACATACAGGTACTCTGGGCTACTCACTCACAAGAAATCTCCCTTAAACTTGCCCACCACATCTTGATCTCAAAGAAAAGGAATAAAGAAAAGGGAGGTTCCTGTTATGGTAAAGACTACTGTGAGCATGTTCCCATCAGTGGTGTTTCTTGGAGCTCCACCTCCCCTATACCCCATCCAATTGCCAACTGAATCTTGATGGCTTCAGACATTACAGCTCACAGCAAGATGTAGATAAATCTTTCTTTGTCTTTAGTTTTCTCTTATCCCTTTTACAAGGATAGGGATGCTATTATCAATTGATCTGGTGTCCTTTTTATTTTAACCTGACAGCTCAGTCCAGCATAGACATATAATAATTCAAAATCACCCAATTCACTTAATTAATTTGCAGGCACAAAAATATGGATATATCAATTCATAAATAAGAAAAATTAATAATGATCCCCCCAAATAAATAAAAATTAATTTATCATACTTATCTCCACTCATATCAGTTTCATTATTAATTCATTAAGAGGGTTCACCCCATATCATATGCACCTGTAGCTTGAGGTTACCCCACCTTCTTAGTTTTCCATCAATTGTGTCATCTTAGTTTGCTATAGGGAGTTCCATTACCATTCAGAGCCAGGACCACTTCTCAGTATTTTCTGACTCACTATACCCACTTGTAGAGCCTTTGTCCACTGAGCTTCATCCTGAGGTTTCCCCAGTGTCTTATCCCAGGGTTCCTGCCCTTTTATATCAGGATGTGGGTGTCCAGGCAGACCTCATAGCTCCACTGCCATGCACCATCTGAGTGCTGGAGACCCCTCTGGGTCTCCAGTCTTAGGAATTGATATGGTCACTTACCTTGGTTATGTCTGGAGTGGTCAGTGCAGGCGTGCTGTTCTCTTCCTTCTCTCTGAATGGCTTCCTGGGTCTTTTAAACACCAGCAATGAGCATGGGTTTTTACATCGCCACCTGTCCGATTCTTAAACCCCAGAGTGCATACATTTACAAACCATGGCATTGGTGCCACACACCACTCTGTCTTCACCAGCTCCACACCTGTAGGTAAGGACTGACCCTTTCCTGTCCTTGCCAGGCAAAATAAGCATGTGGTCGGTGCATCAGCCAAGCTGCTTGGTTCCTCACCACTACAGGGGGTACCCATATACTTTGTCGCTCGGCAACAGAGGTATTATCACTTTCTGATGTTCATTCAACCTTCAGTGTGGCCTACTCCTACTGGACACTTTGCTTCTCTCAGCTATTCTCGGGCACAGCCTTCCTGCCTGGAATCACACACTCTTCTTCTTCTGGGCCTCTGGTCTCACTTTTAGCCCCTCTCTGGGCCTCAAATCTGCTAGGCCCACTCTCAGCCCCTTGCTGGGCTCCTGGACCCCTGACTGGGCCCCTAGGCACCTCCTTCAGTGCTTAGTCCCTTCCCCAACCTCCAGACTGCCTCAGGTTGTATACAATTGGAGTTGCAGTTAGCAAGGGATATGAAGGATAACTAGAAGGGTTTCTGCAATATGTCAGCAACAAGAGGAATATCAGGGAAAGCGTGGATCCGTTACTGAATGGGCAAGGTAACCTAGTAGCAGACGATGCCGAAAAGGCTGAAGTAATGCCTTTTTAGCCTCGGTCTTTACAGGCAAGGTCATCTCTCAGACTACTGCACCTGGCAGCACTGTTTGGGGAAGACCGAGGTAAAAAAGCAGCTAGCAGTGGCAAAAGAACAGGTTAGGGACTATTTAGAAAAGCTGGATGTACACAAGTCCATGGGGCCCAATGCAGTGCACCCGAGGGTGCTGAGGGACTGGACCAATGTAATTGCAGAACTGGCCATTATCTTTGAAAACTCATGGCAATCAGGACAGTTCCTGGACAACTGGAAAAGGGCAAATATAATGTCCATCTTTAAGAAAGGGAAGAAGGAGGATCTGAGCAACTACAGACTGGTCAGCCTTACCTCAGTCCCTGGAAAAAATCATGAAGCAGGTCCTCAAGGAATGCATTTCTAAGCACTTGAAGGAGAAGAAGGAGATTAGGAATAGTCAGCATGGGTTCATGAAGGGCAAGTCATGACTGACCAACCTGATTACCTTCTGTGATGAGCTCTGTGGATGTGGGAAGACCAGTGTATGTGATATACCCTGACTTTAACAAGGCTTTCAATACAGTCTCCTACAACATTCTTGCAAGCAAGCTAAGGAAGTGCAGGTTGAATGAATGGCCTATAAGATGGATAGAAAACTGGCTGGATTGTTGGGCTCAAAGAGTAGTGATCAATGCCTTGATGTCTAGTTGGCAGCCAGTATCAAGTGGAGTGCCCCAGGGGTCAGTCCTGGGGCCAGTTTTGCTCAATATCTTCATCAGTGACTTGGAAGATGGGATAGGGTGCACTGCCAGCAGGTTTGCAAATGATGAAGCTGGGGGAGTAGTAGATATACTGGAATATAAGGCTAGGATTCAGAGACCTCAACAAATTGGAGGATTAGACCAGGAGAAATCTCATGAGGTTCAACAAAGAAAAGTGCAAAATCCTGCCCTTAGGACGGAAGAATCCCATGCACCAGTACAGGCTGGGGACCGACTGGCTAAGCAGTAGCTCGGCAGAAAAGGACCTGGGGGTTACAGTGGACAATAAATTGAATATGCGCCAACAGTGTGCCCTTCTTGCCAGGAAGCCTGATGGCATACTGGGCTATATTAGAGCATTGCCAGCAGATCATAGGAGTGTTTTTTCCCCCCTCTATTCAGCACTGGTGAGGCCACATCTGGAATACTGCATCTAGTTTTGGGCCCCTGCTACAGAAAGGATGTGGACAAATTGGAGACAGTCCAGTGGAGAGCAATGAAAGTGGTTAGAGGTCTGGTTCACATGACTTATTAGGAGAGGCTGAGAGAACTGAGATTATTTAGTCTGAAGAAGAGAAGACTGAGGGGGGAAATAGTAGCAGCTTTCAGCGACCTGAAGAGTAGTTCCAAATACCATAGAGCTAGAGTGTTCTCAGGGTGGCAGATCTCAAAACAAGGAACAATGGTCTCAAGTTGCAGCAAGGGAATTTAGGTTGGGTATTAGGAAAAAAATCTCTCACTAGGAGGGTAGTAAAACAGTGGAACAGGTTACACAGAGAGGCTGGGGGAACGCCATCCTTGGAGGTTTTTAAGACCAGGCTAAAGGAGGTTTTTAAGACCAGGCTAAACAAAGCCTTGTCTGGGGTGATCTAGTTGGGGATGGTCCTGCTCTGAGCAGGGGTTGGACTAGATCACCTCCTGAGGTCCTTTCCAACCCTAATTTTCTCTGACTGTTTCCATGATCATAAAGCTCTTTAGAATTTTTTTTTGAAGAAAGAAAAAGGAAAATACCTGATCTCATCTCATTCATTTACTCTCAGAGTTTCAAAGAAACTTATCTGTTGGGGCAACCATCCCAAGAAAATGTTCTATGGAAAGCTGTTATTTTTATTGGTGAGGTCAAAATTAGGGATTCAATGCTAATTGCCTGAGTACAAATTGCCCTCTCTGACTTCATGTAAATTCAAGTTCTGAAAGCATTTTTACCATATTTTCCAAAAATAAGATTCCTATTTTTTCAGTATTTTATTTTTGTGTGTAACCAGAGGGCGGTCAGAGTCGCCGTGCTCTTCCCTGCCGCCTCCTTTACCGTGTCACGTTGCCGTGGGAGGCTGCCTTTCGTCTTCTGTTCCACCGTTATCCGATTATCTCCAGTTCCTCTACGGGAGTGAGTGTTCCATACACTCTAGACTTATGGGCTGTGTGTGGCTCCTACCACCCCTGTACCACGCCCCAAGCCTTGTAGGTGTAACGGTCGTTGTTCTGTCTCTTTCTCTCCACACCTTCTCTGGCGCTCGGGCTTGCCTCAGCCCCGTCTCTCTCTCTCTGCGCCCACTCTCCAGGGCCTTCTCAGTAATGCCGCCCTCTCTCAGTATTGCCGCCCTCTCTCAGGGCTCACCACGCCCGTCCTGGGCTTCTCAACTGCCCCTCTCTGGGGCTGGGGTCTATGTACCCTGAATGCTGTGCCCTCACTAGCGCTGGGGTTCCCACACTAATGTGAGTCCCCTATGAGGCCTCCTCCAACCCCTAATAGCCTCACCCAAGCCACCGGTGTAACAAATAGCAACACAAACACAAGCCCCTGGGCTATAATACAAACAGAAGCCACCCAGCTATAGTCACGCTCAAGCCTACCGGGGTTTCTTCATCTTGCAGCAGAATAAAACATTGTTCCTGTATCAGGCTTCTCCTTTGTAACATGGCTGAGCGCTCGCTCCTCCTTGGCTGCTGGTCAGGAACTGCCTCTTGGCCTCCTGCCTGTGATTTATATAGGACCCAGGCCCTGCCCCTTCCTTCAGCTGGCTAGGCAGGTGTGGGTCATTATTTCCCACTAGTTGCCTCAGCAACCGGCACCTGAGGGGTTATCCCGGCTCTCCAAGTAGCAGGCACCTTAGTGCCCTGCTACATTGTGGAATAATTTTGAAGGAATGAATCCATTTACTGTTAATTTATTTCATACTGGGGGATTATTTGCTCAGGGGAAAACATGCATTGTGACATTTCAGTAAAAATATAAGTAGGACACTAAAGGAATGACATTAGAAAAGCCTTAATCTTCTGGATCAAAGACATAGAAAAGGTATATTTTTGAAGTTATTAGTTTCAACTCTTTACCCTTTAAGGTGATAAGTGAGTAATTTAAAGTGCCAATTGATCTGGGTGGGAAGTGGAAAGCCACCATAATCCAATTAATCACAGAGTACTGATGCTTCTTTGTCAGTGCTAAACAACTCCAACACTCACATGCTCAGCTGTTACTCTTTCACAATGGGTAGTACAGTTGCCATTGATAGTTTGTTGCCAGCAAAAACATCCGTCGGGTTCATTTTACCACCAAATATTTTTACACTTCTGCACTAATAAATATAAACTACCCTGGCTGGAACAGACATGTACAATCCTCCTGATCCTTATAATACAAGAATCGCAGGTTTAGTTATAGTTCTGTTCTGGTTCGTTGTTCTCAAATGTGAGTTTCTACTGTATTAAATGTAGAGCCTTCATTTGCTCTGTCATTAACCCTACAAAAATGAGAACCAACAGGAAGGATCAAAAGTCAAAAATCAAATCAGACTAAAATGCTATGAACTTCTGATATTCTGCACTGCATAAACACCTTTACAAGAAGTCTGGGTGTATTAGTTTCTGTTCCACTCTTGTTACACACACCCCAAATGGAATATTGGAGAAGTACATGCTCAATGACAGTGCAAAATTGATTTGTTCAAGCTTAAACTTTTGAAACATTTTGACATCTGAGGAGAATAAAAGTGATGTGCTTAATAAAGAAATTTGTATTTTGGTTTTTTGGGGATTTTGGATTTTATTCATTGATGACTTAAAATATATATAAAAAGTAGAAAAGAAATATGCATGTGAAGAATGCCTACTTGCTACTGATGCATATAGGAGAACAATTGTATATCATACTTCATTTCTCATGCTAACAATACATTTATGCACTAAAAACCTGCTGTTACAGCAGTGATAGCTAAATAGGGGGAAATAATAAAAAGCAATTGCATATTCAATCACTTTCTTGTTTAATTGTATTTTGGCTTAATTTTCCTTTCACTTGACATAAAGAGGAGTGTTGCCTTGAACACATGGTATAGCATCAAGCCATTGTTTGGAACACTGTATCTAAGCTCTTTTTAGGAACTTGCCAAAAAGTTTACTGAGAAATAGACATGTTTTTAGTGCTTCATAAGGCTTATGCTTCTGAATTCTGCAATATTTATGTTTGACGTCAATGGGAACGTTGCCTGGACAAGGTATGCAAAATTAGAACCAGAGTTCTGTTTTCTCCTCTCCGCATCAGTGGGAAGTTACACATGCATATACTGGATGTTGAATGTTATAAGTCTTACATGACATTAAAACTGTGTCTGAAGGAGTATCATTGGACTAATATATCAAGGGGCTACTCTACCCAGTGTATGTCATACCTGTTTAGGTCTTGTCTGTCTACATCTGTCCCAGGGTACTAATTTGCTCATAGCAAGCAGGCTTCCATGCTTGCCAAGCAGGAGCTACCCTGTAAAAGCTGCATTTCTGTCCATTATTGATCCTGGTGTCATTTCTATTGTTACACAAAAATGATTACGTGGGGGGAGGGGAGGGAGAGTGGGGAGGCATTCACCTCTCCAGGACCCAGTGCAGTACCTGTCATCATGGCAATGGAAAGATCTGCTAGGTCTGGAAGTTAAAGCACTAAGCAGGACTTGGGAGACTCCGTTCAGCTCCCTGTTCTACCATGGACTTCCCATGTGACCTTTGGCAAGTGAACTGCTTTTCTGTGCTTCTGTCTCCAATTCATGAAATCAAAGGATATTAGTATTTCCCTACCTCCAGAAGGTAAGGTGATCAGGATAAATACTAGAAAGAGTGGGAGACTCTCAGATATTCATTTGATGGGAGTTGTATCCCCTATGATAGTGGTTAAAAACGCTTTCCAAGGAGTAATCCAGATACCTTACAAGAAGCTTATCATGATTATATGAAGTTTAACCAAATGGGTCCAGACATTTTGGGTTAGAAAATTATGCTAGAAAAATTAGGAGAACATATGTGAAGCCTTGCTGGCCTTGCACATACCAGTAGTCCTGTTGGTTTCAATAGGGCAGTTTGTACAAATAAGGCAAGCAAGACTTGGCACCAGGTTGGAGCTTAAAAATATGTCCGTATTGCAGCTAACTTTGAAACACCACGAGAATAGTTTTGTTGAGGTCCTCCGTTATTCCTATAGTGAAACCAAGATGTACACAGGCGTATGAAAATAATAAAAGCAGTGATAGTATTTTATGGACTAATAAGAAAGGTTTGGATCTATTTTAATTTGATTCTGACTAGTTCACTGGCCCTCCAGAATATGAATATGTCATACTGGGTCAAATTAGGATTATGAAAAATGCTTTTCAGCCTAAACAAGTGCCAGGCTAGATTTGGTTTCACTTCCAATTGTGAGGCTTAGTTCCCAGGTCTCCAACACACATTTTGGAAGTTGCCTAGGACAACTTCATGAGAGTCAATGGATGTACATCAACTTGTACCTAATGCAGTTCTAGTTATTGATCAGTGATTCAGCTGTAAAATGGAATTATATTTATGTTGTCAGTCCTTTCTATTAGCTTGTAAACTCTTCTAAACAAAGGTTGTCTCTTCAGTGTGTTTGTGTAAAATAAAAAATGTTGGGGCCTTGATCTTGTTTAAGCTACATTTCAGACAACAAAGAAGAACTGTTTTTTACTTGAGAATACCAGAGCAAATCCAGAATGTAATTCCATTGGTTTGAATAGAGTTATAATACTGCAGTTTTACATTGATGTCACCAGCTGAAAATTTAGCCTATGGACTTTGTTTTGCTTAAAAAGCAATACAAATCTTGAATTCCACTTAATTTTTAGCACCACTTGTAGCATTTGCCATTGAAAAACATTCTCTGCTTTCCACAGGAATCTGACTATCATGATTATAGCTTAATCCAGTGTTCTAATTAGTGTGATTATGTTTCTCCATGCAGATGTTCTGGAAATTTGCATTGTTGACATCAACAACATTTCATTTTATTTTTTTTTAAAAGCTCAATTTAATTTTTTTAAAGAATTATATAAACAAGAACACGTGTGTAACTAAATAGTATTTTCCCCCCCAGAACCTCTTGGAATTCAGTCCTTCACTTCTGGGTGGTCACTATAGAACTTGTATTTTATGCAGTGGGATATATAGTAGGACCCTCTTATATAAACTAAAATACAATGGAATTCTGTTTACAATTAAGTCATTTAAGCTATCATACCACAATCGTCCATTGCTTCCTGTGGTCACTGCTAAAATAATCTCCTGTTACAGTGACAATTTAGGGTTCTTCTTAGAACAGAAAAGAAATTTACTTGAAGAGGGGCAGAGGGAGCTTTTATTTTGTGTGGTGTGGCATTTTCGATTTTGAGCGCACATGGCAAAAGCAGTGTGTAAAATCCTTTCACACTGCAAGAAAGCCCTGCATAGTGTAAACTGGATTGTGCTTGATTATCTCTGATTTTGCTTTTGCTGGGGCAAGGTAAGCAAACCTGGAGCTGGTTTCATATAGACAATTTAGCATTGCATCACATTTGTTATTGTGACTCTTCATGTTGCCAGTTTTGCTGTCCTAAAAGCTGCCACTTCCACATGCTTTCTTTGCACAGTTCCATGAATGTCTATGCATGGAGGAAAAGGGGCAAGGTGCTACAGTGTGAATTTTCATATGCCAAGTGAAGAAAGTCTATTTTGGTCTCATAAAGACAGGAACATGGATGCAAGAAGTTACTGCTCACTACTAGTTATTTTAAAGCGTTGAGGGATTTTAAGAGGGAAGCCACCACTATCATGACCCAAAAAAACAGACATGGGTTTGGCCTGGAGCCAAGTGAATGGTTCTAATAAAAATCTAAACCTGGCTAAATACTGGGGCTTTAAGTCTGCCAAACCACATTCCACAATGGCATTTAATGTTTGGGTTCGAAATAGCAGAAATGTTAATCAGTCCCACCAGATCCTGTTTTACTAGACTCCCTGAGAGCCCTAAACTGACCCCCGCCTCTCCTTTTTCAACTTGTTTCAGGGATTCTGACCCACAGACTGGGAACCGCTCATAAAATTCTATTTTTAATAGATGCCACTTTATATTTGGACACACATTAGTGCCAGCAATCTACTGGGGCCAGGGAGCTGCAGGTTCTTCAAATGCTGTGTGCATCTCCTCACCTGGGGAAGGCTGTCTGTTCAGTTGTATATGTTTGAAGAGTTAAGATATCTGTTCAGTTGTAACACTCTATATCCCATTTAGTGTCTGGTTTTGATTTACTTTTTTCACCTTCTTAAGGATAAGGCCTTTAAATGCTTATCACTACACTCAGCACTACAGCTCTATCTTTTTTTTTGGCTCTACTGGTGTCATAGAAGGAATGACATAGCATCTACAGAAAGCCAGGACTTGGATGGATACTAGATGGTTATTGCTCAGGCAAAACAAGATTGAAATAATGGTGGTGGGTTGATAGATCAAAGACTATAATTAGGAAGTTCTGCACCCTTGACTGAGGGCATGCATTTCCATTTTTTATGTAGTTTCAAAATTTGCAGCCTTGTTGCATACAAGGGTGTTTATGAATGGTGTCTGCTGAAGGAATTCATTTAACTTTTCCTTGAGGAGATTGGAGTTTTTATTTTAGATGTGTTTTGGGTGCTTTGGTTTCTTCCAAGATATAGTACTATAATGTACACTGATTGGGCATTTAGGAATTTAAATTATTGCAAAGTGTCACACCAACAACACAAAGCACACCACATTGCTCAGTGATATGCATTGGCTTCTAGGTATAATATAAATTTTAGATGTGGAATATGGTTCCTGAAGAGAATATTGTGCATCCACTACAGTGTTACCATCCTTGTTATCCACAACAGCACTCAGGCTCAAACCCCTCTGATTTCAGTGAGAAAGGTGAAGGCTCACATTATCAGGACTCATCAAAGACTTTTCCTCAAATAACAGTAAAGAAATAGTATCCCTAACATTGAGAGGAGTTAAGGAGAGAGAGCGAGCTTGGAGCCATGCCATGCTGCAGTCTATTTCTGGATCAGAAGTACACAATAATGACATAGACACAGGAGATATCACTTCAGACATAAAGTACAGCCATATATTGGAGGAATCTTCCCTTCCTCCGGTTTCTGGGATGGATCTGTCTCATGCCCACTCTGAAGAATACTGGGAGTTACATTTTCTTCTTTTAAAAAAGAGGGAAGTTGATTAAGGAAAAAAATGGGTACCGACTAGGGAAATCCAGTTGCTTCTTTTGAAGAGTGTCATACAGTTTTGTAAGATAGTATATTGTGCAGGATGAAATTGCAGTTTGGTGAGTCATGGATTTGTGTAAGGGCTTAGATGGCTTTGATAACTTTGTAGGGTTTTGTTCAGGCCCCCTACACTGATGTGAATTTCACTCTCAATGACTACATTTTTTAAGGAATTTGTGTTGGGCTTTTCTTTGAACAAGCAGACCGTGTGTGTGTGTGTGTGTGTGTGTGTAAAAGTTTGTCTTTATGAAAAATTGATAGATACCAGGATTGTCTTTGGCCTTTGCAGGTTCATACATTTTAAAATGAAAGGGGCAACTGTGATCATCTATTCTGACTTTTCTACATAACACAGGCATTGAATTTCACCGAAGGATTCCTTCATCATGCTCTATAACTTGTGGCCTTTCGTTCCTTAATGAAAAAAATGAGTACTTCTAAGGTTGTGTCTAATGTCTTTGTAGCCTTTATAAAAAGTTGATTGTTTGTTATAACAAGTTTGTCTTTTTTTTTAAGGAACTAGAGCCATAAACATACTTTTATAAATCAGTGTATTTCCACTGACTTCAATGGAGGTCTGCAGATTTAAACCTTAAAAGTACACATAGTCTTTATATAAAACTGGGGATTGGCTTGTTGATTTATACTGATGAATCCATAGAATCATGGGATTGGAAGTGAACTCAAGGGTCCTCTGGCCCAATCCTCTGCAGGA
>NW_005842234.1:1866698-1868846 GCF_000455745.1 Alligator sinensis
CTCCTAACCCATCCGTGACAAGTGCTTCTCCAACCTCCTCCTGAAAACCTCCTCCAGTGAAGGAAATTTCACAACTTTCCTGGGCAGCCTGTTCCACAGCCTCTCTGTTCCAATGGTAAAGAAGGTTTTCCTGAGATCTAATCTAAATCTACTTTGCTAGAATTTAAAGTTATTGACAATTTAAAGTTATTGTTGCACATACTCATGATGGACGGTGGGAAGTTTAATTTTTTTGGAAGCAAAGAATATGGAAAAAATTCCACTATACACTGTCATTCTAACTATGTAAAAAGATTGCAATCCTTGATATATTGGTAGGAGTTTAGTCTTGAAAATAAATATCTGAAATGTCAAAACTACCTGCTCTGTCTTCATGTGGGTGGAAAGCTGTGTGTAAATCCGTCTTGCTATTTTTTTTATTTTCTAGCTACTGAGTTTTGTGTTTTTCCAGTTAGTTGGTTATGTGATTTTTGGAGAGAATCTACTCACCAGCTAGTCATGTTGCAGTGTTTCTGAATATTTGGGTGTTATGACTTTTTCATAGCATCGTCAGAATATTAAAATATTTTAAAATTATATAAAATCCAGTAATTATGAACAGAGAAGGTTTGAGTTGGATTGTTTGTGTTCTTGCCAGTAAAGAAACTGGCCAAGAACATTTTGCTCCAGCCATCCTTTGCTTTTCCTGCTTCCATCAAGCCAGATAAGTACTCCATCCATAAGGAACATTCAGCTTCCACAATTTCCATACTTTTGGACTCGTAAAGCCAAATTTGCATTCCATCCAGCAAGACCAAGGAGGTCTTAGATTTTACATAGTCTTGATATTAGGAAAAGAAGCCAGGTCTAAACTTCAGATTTATTTAAACTCTTCTGCTAAAACTGAAATGTTGATACTGATCATTAAGATGGAAGGAACCCAATTGGGGTATAGATGTTCTTCATTTTCTTTTAGGAAATCACTACTCATTTCTTGCCTTTTACCTTTAAAAAAAAACTGACATTGCTTTTATTGTAACTTAGGTTTAACTGTTGTCTAACATACTGTGAACATAATTCAGTTAAAAATATTATCTTGAAGGTTGTTGATTTCCAAATAGGCTCTCTCTCACTTCAAAAAGAGACTTTGTATTAAGAGACTACAAGAGAGACTTTGTATTAAAATGTATCCCCAATTTGGAGGCGTTTCAAACCAGAGCTGCCATTTTAGAGTCAGTCTTCATACTCACATCAATTGGAATATCTCCATTTAAGCTAACAGAACTATTCAAGCTAAATAAAGCTCATAAATGCTTCACTGAAACAAGGCAGACAAGATTCTTTGGGTAAATGTAATATCTTTTATTTGACCAACTAAATAGTTGTAAAAGTTATTCTTCACAAGCTTTCGGGCACAAACACCCTTTTTCAGGCATAGGAAGAGCCTGCTGGTGTGTTGTGTTTTTCTGGATGGAATAAAAGCCAACATGCAAAATGCAGGGCTGTGAAGATTCAAATGCATGGCAGCGAGGATCAGAAGCCATGGGAGACAATAGGTGTGAGAAAGGTAGTTGTGGGGAGGAAGGCAGGAATGTTGACTGGTGATAAAATGTAGAAAGTTTACCTGGGGTTATCGGATGACAGGCAGTTTACTGGAACAATGTCTTAAAGGGTTGATTCCTGTATCCACCTCCTACCAGCTCTA
The DNA here is from genome assembly GCF_000455745.1 of Alligator sinensis. NCBI lineage: Eukaryota > Metazoa > Chordata > Crocodylia > Alligatoridae > Alligator > Alligator sinensis. The sequence goes on from NW_005842234.1 coordinate 1,868,383, forward strand.
CTCTTTGGGCTACTGTAGAAAAGGAACAGGCTCTCCCCAGATTCCTTGTTGCATGGCTCCTTTAGCAAAGTTGGCATTGCATTCTGGGATTTCTGAGATTCTTTCTGTCCCTTAAGTGGGGACAGAAGCTAATGGGAAGATATGAATGTCACGGCGGGGTCCGTCAGGGGGGCCGTGATCTCCCCGAAGTCCCTCGCTCCGTGTCAAGGTCGGCCCAAGGCACCCTCTAATTCTCGCCCGCCACGTCTTTGCTGTTGAATAAGGTTGGGAGGCTGCCTATGACTCCCTGGGCATGGCTACTCGGGACCTCTGTCCCCGCGGTTCTCCCGGACTCCTGTGGTCACCCGGTATGATGGGTGCTCCCTAAGCACCCTAGCCTTATGGGCTATGCATGGCTCCTACCAGCCCCTGATACCACGCCCCAAGCCTCGCTGATGTGATAGACGTTGTTGGGTCTTCCTGGA
>NW_005842235.1:0-16775 GCF_000455745.1 Alligator sinensis
CAGCCCAGCCCCAGCTGGCTGCCAGGGCTGCCTGCAGCGCTGGGGCCTGCACAGGCCCCGGCCCCATCCTGACACTGCTGAAGGCCTGGGCCGGCAGCAAGGGCTGAGGCCAGGCCCGTCGGCAGCAGCACGTGGCCGGGGCTGGGACGGTTGGCAGCGCCGGGATGGGGCCAGGGCCCGCACAGGTCCACAACCCCAGCCCAGCAGCAGCTGGGACCAGTGGTGGCGGTGGTGCTGGCTGGGGCTGGAACCGGGGCCAGGACTGGGGCTGTCTGCAGCGCCAGGATGGGGCTGAGGCCCACGCATGTCTGCCGGCCCGGGCCATGGCCTCATCCTGGCGCTGCCGATGGCCCTGGCCCAGCAGCGGCACTGGGCTGGGGCCAGCAGCAGTGGTGGTGCTGGCTGGGGCCATCTGCAGTGCCAAGATGGGGCTGGAGCATACGCATGTCCATGGGCCTGGGCCCCGGCCTCATCCCGGTGCTGCAGATGGCCCAGCCCAGCAGTGGCACTGGGCTGGGGCAGGCGGTGGCAGCGGAGGTGCCAGGCAGGCCCCGGCCCACCGGCAGCATGGGGCCAAGGGCCAGCCCGCTGGGCGGCCTCGAAAGGGGCCATCAGCATGTGGCCAGGGCCAGGGCCATCTGCAGCGCTGAGATGGGGCCGGGGCTTGCACATGTCCATGGGTCCGGGCCCCAGCTCTGGCCTCATCCCAGTGCTGCTGCTGGCCCCGGCCCAGCAGTGGCGGTGGAGGTGCTGGCTGGGGCTGGGACCGGGGCTGAGGCCCTGGTCACAGCTTGGCCTGCCAGCAATGCATAGCCAGGGCCAGGGCTGTCAGCAGTGCCGAGGTGGGGCCAGGGCCCACACATGTCCCACACAAGTCCGCGGGCCCAGGCCCCAGCCTCATCCCAGCACTGCAGACAGCCCTGGCCCAGCAGCGGCGCTGAGCTGGGGCAGATGGCAGTGGTGGATGTGCCGGCCAGAGCCAGGTCTGCCAGCAGCACATGGCCGAGCCCACTGGCAGCGCCGGGATGGGGCTGGGGCCCACGCAGATCCATGGGTCTGGTCCCCAGCCTCATCCTGGTGCTACCGATGGCCCTGGCCCGGCAGTGGTGGTGGCTGGGGCCAGGTCTGCTGGCAGCACGTGGCTGGGGCTGTCTGTAGCACTGGGATGGGGCCAGGGCCCATTCAGGTCCACAGCCCCGGCCCTGCCCAACCCCAGGCTGGCAGGCTGACCCCCAGGGCCCTCTGCCAGCCATGGCTTTGCCACCCCTGCATACTGCAGTCTCAGGCACATGCAAATGGCATTCCCATGAGCAGTAAACTCTGACATGAACTCTACTGGAGTTTATTCAATTGCCTTAATTGTATATGTAGATGCATCCTGTTACTCCTTGTTTATGAGAGAACTGTAAATTATTGTTAGACCCCCCATGACTTTTTGAGTTTGTTAAAAGTAAAACAGCATAAGACGGTCTTCATTTTCCTAGGACAGATGTACATAAAATGAAAATACATGCAACTCTTGCATTCAGTGTATAACTGTAAGAGCATTCTTTTATGAAAACATTTGCAAATAAATTTGAATGAAAGTAGTTTCAGTAGTGTCCCATTCACTTCTTGTCATATGCCTGTAGCCATCTATGATCTTTAGTAAGGGCTTAAACTAGAAATAATGAAAAGGGAAATGGCTTTGAGATGATATAGAAATAGATTAAAAATTGATTTGGGACTGTAAAGAGGTGCTCAGCCTGAAGCTAAGCCTGAGACCCAGATGCAGGAAGTTAGTAGCACTGTGCGAAGCTTCAGTCCCTGATTTGATTCAACTGAGATTCAGCCCAATTCGGTGGCTGAATCTCCATATCCAAATCAAATCAGAGGACCCTTTAATGTCTCTGAATCGAATCTGAACCCTCTGAATCAATTCGGAGAGATTCAGAAAGATTCGGCAATTCAGACATAGACATAGCTTTAAATGTTTTTTCTATATACCTCTAGGTAGTAGGTGGCTCGTGAATGCTGTGATTTTGGGGTGCATGGAGTGCCCCACAGAAGTGCAGGGGGCTCCACTGCACACTCAGGAGCAGGCCTGAAAGTGGACCAGAAGCACTTCCGGTCCATTTCTGGGTTTGCCAGGAAGTGCACTGGGGACCCCCCCGCAACCTCCCTGGCTCAGCGACTGGTGCCTCCAGGGTTTGGGGGGGCACCTGGGGTCCCCCCCACAGCTGATTACCAAGCTGGGGAGGGCGTGAGGGCCTCCAGTGCACTCCCTGGTGGACCTGGAAGTGAGCCGGAAGTACTTCCAGTCCACTTCCAGGTTCAGCACCGAGCATGTGAAGAGCCCCCACTCTCACACTCCCATGGGATGCTCCATGTGCCCCAGCATCAAAGCTTTCACAAGCTGCACTGGTACCTCAAGGTATATAGAAAAAACATTTAAAGCTGGGTGTATGTCTGAATCACTGATTCTCTGAATCAACATTGAATCTTCAGATTCGGATTTGGCCGAATCGAATCAGGGACAGTGATCCAAATCAACTAATCGAATCACTGTCCCTGATTCGGGCTGAATCTGAATCCAAATTGAATATGGCCTGCTTCGCACACCCCTAGAAGTTAGCAGTTAAGAGTCTGTCTGGCTGGAAGGCTGATAACAGCTGTTATTGAAGAGACCTAAAAGCTCCAGGAGCAGAGTGGAAAGGGAAGTAAAGAGGTGTGGCTCTTTGGAAGAAGTACTTAGCCTGTGTTCCTCCTCTGAGATTCTGTGAGAAGAGCACAAATTTTGGGTTTAATTTGGTCATTTGGTTGGTGTTTGCATACTTTTTTGTTTTGTTATTTTTCTTTTATTGTGGAGAAAAGGTTGCCCTGGTAAAATAAATAGGCTGTAAACTTGACCTTAGAAGTGACTTAATAAGGACCTCCTTAATAAGGAGTGACTTAATAAGGAAGTAGGATGTGTGATCTGCTTACATGTGCTGGAGAAAGTGGACAGCCTGACAGGGAACTGAGATGGTCATTTAAATTGTTTTAAATGTGGTGAGGAGAGTTATCATTACAAGGACTGCCTTTTGATAGAATGGGCCCATAGGAAGAGATTGGGGAAGAGCATCAGTATACAGTGTGATTTAGACAACCTTTGGGAAACTCTGGGGGACACAAAACCCCATGGACCCCTGCAGTAGGTGGGAAAGCTCCTGACTATTCATAGCCAAAGGGAATATCATATCTATGGCCCCCTGTATGGTCTATTGGGCTGCACCAGGGGAGTCATGGTGGACCCCAACTTGGCATTCCAGGTTCATCATTCTGAATTACAGGGGGACATCTTCGTAAATGCTTCAAGAGACAAAACTATGGGGACCTAGCCATATCAACTGTTAGTGATAAAACAGTATTGAAGACAAGTATTGAAGTTAGCCATGACATATTCTGGGTGGGCTATTTGAGGGTGGAGAAGATATAAGAGAAGGTACTTGTGAGGTTCTTCTGGCCAGGATTCCAAAAAGATGTCAAAGAGTTCTGTGCCTCCTGCCCAGAGTGTCAGCTCATTGGATTCAGGTCCAGTCATAGAGCCACTTTAATGCCTCTCCCACTGGTCAACACTCCATTTGAATGTGTGGGAGTATTTTTGGTTGGTCCGCTGGACCCAAGGGCAAGCAGGTGTTGGTTTATTCTTGTGCTGGTAGCTTATGCTGCGCAGTATCCAGAAGCAGTGGTCATACACTCTGCTTCATCTCAAATGGTTGCCTCAGAATTATTAAAAGTATTTTCTCGGGTGGGGATTCCCGGGGAGGTGTTAATTGACCACAGTGCTGTATTTATGTCCCATTTGCCAGTGGCAGTCTGCGCTCTCTTAAAGGTCCGTTCAGTGAAAACCTCAGTTTACCATCCCCAAATGAATAGCTTGGTTGAGATGTTCAATTGGACATTAAAGGACATGTGAAATTTTGTAGCTGGGGACCCCCAGAATTGGGACAAGTTGCTGCTGTATTTTTTATTTGGTATCCAGGAGGTCCCACAGTCATATATGTGTTTTTTCCATTTTGAGTTGTTGTATCACCAGCAACCCTGAAGAATATTAGACCTCTTATAAGAACTGTAGCAGGCCCAGAGTACAAAGGCCCAGAATGTGTTATAACAAGTCCTGAAATTGCACAAAAGGCTAGATTTAGTGGGAACCATCACCAAGGAAAACCTTCAGGCAGTGCAACAGGGTCAGGAACACCAGTATAATAAAAATACCCAGCAGTGAGTTTACTAATATGGAGATTGGGTATTGCTACTCCTCTCTTCCATGGAGATTAAGCTGTTAGTGAAGTGGCAGGGCCCATTTAAGGTCCTGTGCTAGGTCAGGCAAGTGGATTATGAGATGTGGTTAATGGGAAAGCAGCAAGGTTCCTAAAACTACTATGTTAATGTGTTAAAATCCTGGAGGGCTTGAATAGCATGTAAGGTTACTAGCTATTTAGCTGGGGCTGGCCTGGGTCTCCTAGAGGCCCCTCCAGACTCCAGTCTAGGTCATGGGTGACTGGTGCCACCTTAGTCAGGGGGGGGACATGCACACCATTTTTCTTTTTTACCCCAAGAGTTGCCCTGGTGAACAAAGCATCTCCAGTCCCTTGCTCCAATCCCTTGCTCCAATCCCCTAATGAATTTGTAGGCAGCCACAAGATCACCTTTCAGCCTTCTCTTGCAGAGGCTAAAGAGGTCCAGGTCCCTCAGTCTCTCCTCATAGGGCTTGTCCTGTAAGCCCCTAACCATATGAGTGGCCCTCCTCTGGACCCTCTCAAGAATATCTACATCCTTCTTAAAGTATGGCACCTGAAACTGGACCCAGTTCTCCAACTGCAGTCTGACCAATGCCGCATAGAGGGGAAGTATCACCTCCTTGGTTCTATTTGTCTTGCATCTGCTGATGCATGATAAAGTGCGGTTAGCTTTGTTGATGATTTTTCATCACACTGACTACTCATGTTCATCTTGGAGTCCACTATGACTCCAAGATCCCTTTCCACTTCTGTGCTGCTGAGAGGGTCACTTCCCAGCCAGTAGGTGTGCTGGATATTTTTGCGCCCTAGGTGCAGCATTCTGCACTTATCCTTGTTGTACTGCATCCTATTGTGTGCTGCCCACTTTTCTAACCTGTCCAGGTCTTCCTGCAATTGTTCCCTACCCTCCGGAGTGTGCACTTCACCCCACAATATCGTATCATCCACAAATTTGGACAGAGTACACTTCACAACCACATCCATGTCACTGATGAAGATATTGAAGAGTACACATCCAAGGACCAAACCCTGCGGGACCCCACTACCCACATCTTCCAGATCAATGTCAACCCATCTACTACCACTCTCTGGGTGTGACTGCTAAGCCAATTTGCCACCCATTGGACTGTGTAAACATCTGTGTCACAGCCTCTTAATTTATTTATGAGAATGGGATGAGATACCATATCGAAGGCCTTGCTAAAGTCCAAGAAAATGACATCCACCTCTACTCCTACATCTAAGCATTTTGTGACCCTGTCATAAAACGAAACCAGATTGGTCAGGCATGATCTACCTGCTACAAATCCATGCTGGTTTCCCTGCTGCATTAGTTTTCCCACTGAACTACCAAAAATGTGATCATTCATAATCTTTTCAAAGACCTTTCCAAGGATGGAGGTGAGACTGACTAGTCTATAATTACTCAGATCTTCCTTCCTCCCCTTCTTGAAAATAGGGACCACATTGGCCCTTTTCCAGTCCTCTGGGACCTGACCCAAGTGCCACGACTGCTCAAACAGCCATGCCAGTGGTTCTGCTATGACATCGGCCAGTTCCTTCAGTACTCTCAGATGGAGCTCATCTGGGACTGCTGACTTGAACACATCCAGTCCATCCAAGTGATTCTGCACCAAGTCAGCGTCAACAGTTGGTGGGCTGGTGTCCCTCTGATGCCCATCTAAGAATCCATTAGGAGACTTATCTTGACCCCTGTTCAGGAACACCAAGGCAAAAAACTCATTGACTAGCTCAGCCTTGTCCCCCCGTCTGTTACTAATTGCTCCTTCTTGCTCAGTAGGGGTCCTGCCCTGCACCTTCCTTTTACTCCCTACATACAAAAAAAAGGGACTTTTTGTTGTCTTTAATATGTGTTGCCAGCCTCAGCTCTGTAGTTGCGTAGGCTTTTCTAACTGCCTCCCTCCAAGTGTGGGCCAAGTAGGTATACTCCTCCTTGGTAGCTTCCCCCTACTTCCACCACCTATATGCCTTCTTTTGTGCCCTTAGGCTCCCCTGGATTTCCCTGTTTAGTCAAGGAAGATTTTTGGTTTCTTTCCCCCTTTTCCCTCGTACTGGGATAGTCTTCCTTTGAGTCTGAAGGATCGCTTCATATTGTCAATGACCACCTATTGACTAAGGTCGCTGGTGGACTACAGGAGCTGCATATGGCCACTGAGGATGCTATTGCATGGCTTGGCAATTACACACATGCTGACTGACTGACTCTGCAGTGCCTGGTACTGAGGAACCCAGATTTCACAAAGAAATTTGTGGTATAGATTGGTACCTCAGGAGGGCCTTGGAAGCTGTTCTGTCCCAGGAGTTTGAGGATGGGGAACACCCAATCCTATATTTGGGTAGGAAGTTCTGGCCCCAGGAACAGAAATATGTAGTGATTGAGAAGGAATGCCTTTAAGTGGGCAGTCCAGACCCTCAGATACTAACTCTGGAGGTTCCCTTTGCCCCATGTTACTCCTTGCAGGGTCTGGGAAAAGACTACAGCTTTTGGGTTTTGTTTGTTCATTTGATTGCTGTTTGCATGATTGCTTGTTTTGTTGTTTTTCTTTTGTGGGAACAAAGTTGCCTCAGTAAAACAGTTGTAAACCTGACCTTGGAACTAACTGGCCTCAATAAGGAACCAGGGTGAGTGACCCACTGACAGAGATGCTAACATTTGGAAGTATAAATGTAAAAAGTTTATATATATATATATATATATATAGTTTCAGTAGTGTCCCATTCACTTCTTGTCATATGCCTGTAGCCATCTATGATCTTTAGTAAGGGCTTAAACTAGAAATAATGAAAAGGGAAATGGCTTTGAGATGATATAGAAATAGATTAAAAATTGATTTGGGACTGTAAAGAGGTGCTCAGCCTGAAGCTAAGCCTGAGACCCAGATGCAGGAAGTTAGTAGCACTGTGCGAAGCTTCAGTCCCTGATTTGATTCAACTGAGATTCAGCCCAATTCGGTGGCTGAATCTCCATATCCAAATCAAATCAGAGGACCCTTTAATGTCTCTGAATCGAATCTGAACCCTCTGAATCAATTCGGAGAGATTCAGAAAGATTCGGCAATTCAGACATAGACATAGCTTTAAATGTTTTTTCTATATACCTCTAGGTAGTAGGTGGCTCGTGAATGCTGTGATTTTGGGGTGCATGGAGTGCCCCACAGAAGTGCAGGGGGCTCCACTGCACACTCAGGAGCAGGCCTGAAAGTGGACCAGAAGCACTTCCGGTCCATTTCTGGGTTTGCCAGGAAGTGCACTGGGGACCCCCCCGCAACCTCCCTGGCTCAGCGACTGGTGCCTCCAGGGTTTGGGGGGGCACCTGGGGTCCCCCCCACAGCTGATTACCAAGCCGGGGAGGGCGTGAGGGCCTCCAGTGCACTCCCTGGTGGACCTGGAAGTGAGCCGGAAGTACTTCCAGTCCACTTCCAGGTTCAGCACCGAGCATGTGAAGAGCCCCCACTCTCACACTCCCATGGGATGCTCCATGTGCCCCAGCATCAAAGCTTTCACAAGCTGCACTGGTACCTCAAGGTATATAGAAAAAACATTTAAAGCTGGGTGTATGTCTGAATCACTGATTCTCTGAATCAACATTGAATCTTCAGATTCGGATTTGGCCGAATCGAATCAGGGACAGTGATCCAAATCAACTAATCGAATCACTGTCCCTGATTCGGGCTGAATCTGAATCCAAATTGAATATGGCCTGCTTCGCACACCCCTAGAAGTTAGCAGTTAAGAGTCTGTCTGGCTGGAAGGCTGATAACAGCTGTTATTGAAGAGACCTAAAAGCTCCAGGAGCAGAGTGGAAAGGGAAGTAAAGAGGTGTGGCTCTTTGGAAGAAGTACTTAGCCTGTGTTCCTCCTCTGAGATTCTGTGAGAAGAGCACAAATTTTGGGTTTAATTTGGTCATTTGGTTGGTGTTTGCATACTTTTTTGTTTTGTTATTTTTCTTTTATTGTGGAGAAAAGGTTGCCCTGGTAAAATAAATAGGCTGTAAACTTGACCTTAGAAGTGACTTAATAAGGACCTCCTTAATAAGGAGTGACTTAATAAGGAAGTAGGATGTGTGATCTGCTTACATGTGCTGGAGAAAGTGGACAGCCTGACAGGGAACTGAGATGGTCATTTAAATTGTTTTAAATGTGGTGAGGAGAGTTATCATTACAAGGACTGCCTTTTGATAGAATGGGCCCATAGGAAGAGATTGGGGAAGAGCATCAGTATACAGTGTGATTTAGACAACCTTTGGGAAACTCTGGGGGACACAAAACCCCATGGACCCCTGCAGTAGGTGGGAAAGCTCCTGACTATTCATAGCCAAAGGGAATATCATATCTATGGCCCCCTGTATGGTCTATTGGGCTGCACCAGGGGAGTCATGGTGGACCCCAACTTGGCATTCCAGGTTCATCATTCTGAATTACAGGGGGACATCTTCGTAAATGCTTCAAGAGACAAAACTATGGGGACCTAGCCATATCAACTGTTAGTGATAAAACAGTATTGAAGACAAGTATTGAAGTTAGCCATGACATATTCTGGGTGGGCTATTTGAGGGTGGAGAAGATATAAGAGAAGGTACTTGTGAGGTTCTTCTGGCCAGGATTCCAAAAAGATGTCAAAGAGTTCTGTGCCTCCTGCCCAGAGTGTCAGCTCATTGGATTCAGGTCCAGTCATAGAGCCACTTTAATGCCTCTCCCACTGGTCAACACTCCATTTGAATGTGTGGGAGTATTTTTGGTTGGTCCGCTGGACCCAAGGGCAAGCAGGTGTTGGTTTATTCTTGTGCTGGTAGCTTATGCTGCGCAGTATCCAGAAGCAGTGGTCATACACTCTGCTTCATCTCAAATGGTTGCCTCAGAATTATTAAAAGTATTTTCTCGGGTGGGGATTCCCGGGGAGGTGTTAATTGACCACAGTGCTGTATTTATGTCCCATTTGCCAGTGGCAGTCTGCGCTCTCTTAAAGGTCCGTTCAGTGAAAACCTCAGTTTACCATCCCCAAATGAATAGCTTGGTTGAGATGTTCAATTGGACATTAAAGGACATGTGAAATTTTGTAGCTGGGGACCCCCAGAATTGGGACAAGTTGCTGCTGTATTTTTTATTTGGTATCCAGGAGGTCCCACAGTCATATATGTGTTTTTTCCATTTTGAGTTGTTGTATCACCAGCAACCCTGAAGAATATTAGACCTCTTATAAGAACTGTAGCAGGCCCAGAGTACAAAGGCCCAGAATGTGTTATAACAAGTCCTGAAATTGCACAAAAGGCTAGATTTAGTGGGAACCATCACCAAGGAAAACCTTCAGGCAGTGCAACAGGGTCAGGAACACCAGTATAATAAAAATACCCAGCAGTGAGTTTACTAATATGGAGATTGGGTATTGCTACTCCTCTCTTCCATGGAGATTAAGCTGTTAGTGAAGTGGCAGGGCCCATTTAAGGTCCTGTGCTAGGTCAGGCAAGTGGATTATGAGATGTGGTTAATGGGAAAGCAGCAAGGTTCCTAAAACTACTATGTTAATGTGTTAAAATCCTGGAGGGCTTGAATAGCATGTAAGGTTACTAGCTATTTAGCTGGGGCTGGCCTGGGTCTCCTAGAGGCCCCTCCAGACTCCAGTCTAGGTCATGGGTGACTGGTGCCACCTTAGTCAGGGGGGGGACATGCACACCATTTTTCTTTTTTACCCCAAGAGTTGCCCTGGTGAACAAAGCATCTCCAGTCCCTTGCTCCAATCCCTTGCTCCAATCCCCTAATGAATTTGTAGGCAGCCACAAGATCACCTTTCAGCCTTCTCTTGCAGAGGCTAAAGAGGTCCAGGTCCCTCAGTCTCTCCTCATAGGGCTTGTCCTGTAAGCCCCTAACCATATGAGTGGCCCTCCTCTGGACCCTCTCAAGAATATCTACATCCTTCTTAAAGTATGGCACCTGAAACTGGACCCAGTTCTCCAACTGCAGTCTGACCAATGCCGCATAGAGGGGAAGTATCACCTCCTTGGTTCTATTTGTCTTGCATCTGCTGATGCATGATAAAGTGCGGTTAGCTTTGTTGATGATTTTTCATCACACTGACTACTCATGTTCATCTTGGAGTCCACTATGACTCCAAGATCCCTTTCCACTTCTGTGCTGCTGAGAGGGTCACTTCCCAGCCAGTAGGTGTGCTGGATATTTTTGCGCCCTAGGTGCAGCATTCTGCACTTATCCTTGTTGTACTGCATCCTATTGTGTGCTGCCCACTTTTCTAACCTGTCCAGGTCTTCCTGCAATTGTTCCCTACCCTCCGGAGTGTGCACTTCACCCCACAATATCGTATCATCCACAAATTTGGACAGATACACTTCACAACCACGTCCATGTCACTGATGAAGATATTGAAGAGTACACATCCAAGGACCAAACCCTGCGGGACCCCACTACCCACATCTTCCAGATCAATGTCAACCCATCTACTACCACTCTCTGGGTGTGACTGCTAAGCCAATTTGCCACCCATTGGACTGTGTAAACATCTGTGTCACAGCCTCTTAATTTATTTATGAGAATGGGATGAGATACCATATCGAAGGCCTTGCTAAAGTCCAAGAAAATGACATCCACCTCTACTCCTACATCTAAGCATTTTGTGACCCTGTCATAAAACGAAACCAGATTGGTCAGGCATGATCTACCTGCTACAAATCCATGCTGGTTTCCCTGCTGCATTAGTTTTCCCACTGAACTACCAAAAATGTGATCATTCATAATCTTTTCAAAGACCTTTCCAAGGATGGAGGTGAGACTGACTAGTCTATAATTACTCAGATCTTCCTTCCTCCCCTTCTTGAAAATAGGGACCACATTGGCCCTTTTCCAGTCCTCTGGGACCTGACCCAAGTGCCACGACTGCTCAAACAGCCATGCCAGTGGTTCTGCTATGACATCGGCCAGTTCCTTCAGTACTCTCAGATGGAGCTCATCTGGGACTGCTGACTTGAACACATCCAGTCCATCTGGGACTGCTGACTTGAACACATCCAGTCCATCCAAGTGATTCTGCACCAAGTCAGCGTCAACAGTTGGTGGGCTGGTGTCCCTCTGATGCCCATCTAAGAATCCATTAGGAGACTTATCTTGACCCCTGTTCAGGAACACCAAGGCAAAAAACTCATTGACTAGCTCAGCCTTGTCCCCCCGTCTGTTACTAATTGCTCCTTCTTGCTCAGTAGGGGTCCTGCCCTGCACCTTCCTTTTACTCCCTACATACAAAAAAAAGGGACTTTTTGTTGTCTTTAATATGTGTTGCCAGCCTCAGCTCTGTAGTTGCGTAGGCTTTTCTAACTGCCTCCCTCCAAGTGTGGGCCAAGTAGGTATACTCCTCCTTGGTAGCTTCCCCCTACTTCCACCACCTATATGCCTTCTTTTGTGCCCTTAGGCTCCCCTGGATTTCCCTGTTTAGTCAAGGAAGATTTTTGGTTTCTTTCCCCCTTTTCCCTCGTACTGGGATAGTCTTCCTTTGAGTCTGAAGGATCGCTTCATATTGTCAATGACCACCTATTGACTAAGGTCGCTGGTGGACTACAGGAGCTGCATATGGCCACTGAGGATGCTATTGCATGGCTTGGCAATTACACACATGCTGACTGACTGACTCTGCAGTGCCTGGTACTGAGGAACCCAGATTTCACAAAGAAATTTGTGGTATAGATTGGTACCTCAGGAGGGCCTTGGAAGCTGTTCTGTCCCAGGAGTTTGAGGATGGGGAACACCCAATCCTATATTTGGGTAGGAAGTTCTGGCCCCAGGAACAGAAATATGTAGTGATTGAGAAGGAATGCCTTTAAGTGGGCAGTCCAGACCCTCAGATACTAACTCTGGAGGTTCCCTTTGCCCCATGTTACTCCTTGCAGGGTCTGGGAAAAGACTACAGCTTTTGGGTTTTGTTTGTTCATTTGATTGCTGTTTGCATGATTGCTTGTTTTGTTGTTTTTCTTTTGTGGGAACAAAGTTGCCTCAGTAAAACAGTTGTAAACCTGACCTTGGAACTAACTGGCCTCAATAAGGAACCAGGGTGAGTGACCCACTGACAGAGATGCTAACATTTGGAAGTATAAATGTAAAAAGTTTATATATATATATATATATATATGTGTGTGTGTGTGTGTGTGTGTGTGTGTGTGTGTGTGTGTTTCTCATTTAAACATTGGGCTGGGAATTTAATGAGAACTGGCTTTGAGGCAAGATTTTTATATTTCCTGTGGCTGGGGGGCTGGAAGAATCTGTCTGTACCTCCTCCATTTACAACCTTGCAGTAGATTACCCAGTTGAAATTATGTACTACAGAGGATTTTATGAAGATATTGTATGAAGATATCATATACATATTTGACAATAGAAATGATCATTTGATTTTTTGAAGTTCCATTTTTATCCAACAAATTCACCTGTTCCTTGTAAACACCCAATATAATAAAAGGGAAAAACAAAATAGAACACTATACTATATTTTTGTAAGGCTGATTTGTTCTTGAACAAATCATGAGAGCATGACTCTCATAAATATGAGAAAAGTTAACACATTAAGAAGTTTATTCATCCATTTATAAATTTGGAATTTATGAGGGTACAGTAACTTTACTCACATTGATTGGTGAGTATACAGTTTTGAATGTGTTGTTTTTATGTTACCTTTGTGATTGTTGTTTGCCCAACTTCATCTGATATGAAAAATTAGCTTTTGGCTATTCAGTTACGTAAGTCCAATTTAGGAAAGATCAGGTGATCATTTTCCGTCCTGCCTCTTTCTTCATGTGACAAACAATACAATGGCATAGTAAGAACTTAAAAGAAATTCAAGTTCTGGGCAAGGAATAGAATTTGCTGTCTAAAGAATTTTATCAAAAGCACTGTTACAGTAGTAAAGTGAAATAGAAGGAGAAATCTGAACTTAAGTTCCATTTTGGCAAACAAATCAAAATTACCATTTTGTCTTTATCAGTTGTAGTCTAAGATTTACTGTAGTGAAACTTGTTGTACTCATTTTGTTCATAGAATCATCTTAAAGCGCATACAGAGAGTTGGTCTGGCCAGTATTGCTTTGTTTGTCTTAGGTAAGTGATATTTATGAAGCAACTTACCTTTGGAAACAGAGGCATAGCCCTGACAAGCTGGGGAGACAGATTTAAGTGAGGACTTTTCATTTTCTGAATCTGACAGAATCAAATAAAAAATGTGGCAGAATATTGGTTGGTCTTGGACTGGCATGTGGCAGTCAGTTTATCAGTGATATCTTCAGGTTGTACATGCAAGTTGTTTTGCAGGTATTTCTGTAGATGTCAAGCAGTGTCTGCAATGCATTCTGCTTTTGTGTTCTTTGCTATTTGGAACAATAGAAAAATTGTCTCTGCTGCTGAAAAAATGCACATTTTCAATTAAGAGCATTAAACATATTAATGTAAATAAAGTGCTACCAGGCTTTTGGTAAACTTGTTTCAGTAAGTCTATAGAGTAAATGCAGCTTGCTGATTTTTGGTTTTTTAGTTTATTGTTTGGTACACCATCCACATGAGATTGGGGCCAAAGGAGGAATGGCTTGGGACATTTTTAGGGGACAAGAGAGTTATAAATTATGCCAGATGAAGATAGGATTGTTTAGGAACTCTGAAAGTGAAATTGGATATTATTCTCCTCTGAATAAAGCATTGGGTGGTAGTTTCTATCCGGGGTGGTCCAAACTTTGGCAGAATTAATAGCTGTCTTGCTTTCTTGCTGTAATTCTTATGAGCTGTTTTGTTTAAAATTACATAATTGTTTATATTTAACTAAAGCTCCTGCCACTTTCTTTCCCTATATTATGATGGTGCTGGTTTAATTATATAGTATAAGAAGAGGGAGCTGGAAAATATTAATGTAATGATTCATTTTTAATTTGTTTTCTGCATGCTTGCTACTTACCAAATTTAATTGAATTATCTTTTTCTGTATGGAATGCTCTTTCATTTTATTTGTTTGTTAATTTAATAACTAAAATACCTTACACATTTAATCTTCCTTGAGAACTGAAGTGACTTACTGTACTGTCTGTATTCATATCAAACAGCACAAATAAAGTGATATACTACAATTGTTTTCTTATTGTGAATGTAGAGACAACAGTAGAATCAGTTTATAGTTAATGATAGTGGGAATCCTCCTAATGAAATAAAATTAAAGTAATGAATGAGTTGCTTCAATCGACTTTCAGGCCTCTTCTGTTGATGTTTCACTTTACTGTAAATACACGGTGTTATGTCAGTTTGCTGAAATGCAGCCATATCACCTACCCAGGGGGCGTGTCCACACATGCTTTTACTTGCACCTAAACTTAATGCGCATTAGCGTAATGTGCATGAAAGCAATTTAGGCACATGTCTACACATGCATGCACTAAGGCACATTAACATGGGTGTGCGGACTGACTTGGGACTAAAGTTAGTTCCAAGTCAATGGACACATACCACATTAATGTGCATTAACACGCCTACACACTTGCTAATGCAACTTAGCTATCCTTGCATAAATTTGATAACTTCTTTATGCATATTAAGGCATATTAAGGGTATGCACATGTAGACGTGCACTCTTAATGCACCTTACGTTGGGCTAATGCACATTAAATGCACATGTGTAGACATGCCAGTAGGTGTCAAATACTACTTTCAAAAGAGATTAGTACTTTCCCCTCCTCTTCCATTCCAGTTGTGCCAAGGAGGGGAAGAATGTACACATTTCCACCAATGCATAGGATAAAAGAAGTAGTGTAAGAGTGATATTGTAGCTTGGATGGTCCAGAAATTGTGAGGGGCAAGGATTTCTCAAAGTGATATATTTCATTGAATTAAATATTTATTTGGGATAAAGTTAGACAAGATTTTGAATACAAAACATTCTTCATCAGGATGAAAGACAAAGATTAGGGACACAAATTACACATAAGCTGGTATAAGTGATCAGATACCAGTCGACACCTGTAACACAATGAAAGTTCAGAGCATGTAGACTGGTTCAAAATGGCCAAACCCAGTTTAAGATAGACCTGGATGGAGGTAGTTTCAGATTCAAGCAGGTTAGTTAGACTGGTGTATAGAACTCCTATCCCAGATCCCCTCTTGGATAAACTTTGGTCACAACCCCCCAGTATCCCAGAAGCCATTTGGGCCCCCCCCGCTAACCTCTGCTTCCAGGGTGGGCAGGCTAGCCTCCTCCCCTTGCCTGCTCCAGCTCTGCTGGGCTGGCCTGCCCCAGGGTTGTCACAGAGATGAGGCAGCAAAACCTTTTCTCCCAAGCCCAGCTGATGGTAGCACAGAAGGTGAACAAGAGGGGGAACCTAGCCCCCGTGATCCAGCTCCAGCCCTTGCACCCATCTCCCCCCAGCTGGGGTCTGCACACCAGGGGCCAGGCCTGCCTGGTAGGGGCATCTGCTTCCCCCAGCTACTGCCCAGCACCACTGACTGGCTCTTGCCTGCATCTGTCATCAGTGGGAGTCAGACAGCAGCAGTGGGCCCCTGCACCAGTGCTAGCTGGCTTGTGTGGAGATCAGGGGGACAGGGCCGGGCCTGCACAGTAGAGGCATCTGCTCCCCCACCAGTGCACCATGCCCAGTGAAAAAACCCCAAATCATACGTATTGTGGCACCCAGGGATCCACAGCGTCCTGGGGGCTTCATGCCCCACTGAGCCCTAGGGATTGCTTACTGCTACTTGGGGCTTGGAGGTTTTTCACTAGGCATGGTACATTGGTGGGAGAGCAGATGCCTCTGCCATGTGAGACCTACCTTGCTCTCCCCCCTCGTATAAGCCAGTCAGCACTGGTGTGGAGCGGGTGGCCACTGCCCAGCCTCTGCAAGAGCCTGTCAGTGGTGCTGGGCAGCAGTTGTGGGGAGCATATGCCCACAGAATGATCCCAGGCCCTGCCCCCCTGCACAAGCCAGCCAGCATGGGTGGGGCAAGATGCTGGGCTGCCACTGAGAGCTGGCTCCTGAGGTCAGGGTGGGGTTGGGGAGAGGGCTGGACTGGCCAATCATGGGTGACTTGGCTGCTGGGAGGCATGCTTGAGCTCCCTCATCTTGCTGGCCTCAGTCACTCCAGGCACCCTGCTTCCCCAACACGAGGAAGGGGGAATGTCTGTTTTGTTCCCTGCTGACCTAACCTACGGCACTTAAAGCACAAAACTTAGAGCACTTCGGCCTTGGACTTTTTGAACCTCTGTACTTAGCAAAAGAAAAGTAATATCCTTAACTTTGACATAGCTGTTTTGAGGATAAAAATAAGATATACTGTTTAATTTTCCTTTTATACCCCCTGTACATTGTTGTAATCCTGTTGACATGCTCAATGACCAGCTTTAAAGCAGAAGCTCCCAGTTACCTGATCCACTTGTGATCAGGTGTGGCTAGTCTGATCCTGCCAGTGCTTACTATCCAGTCACTTGGCATGAAGTACCTTTAACTTGCACACAAGTGTTCATTTTTTCTTTC
>NW_005842235.1:16794-29253 GCF_000455745.1 Alligator sinensis
GGGAAAGAGAAATCAATAAATCAGTTAACCTAAAGAAGAAAGAGAACAAAATAACAATTGACTATCTTTCACAGTTGATATCACATTGACCTATACATTTCTGCTGCGTCAAACAAAAAAACCCAGAACAGGAAAGATATCTGAATCTCTAATGGGAAGACAAATAGAGAGAGTCTATGCAGTCTACACACCTAACCCAAAGTTTATGTCTGTATCTGGAAGTAAAAACTGCTACCTGTAGAAGAGAAAAGAGGTAGTGTTCATGGTCTATGGTGAAAAAGAATGGAATAGATTACTAGGTTAAACTTCCACAAATATGATAAAGTTGTAATTACAATGTAGTAGTTTTATTCGGGGAAAAAATGTTTAAATGTGGGGGGGGGGGACTTGTAAGAAACAATGCAGTACTAGGGAGAAGAGAGATAATGGTTCTCTTCCTCCTATTTCTAATTTTCAGGTTACCTAATTATGCAGAAGGTAAGCAACAATTGGTTGTTTTGCTAAGCCAATCAGCACTGAAATATTTTTAAATGCCTTTAGATGTTGGTCCATTGCACATTTAGCATTTAATTGAGGCTGTAAACAGATGTTTTTGGAGTGGGATATGTCCTAGTACAGTTCATCTACAGATGTCACCCAGGGCCTTTGTCCTGCAGGGTCAGTCCCCTGCCACTCCTGGGGCTTTAGGGGTCCGGTTGTCTGGGACAATGACCCCAGGTGCTGCACCCCAACTTGGGGTGTGTGTCTGCAAGTTGTGGAACCTCCATACGGATTCCTCCTGCTTGCACATGTTCAACCCAAGTCAGGGGGTGGCAGCCTGATACACACACTATGGGACTCCCCTGTGGGGGGATTCCCCCACACACAACAAGCCACCAAATGTTCTCCCATTGAAGGTGTCACAAACTGTATGACTACCTCTGCTCATGGCAACATTTTGGGGAACTTGCAGCATGACAGTGGAATAGGATGTCTGTGTGGATGCAACTTGTGCCATCATAACAATTGTTATGGTGGAACAAGGGCGATGTTTGCATCCTGAAATGCATGGATTCAGCCTTGCTTCCATCTTGTTGCCTCCCTGCAGACTGCAGATGAAACTGCATCAGTTCACATTTGGAAGGTTTTCTTAGAAAACATGGGATTACAAGACTGCAAAATGTTTTAATACAAATTTAAATTCTCCAGAAATATAAGATGATATTAGCCTAGTGTGAAATGGCATTTCAGTGAAATCAGGTAAATATCCAACTCAAAATACAGCAGTAATTCTATTTCATTAATTTTTCTGCAGAGAATGAATATTTTAGAATTATTTGGGTTATTGTTTTTTACTGTTTAACGTTTCTTGAATGAGTCCAGAGTAGGTGCCTGCACCACTTCTGGAGGGAGTCTATTCCAGGTCTCGGGGGCTCAGACAGTAAATAATTTTTTTTCTTATGTCCAGCCTAAAATGGTCTTGGAGGATTTTCTGACCAATTGGTCCTTGTTTTTCCTTGAGGTGCTGTGGTGAACAGACATTCTCCCAGATCCTGATGTACACCCCTTATGTGCTTATAAGCAGCCACGAGGTCACCCCTGAGCCTGCAGTTTTCCAGGCTGAAGAGTCCCATGCTTCTCAGCCTCTCTTCATAAGGCCTATTCTCTTGCCCTCTGATCATGTGTGTGGCTCTCCTCTGGACTCTCTCAAGCTTCTTAACATCCTTCTTGAATTGTGGAGCCCAGAATTGAATGCAGTACTCCAGCTGTGGCCTCACCAAGGCTGAGTACAGAGGGAGGATGACATTCTGAGATTTACTTGAGAAGCATCTATAGATGCAAGCCAGAGTTTTGTTTGCTTTACCAGCTGCAACATTGCATTGGTGGTGCATGTTTATCTTGTTATCAATCATGATCCCCAAGTCTCTTTCAGCAGTGGTGCTAGCAAGCGTAGCACTGCTGAGCCTATAAGTATGCTGCAAGGTTTTTTTTCCCCGAGGTGGAGTACATTTATCAGTACTGAATGTCATCAGGTTTGTATCCACCCACTTACTAAGCTTATCCAAGTCAGCCTGGATCACTAGCGTCCAAGGTGGATTTACAGAACTGAATGACCACAGAGAATTAATGAATTCTTATCACAGAGATGTTTCACTGGAGTCAAGGTTGAGGTATATTCATGTGGGCAGAGTAGGGAAGCTTGCAGTGATGTTCTCTATTCTGTTTCTTGTTTATACATAAAGACTGGTGTCTAGGGATATCAGCCTTTCACTTGTCAAGAACATTTATAAGTCAGTCATTTTTTGTGAGCACCATAATTTACTCAATAAAGATCTTTGTTTTTCTGCCACATTTTAATATAAGAAAAAGCGGTCCTATAACAACTGTAAATAGAAAAGTTTTATAGTAATTACTATAACAATGTTAACTGTGCTTTAAAACTTGATTTTATTGCAATATATTTCATTTTTTAAATTATTTTTAAAAGTACTTTATAATGATTTTCTATAATTTCATATTAAACACTATTTTGCAAGCTTATGAAACTCCATTTTTTAAACTGAATATTAAAACTGAAAATTCTTTTCATCATAATGATATAATGTTCACCAGAACTTGAGATTTTGGTCCCTGTGGTTTACTAGTATGGTCAAACTTTTTGAGCAATCATCTGCTTGACCTTTATCTAAATGATGGCTCTGGGCAAATTATTTAACCAGTCTGTATCTCACACTCCTGATTGTTTATATGTGCATAATCACAGGCATAGTTTTAGCTTTATTTAAAAGTTATGAATTTCACTGATGTTATTAGATGAAAGATCTCTCACTGGGCACTGTGATAGGGAGTCACCCTGGGGCCGGTTCTCATGTCGACCCACCCACCTGTCTAAGTAGGGCAATTCACCCAGTCTCGCTTGCTGTGACTTGCCGGTTATATAAACTGGTGGCAAATGCAGGAGGCTGCCCATTTTATGCCCCAATACCAGGGGGCACTATCCATGGCTCCGTACTGCCTCTGTACCCATGCTTCGCAGATGGCATCCAGAATATTATTACTCTCTCGGCCTAAAGCTGGACCTAACTTTGTCCTCTATCAGGCCTCTCACACGCTGCTCTGTTCTAAGCCTCACTCGTACCACCCCCCTTTTACTGGGGCCTCTGCCCTCTCTCACCTGGCCTTTTTCATACTGCACTGAACTGTGCCCCCTTCACTCTGCCTTGCTCCTCTAAGTAGCTCCCATAGGCCATCAGGCTTATCAGTTTCACTTCTTGACAGGCCGACATGCCGCCTTTTGGGTTTCTCCTGCAGCCCGCATCTGAGCAGTGACCAGCCAATTCAGTAGACATTAGGTTAACTTCACCTTAGCCCCTCACCGGGCACTTCTACATTTACTAAGACACTCTTGTGGGGTTGGCCCATGTGCCGTCCTTCAGCCCTACTCAGCACACACCCTGGTGCTGTCCTTGAGACTGGCCTTCAGCCCTAATAAACACCTTGCTTATGCACAGTCCTTTGGTTCATAAAGATGCTCCCTGCTCAGTGCAGGCCCACTAAATATCTTACTGTCCTACTCCAGAGCCACTCTCCTGCCCTCTATCTCGGGGCTATGTTACTGCCCCCTCCCTGGGGCTATCCTCTCACATCCCAATGGGACTCAGGTGGCCACAGCTGTGCCTGGCCCCCAGTTCTCCACCAGGGTCTTACACCTCCTGGCACTCAGGTGGCCACAGCCATGCCTGGCCCTCTTACCCACAATGTTGTGGGGGCTGAGGTTATTCAGGCACCCTGACCCGCCTTTCACTGGGGAGGTTAGTGGTCCTGGTATTTGAATGGCATTGCCCTGCCCCAGGCAGTCCTACCAGGCCTCCCTACTCCAGCAGGTTGCAGTTTCAGATCACGTCCAAGACCAGAAGACTCCAACCATCCCCATAGCTCCTGCCCTTACCTCCAAGATGTTGTAAGCAGCAGCTCAGCTGGATAATGTTGCTCCCTTGGCTGCAACCAACAAACTGCTGCCTCTGCCTGCCTTGCCTAAGTTTGAAAAGGACTGCCTTAATCAAGCACCTGCTGGCTGCCTGCTCCAGTCCTTAAAGTGGCAGGCACATCTATACATTCATTCATATGCTGTAGTTAAGGCACATTAAGTTTAGTACTTGGATAACCAAGTACTAAACCTATGCACAGTAACTTGTGCTACTGTGCACTAGCACTGGCGCAAGAGTTTTTAGTGATGCTTACTGTGCAGTAGCCTAATAATACTGCACAGTTGCATATTACTGGGCATGATCTAAAATTGCACCCTGCTGAGATAGGAAGGCCTGGTGGTCCTGCCTGTGGCAGGGCAGGGCCAGCAAATGGCAGGTTCAAAGACCATCCTTGTGAAAGGTGGGTTGCCTTAATAACCCCTGCTCCCACCATCTTGTGGGGTACTACTAACATCAGAGGGAGTTAGGGCTAGGTATGTCCATGTAGGACACCTGAGCCCAATGGGGTGCAAGGCCCAAAGTGGGTAGTGGGGCCCAGCACACCCATGTGGAGCACCTGAGCCTGTTTCAGGTGCAAGACCCCGGTAAAAAGGAGATGGGGGCCAGCCATGCCCATGGGTGGCACCTGAGCCCTTTAGGGTGTAAGACCCTGGGCAAAGAAGCAGCCACAGAGTATGTGCCTCAGGGGAGGCACAAGGGCAGAGGTGGGTGCAGAGAGGCACCTGAAGGGCTGTACCTGAGTAATTGAACAGTGGAGGCCCTGCAAGTAGGGGGACATGAGTGGAGGCCCTGTGAGTAGTGGGGCACGAGTGGAGGTCCGGATGACTTGGGTAACCAAAGTTGGTCCAGATAAGACTTCAAGTGCCTGAGGCCACAGGTGGGCCTGAGGCCGATTGGAGGGTGGCAGAGGAGAAGCCATGGAGATATGAGGGGGAAAGTCAGCAGCCCTGGATGGAGAGCAGCTGGTGGAGTTACCCAGCTATGAGACAGGGGTAGAGTCTGTTCAGTATTTGGTGAACTGTCCAGCGCTTGCTCGGATGAGGGCAGTGAGAAAGACCCAAAGTCTGCGTGCTTGCTGGCCAGGGAGTGAAGGGAATCAAGACCGAGAACCCTCCAGGTGAGGGCAGGGTGAGTGTGGCACCCTGGAGAAAGGAGGGGTGGTACGAGTGAGGCCCAGCAAGGGCAATATGAGAGAGACCATGTGAGAGACAGTGGAATGAGAGAGGCCTCAGTGGGAGGGAGGTGCTGTGAGTGTGGCCCTAATGAATTGGGCCCAGCCTCAGGCCAGAGCTTGACACAGTTGTTAGGAATCTGTGAGGCACGGGACATGTAAGGGGAGGTAGGAGCATGTACTAAAAGCCATAGACACCAGGGCCCAGAATGGGCAGCCTTCTGCCTAATTAAGACCGTAATTACTTAACAACAAGGTGTAGCAGGAGAGATAGATGGGTGGTGTGTTCAGAGGTAGTGGGAGACTAGCACTGTGGCTGGTTGAGGAATTCCCACATTGCCACCCTGTCCTAGAAGGGAGGGGGTTCTCAGTCCAAGAGGAAGCACAAGTAGGGCCTTAGCAACCACGTGTGGCTTGGTGCTTCAAGTACTTTCTTAGAAAGCAGGAGATGGAGGTTCAAACCCTCTTCAACTCTTGGGGCCCATGCTCTGTAGCCACTAAGCTGTTAGGTAAAAACATGAGGGGGCCTGACTCCTCCTTTATTTTGCTTCTGAACAAATTTAACCACAGAACAAAACATAATCCAAAACTGTAGGTAAGTTTGTGAATTAGGTAGGTGCCATTTAGACATGCAAAATAAAAATAAGACTTGGCCCTAACTGTCTTAAGTATTTACCCATCTTTTTAGGTAAGCTTGCGGCCTATCCTGAGCTCTGTGTTGTTATGGCTGTTAGACCTTTAGACACATTGAGCTGCTGGGTACATCTGACAGACTGATATTTTATTTGGGACAGAAAGAGAAGAGTCTGAGAGGCAGATCTGTGAGCTAGGTTTCTGATCTGTTAGCATAGAGAATGTACGTGCATGTATGTATGAATAAGAAATTATCTAGCTGTAAGTTCTAGAGGTAGTAGAAGGGAAATAAGGACAGAATTCCATCATGCCAGATTCTTGTAAACTGCTAGAGAAGCTGAGTAGACCATTTTCTTTATCTAAACCAACATCAGATCCATTGTGCATTGCATATATTCTAGGGGAATCGTGAGCATTAAGTAATAGGATTCTAATTTCACTACAGGGTAAATGTACAGAAACATGCCTGTTTTATTATTTTGGCACTCCTCACAGACATTAACCAGAAAAATTGGTGCATTAACATTTTACCATCTTAACCAAAACAGAGCCAAATTAAGGTATCACTAAATCTTTGTAAAGCCATAGTAATTCAACTTGTCACTGATAAATATGATATCTTTTTTACATCCATTACCACAACTATCAAATCGGTTTCTGTTGCTGAATGATGAGAGAAAGAGTACTGTAGAAATCAGTAAGTATGTTTAATATGAGTTATTTAGATCTGTGCTGTTAATAAGTTATTAATATGCAAGCATTTTGCTGACAGATTTTAAACTTAGGTATTTGGCATATTACCCACTAACATAGAATCACTGAATTATTCTCTTTGGGCCAGTCCTGCAGACACTTAAGCACGTACATACCTTTACTAACATGATTAGTCCCACGGAGATCATTGGCACTGTTCATATTGCCAAAGTAAATCACAGGCTTAAAACCTTTCCTGGAACAAGATCTTTACGGAGAAAGAAGCTGGATTTTATTACATGAAATCTGAGAATTTTTTTCTTCTTTGTTTTGCAACTATTATGATTTTGGGGTGGCTCTGTTTTATTTGGGATTTGATCTTTCTCTTAGCTCCCCAACATGATTTATTGTGGGAGTTTGATTCCCCTAACTGGAGTGACAGCGGGGGGGGCATCATTTTCTTGCCATTGTCCCCTTAAATTGGGTCCTTATTTATGTTTTTTCACTTGATTCTTTAATATTATGTGGCAGAAGGCATCTTGGTAGCTCCCAAGTCTGTCCTTCAGAAATTGTAGGGCTAAGGACAGACAGGCAAAAATCCTGAGGTTGAACTGATTCAATTTTCACAGTTTAGCCTAAACTGTATAGATTGAACTGAGAAGCAAGTGAACAGGCATTCACTTTTGATTCTAGAAATGTAGTCACATGCGTGCAGTGGCCCAGGTCAGAAGCTGAGAAGGGCTGGAGGATGCGTCCCTGCTCAGCTAGGCCAAGGCTAGCCTGCCTACCCTGCAAGGAGGCATTTGTGGGGGAGGTACAAAGCATCCTGAGATTCTGGGGGACTATGAGTTAACTTGAATCTGGGACAGAAGTTCAATGAATCTATTTAACCTAAATCAGTTAAGTCAAATTCATCCAGGTTTATCTTAAACCAATTTTGGCCATTTTGAAAGAGATTTATGTGCACTGAATTCCTGTTGTGTTACAGATTTGAACCAGTTTCCAATCACGTATACCAGTTTAAGTGCAATTTCTGTACTAGGTGTCTTTATAGGAATTCCATTAAACAGTAGAGGTCTTTGGATTAGGCCTGGCCTATCTCTGAGCACAGAGAATAATGAAATATGAACTGAATTACTAGCATATGATGCAGAAGAAAGCAGCAAGAAAAGTATTTCTCTGGAGGCATAACAAGCTCTTTTGTTCACCTGGGCAAAGTTGGGGGAGGGTGACCTAGGGGCATACTTGAGGCTCTGGGTGGTGTCCAGGACCCAGAGGGTAAAGATAGGGGGTTCTTGGGTCTTCACAACTGAAAGTCTATAGCTCTGCAGAGAGAGGAAAGAGGCTAGGGTAGAGCCAGGGCAGCTCTAGGGTCTACCACTGCCAAAAGTGCTGCCAAGTGCCATCATTTCTACTCAGGAGAACTTTTACAAGTTTGTCTCCAGTGCCTGATGAAGGGTGTTTGTGCCCAAAAGCTTGCAATTAAAGAATTTTTTTTGCAAAAATCTTGTTGGTCTAATAAAAGATATCATCTCTACTATGAGTCCTGATTGCCTTTTCCTCTAGAGCAATATGGCTACAACCTGGATACCTGACACATGGAAGATACTGAATCTTAGCCGATTTTTAAAAATGAAATCTTCATATTATCCCAAGCAGGAAGCAACTGTGACCACCTGAAACCTGAGATCCTGCTTCTCCCTTTATTTCAAGGTAATTTGCATCATCACAGATCTTCACAGGAGGCTCCATACCAGCTATGAACTGGCTGCTCAAAGGAGTTTTCCATCTATTGACTCCTCTGTGAAATCCTATGAAATATGAACTTTCATTTGTACCCAGGAGAACTTTTACAAGTTTGTCTCCAGTGCCTGATGAAGGGTGTTTGTACCCAAAAGCTTGCAATTAAAGACATTTTTTTGCAAAATTCTTGTTGGTCTAATAAAAGATATCATCTCTACTATGAGTCCTGATGCTAAGAAATAGAAGCCCTTATTCAGTGGTAGGAGGTCATCTCCCCCTTTTCATCCCACGCTTTTTCCTTCCCCCCCCAAATATACGCCACCACATTCATCTTCTACGACCTGATAGCTTCCTTGGCATCATGCCAAATTCCCAGCCCCTCCCCACACAGCCCAAACCTGTTGCTGCTGGACTGGAAGTTTTGATGGTGTTTTGATGCAAACCCTCCAGCTTCAGTTCCAGCATCCTGCACTGATCAGTGCCTGGGGCTTGTGTCCCCCAGAAATTGCTATTGATTTTCTCAAATTTGCCTTATGAAAAAAAATTAGTTCCCAAACTGGCTTCACATAGTACAACTGCTGCCCCATGGCATTTGACTACTTGGGAAAGAAAAGTATAAATTGATTATTCACTGAATGAAGATGATTAATACAGTCTAATGCAATTTTAAAATATAGTACACAAGATTTAACCTACAGTGCACAAAAGAGGCATGATTTAATCTTGGCCTGTGGCTTTATTATAGGGTCAGTGGAGAAATCCTAAGTAGAATGATAAAAAAGGAGTCAACCAAAGGATTCATGCAAACCAACATGTTGAAAAACTGCCAAGCAGGTACTTTTTTGCATTTGTTAATAACATGCCCTATAATATTTCACCTCTGAAATTTGTTCCTTTTCATAAATCGCTTCATAAAAATAGTCCTTTTTAAAAATGTTAGAAGACGATTAAGATATTTAATATTTTTAAGTAAAATAAATTCACTCAATAAAATAAGTTTAATTTTATTATATTATTTTAGTTTAGACCGAGAAAAATATGCTAGAAACACTGCTTTTAGAATTGCTTGGCCAGACTAGTTTAAAAAAGAAAACTCAAGGAATATTTCTAGTTAATTGGCTGATCATAAATGCTGATTTCTCTCTATAATTTTTTTTGCTGCTGCGCACACCCCTACACATGGGGTTTGGTGCGGAACAAAATGCTCTACTTTGGGGAAACAGCCTTTTCCCCACTCTTCCTGGCTCCTGACTTGCTGGAAGAGCTGGGGCAGAACAAGAGCTGGGGAGATGCTTTGGCCAGCAGCCAAAGTGTCTCCCTGGTGGACCAAGCCTCTGCATCTGCTGGTACATGCTCCTGTGGCATTTGCCATGCTGATTTTTTCTGTGGCATTTTTATTTGCTACTGGGATTTCCCATTAGCAGTTTTAGGAAGTAAATCCATGGTCTTGGTTTATATAATGTTACTGCAAAATTTTAAGCATAAGATTTTTTTTTAAATTTAGCTTGTGAACACACAGGCCATACTTAAATGTTCATTTTTACTGGTAAGAATTTATCCAAAATTCTTACAGGTAGAAAAACAGCCTGAGAGCTAGAGCATGCATATATTCCAGCCCCATGTCTAGAGCTTCACAGGTGAGTTTTCCAACCAGGGGGCACCAGAGAGCAGCTTGCTGGGCCACCCTTGCCCCTTGATCCACAGCCTGTCCTCTCCTCTGCCTAAGATGGGACAGGCTGCCAATTGGCAGCTGGCATCTGTGAAAAAGTAGCAGCTGCCACAGAGAGCCTGGGGAGGGTTCCAGCCCTGGGAAAATACCTATCCCTCTCTATCCTGCTAATTGGTGAGGGGGTGGGGAGAGAGGGGCATTCTCCCATGGTGGCAACCCTTCTGGCTTTCACTTTAGGAGAGTAGCCCCCACTCCTTGCATTCTTTTGATCCAACATGAAGGAATGTGGGGAGAGGGGGAAGCATTCTGCTACTGTGGCAAGCTCTGCAAACCTTGGTGCCATAGCACATCAGCCTTTCTTGCTCTGGTCAGCCCAGAGCAATAAGGACAAGATGCAGGTATTCTGCCACAGAAGGAACCCCTTCAGGGACAGTTCCCACTTCAGGAGAATGCCTCTCTGCTGCAAATCAGCTGATTGGCTGGATTAGGAGGTTAATTTTCCAGGCCGTGGTCTCCAAAGGACTGCACAACAGCTCATCCCTGGGCAAGTTATCAGTAAGCCAGTGCTTTTTCTTCCTCCCTTTCCCTTGAAGGGAATGAGAGAGAGCAGAGGACTATGGGATATTCAGTGTCCTGCACATCCAAGAAAAGTGTACAAGCATTCCAGTTAGATTGAGAGGAGGGAAATCTTCGTCATTAGCATCACATCTAACTTCTTGTAGAAGAGCCAGTTCTCTTCCACAAGAAATCTCTTGAATATCTGTATAGGTCTCTCTCTGCTGGGAGAAAGGCTTTTTTCCTAACACAAATGGAATGTCTGTTTATAGCCACAATCAGTTTCAGTCTTTTAAATCAAACTCAATGGCTATTAGGAGCTGGAGGTGTTGGCGTTTACCTTGCTGAATATACAGAATGAAAGACTGATTAGATCATTTCAAAATTGGCCAATAGGTTGTTCTCCAGCAATTTAGACTCCAGTAGACTGCTTCAGTGAAATCAGAAAAACATGACAAGTTAGTAAATTAATACAAACACTTCAGGTGGCCTTATGAACAGCTGCAAGTGTTACATTCAGAAAGTGCTGCACATGGTCAGAAATCAAGGGAATTCCCAGTCTTTTTTAATTGGAATTTTTGTAAAACTTTTTAGGAAACTAAAATACTAATGTTGTAAATATTTGTATGTTAATTAGAAAATGATGTATTCATGCCTTTTTGTGTGCTTAAATGCTTCTTTATGTTATCACAACTGCTTATGGAGCTTGCACACAATTTGTTTTTGATTTTCTGAAATTTTAACATTTTACAACTGCAAAAATTAGAAAGAAATTATGCAAGACATTTAACTTTATTTTGGGCGTGTGTTGTCTTAATGTACGTTAATTTAACTAACATAAATATTATGATCTACTTTTGTGCCCCACAGGGTTAATTGAGTCACTAAAGGAAAAAAACAAACAAACATGTGGGTCTAATTCTACAATTGGAAGATTGATAAACTTTCCTTACAACATTTTTCTATCTGTGTATACATGCGCAAATATTCCTTTTGCTTGTGAATGAATGTAAGGTATTGTTTGGAACCAACAGGAACACTCAGGCAACCTAATTTATAGCTCTTCTAACTGAAGTTAGAAGTGAAGATAATATGTTTAACTGTTTTCTGGTATATGAGAAAGGAAAATGTAGATGTTTGCAGTCAACTGAAATGCATGAAAATTGGAGGATGGAATTTAAAAAAATCTTATTCTTAAGGGGAAATAACATTTTTGAATGCAGAAAATCAGTATTTTCTACAAGGTAGGCCTCTATTCTAACATTTAAATTTAAGTTCACAAATTTCTTTCTCACATCAGTTGGTATGCTCATAATTTCATAGATTTCATAGACATTAGGGCTGGAAGGGACCTCGGAAGATCATCGAGTCCAGCTCCCTGCCCAAAGGGCAGGAAGTCAGCTGGGGTCATAGGATCCCAGCAAGATAAGCATCCAGTTTGCTCTTGAAGGTGTTCAATGTAGGCACTTGAACCACCCCCGGTGGCAGGCTGTTCCAGACCTTGGGGGCTTGGACAGTAAAGAAATTCTTCCTTATGTCCAGCCTGAAACTGTCTTGTAGTAGTTTATGCCCGTTCAACCTAGTCGTCATCCCTAGGGGCGCTCTGGTGAACAAACGTTCCTCCAGATACTGGTGGTCACCCCTGATAAACTTATAGGTGGCCATCAGATCACCCCTGAGCCTGCGCTTTTCCAGGCTAAAGAGCCCCATGGCTCTCAGCCTGTCATCGTAGGGTCTGCTTCCCTGACCTCTGATCATGCGCGTGGCTCTTGTCTGGACTCTCTCAAGCTTCTCCACATCCTTTTTGAATTCTGGAGCCCAAAACTGGACGCAGTACTCCAGCTGCGGCCTCACCAAGGCCGAGTACAAGGGGAGAATGACGTCCCGGGATTTGCTTGAGAAGCATCTATGGATGCAAGCCAGCGTTTTGGTCACTTTACTAGCTGCAGCATCGCATTGCAGGCTCATGTTCATCTTGTGGTCAATGATGCCCCCCAAGTCTCTTTCTTCCATAGTGCTAGCCAACA
>NW_005842235.1:30111-40460 GCF_000455745.1 Alligator sinensis
AATGTTGCCCCTGCTTTTTCTCCGGCTCCCCACATATCTGAAAAAGGACTTTTTATTGTCCTTGATGCTCAAAGCTAGTTGGAGTTCAGTTGCAGCCTTGGCTTTCCTGATTTGCTCCCTGCAGGACCGGACCAGTGCAGAATAATCCTCCTTGGAGGTGACTCCCATCCTCCATCCTTTGTAGGCCTTTCTTTTTAGCCTCAGGAGGTCTGCTAGGCCCCTGGAGAGCCAGGGGGGGGCTGCTGTGCCCTCTTGCTGCCTTTCCTCCGAGATGGAATAGACTTAGTCGGTGCATTGAGGATCGCTGCCTTGGGGAGCAACCACTCTTCTTGAACTCCCCTCTCCCTGTGGTCATGGTCCCTTAGGTCCCTTAGGTCCTCACTGACAAGCCTCCTGAGCTTGTCAAAGTCAGCAAATGTTAAATTTGCTGATTTAATGTTAAAGTTCAACAAATTTTGTGGAAGTTTAATTACTTTTTTTCTTTCTTAACTTTTGGAGAATACCCCACAAGTCCCATAATTTTAGAGATTGCATATCTGCCAGGTTTTTCTCAGGTTGTGACTATAAAAACATAGATTTGGAAACAAAATGTGAATAGTTGAAATCTCCATCAAGTTGTACAAAAATCTTTTTACATTATATTTTGGCAGTGATTATAAGTTAGTATCATATACACTTGGAAATTTGAGATATACTACCAGAATACATATTTAAGAAGTGATGCTTTTCAAGGTAGAATTTCAATAGCTGCTGCACACCTAAAATACTGCTACCACTAAAGATGTATGTACACATCACACTTCACTGCCATGTAGGGATACTTGAGCTAGCTATGGACAAGAATTAACTTTGCTGAGAAGCAGGGTATGTTTGCCTGTGTAGAGTATTATGCTAATATAACTATACTGCATTATGTTGCATAGACACATGTTAAGTGTTATTCTTTTTCACGTATGGACTTCTGTATGCATTTTAATTATTTTTACACTAACCTAAGATTATGCTATTCACAGACCAGTCAGGTATTTATCACCTCCCTTTTATTTTCCATATATGGACATTTTTAAAATTCACAGTATTAGTGATTTGTTCCTTAGGGTCTGGTTCCTAAGGGTTCTGAGCATTTTCAGCTCCATTAGTTGCCATAAGAAATGATAGTGCTCATCTACTTTATCAGCCCCTGAATAGGCTGTGCATGCTATATGTTGCATCAGTTTAATGGAGGATAGAAGTGTGATGCTTTTGTGTTCTTTGTCTGCAGTTGCTCAGCAATTCTCTCTATTTCTGTTTTGATGTTGTAAATTAAACAGCCTTTCCCTCTTTCCTCTCTTAACCTTTCTGTGAGGGATCTGTATTTATTAACTTTACTTCTGCTTTCTTGGGGTTTTGGGTCTGTTATTCATGCCTTGTAGAATTTCAGGTGTTAGTGTTCTTTGCCTACACATTTGGCAAGGACATATGCCAGAGGAGGAGAATTATGGAACTTTATGCCAGTTTAAGACCATCATTATGGTCAGCAGTTTTATTGGTGCACATAAAGTCATCCAAGAGATTTATTCCGAGTACCTTTGATGTGAGAATATAAATTGGTATTAGCACTGGAAAAAAAGGTGTGTGGGGGCAGGGAGGAGGGGGGAGGAAGGGGAGATTTACTGTCTGTTCACCTGCAAGAATAATTGTGCACATTCTTTTCAGTGTTGGGAATATCATCAGTTTATCCTAGAATCAGCAATCAGCTTCCCACTCTCTGTGGGGCACTCCAAAATTAGATTTTTGTACATTTCAATACAAAGACCTGTCAGATGACCCTCAACTAGACTTATCATATCTTTTAGTACTTTCTGAACAGTTTTTGTGCTTAGTTCCCTGCTCTTTATGCTCAAAATCAGCACTGCAACACTACTACCATTTTCTTCCCTCACCACAACACATTCTCAGTATGTGGATCTGGCTATTGTTAGGCTGTGAGTAAAAGCTACAAATCTGCACGACAGAAATACATCATTAAAATGTAACCACTGTCTGTCCATGTTACATGGTGGGATTTAATTCTGCATGTGGTCTAAATCCATTTCAGCTGTAAAAAAATGATTCCCCAATAATAAATCAATGTTTCTGACTTTTTGCAGTGCAAAGTTAGGTCCCCTGTCCCTTGTGTTTTGGATTCCCAAATTATTTTCCATGAATCCTGTCTCATTCTATCCCTGGGTATATTGTGGAAGATTTATCACTCTTTCTGATTTACAAATGTAGAGCAACCCACCATTTTTCCCACCTGCAAACATACTGATATTCTTTCAACTGGGAATGCTATTATCTAGGGCATATATTATTTATTATGAAAAATCAGTATTCTAGTAAATAACCTTGAAGAGCTACCTCACTTAGGAAAATTCCAGAAACGTATTTCCATATAGACATATCTCCCATTTTCTAGATACCATTTAACTCCTGATCTAAGTTCCTATTATGTCCTGTTTACTGTGGTTGGTAGTGTGTGGGGCTTCTAAGAAGACACTGCAGGAGACAACATTTATGAGTTACGAGGCATATTGTAGTCTGGGAGTTTGAAAAGCTTGACAAGCCAGCATGTGATGTATTTTTCTACATATGGATTTATTGTAGAGTAATTCCATGCGTACACTTTAATTCTGGGATATTTTGAAATGGGGTTCAGCAAAACCAGAAAAAGAGAGTCTTATTCCAGAATAAGAGTGTGCAAAGGTAGGGATCCTCTGGAATAGGTATTCTGTTTTAAATTTACATTTTAAGTTATTCTAGAATTGCTTTCATGTGTATGACAAGCCCTTAAAATCAATTGTGACACATACTATGTCCCACAAAAAGGGTGCATTATTCTGCTACACTTTGGGAAAACAAATCTAATTGATCTTTGTTATTATTTATACGTATATCTAAATAATATATTATTAAAATATACAATATATTATTTAGATTTATATATAAAATATATTATTTAGATTTATATCCCACCCTATCCACAGAGGCTTAGAGTTCCTTACAATGAACAGCAAACAACTCACAGATTTAAAAAAAATTGTGTATATGAAATAGCTGATGGAAAGCTTTATGAATAGATTCATTCCAAAGGCAAGACTTAATCTCAAATTTATTTTGGTGTATGATGTGTTTTTGTTATCCATGCTGAAATCTGGGTTTAATTTATTTTATAAACAACATTTATTGTCTATTATTCTGATTATTACATCCACCTTTATAAAAAAGCATGGCAAAAATGAATCACAAAAATGATCAATGTATTTTCCTAACACCCCTACATACATTCAGGTGTTGTCTCAAATACTCAAATTATATTTCTGAATGCCAACTCTCACATTGCTGTATATGTATACAAAAGCTTTTCTTAGTTCCACTGCAAGGAAAGTTAGAGAATGGACATATTCCAGATATGATTTGACCTGGGAGTAATTTATGCTCCTCAAATTGAGTTTATGTGAGACATTACTTGATTTTGTATGAGAAGCCAAATGATTTGTGTAGTGTAGACAATTGGCAGAGCTGGCTTAAAAACGTTCTTAGGAGAGCGTGGGCACATCCAAAATGTATCAGTTAAAGGTTTCAAGCCACAACAGTCTTTTCAGAGAAAAGTGGCTGCCAGCATCATTAGCATTGCTGATATCAGCAGTCCCTCCCTCCCAGGCTCCTTTACACTCTCACAACGAGTCTTAGCAATATCAGCTGTGCACTCTTGTCAGCTGCTTTGTAGAACTGGGAGATTGTCTTGAGTAGTTGGGGAGCTGAGTGGTAGCTGAGTTAGGGAGGTAAGTGATAGTTGTAGGGGTGTGCAAAATGGGACATATTCAATTCAGATTTGGATTTGACCTGAGTTGGGGACAGTGATTCAATTAGTTGATTTGGATTATTGTCCTGGATTCAATTCACCTGAATCAGAATCTGATGCTGATTTGGAGAATCAGCGATTTGCTTGTAGACACAGTTTTAAAGTTTTTTTCTACATACCTCGAGGTACCAGGTGCAGCTCATGAATGCTGTAATTCTGGGGTGGATGGAGTGTCCCACAGAAGTGCAGGGAAGTGGACCAGAACCCAGAAGTGGGTTCCAGAAATCCAGAAGTGGACTGGAAGTACTTCTGGTCCACTTCCAAGTCCACCAGGGAGCACACTGAGGCCCCCCCTGTGTCCCCCTGTACCCCCCCCAGCTCGGTGATTGTCTGCAGGGGTGTCAGAGGGGCAATGGAAGCCCCTCTAAGGGGTCCCAGACCCCCACCCCATGCACCCCAGGACTCACCTTAAGGATCCCAGAGAGAGGAAGCCTGGAGGAAATGCAGGTGGCGGCCCTGCAGTTCTGGAGCTGCCTGCAGCTGAGGTTTGGTGGGGGAAGGGGGCAGAGCCTCCAGAAACTGCAGACTGCTCAAATGGCAGATGGAAAAGCAGCTGGGTGGCGAATGGCTGGGGAGAGGATGCTGACTCAGAGACACTGGGGAAGAAAGAAGAGGATGCTGACCCAGAGTCGCTGGGGAAAAAAGAAGAAGATGCTGACCCAAAGATGCTGGGAAAGGAGGAGGAGGATGCCAACCTAGAGATGCTGCTGGAGGAAGAGGAAAGCACCAATCCAGGGATGCCGGCGGAGGGAAGAACAGACCGTGACCCAGACACGCAGGTGGCCAGAAGGAGGATTCCCCAGCTGCAGGCAAGAGGAGGGAAGATGGACACAGGAGGCAGGAGACACCAGCAAGAGCAGGTACCCCACATGGGGGGCACGACAGGGGGGGCATGAGCAACCTTGCGTGGAAACCGCGCACTCTTTCAAGCTTGGGAGGACCAGAAATGACTCCAGGTTGACCGGGGGCCAGGGCCAGCCAAATTGAGAGGCCAGGCCAGGGTGAGGCACCCTGACAGTGCACTCCCATAGTCACCTGGGGCGCTGGGAGGCGTGGGTCCCTTATTCCCTCCTCTAAGTTTCTCCTTTATGTTGGACTCTGAAAGGGACACTGGGAGGCAAGATCCCAGGGGGTATCCTCTGGTGAAAATCCAGGTGTTGAGTTTTGTTGAAAGCTCTAGCTGGCCCGAGACTGGGCCTGCCCAGATACACTAGTCGGCCTGAAGCCAAGGAACCGGGTACAGTGAAGGGCAGACTGACCGGGATGGCCCGAACCAGATCGGGGCAGGCAAGCTGAGTGAGGAGGAAGAGCTGCCCAAAGCAGATGCCGATAGAAGATAGTTTCCATCCTAGCTGTGGATGTGGTAAGGGTGGGGTAAAGGGGAGGTTTGGAGCCCCATGAAGCAAGAGTAGGGACTGAGGCGTCTTCATCCTCAGGTTCGAGGAGCCACCTGATGGGAACTGCCTCCCCAATTAGAACATCAAAGTCGTGGCAGATGAGTAAGGGCAGCACCCATACCACCCAGATGGCATCCGAGCTCGAACCCCATCCTGATGTCACTTGGGGGCAAGGCGTCCGGTAAGAGAAGGCTGAAGCTGTATAACACCACCAAGTGACAAGGGGGACCCTGGGTGCCCCCCCAGACCGAGGAGGCACCAGTTGCCAAGGCAGGAGGGCGTGGGGAGGCCCCCAGCTTGGTCCCCCGGTAGACCCACAAGTGGACTGGAAATACTTCTGGTCCATTTCTGGATCTGCTGCTGAGCACGCTGGGGAGCCCCACTGTGCACCTGTGAGATGCTCCATCCACCTCAGGATCTCAACATTCACGAGCTGCCTGGTACCTAGAGGTATGTAGAAAAAAAATTTAAAACTGTGTCTATATCTGAATCACTGAATCTTTCCAAATCTCTCTGAATTGATTTGGAGGGTTCCAATTCAATTCACCAAGATTAAAGGGTATCCTGATTCGATTTGGATCCAGAGGCTCAGCTGCCGAATCAGGCTGAATCTCCATTTAATCGAATCAGGAACCGAAGCTTTGTACAGCCCTAATATCTAGCGGCCTTTTTACATACTGGACTACAGTGATGTTTGAAAGTACCTGGCTGATAATAGGTAAATCAACATTGTGACAGTGCACCTGACATGTGTCCCTGTATCTTAGACAGCAGCAGCAGATTGTGGAATGACTCCCTGTGACCTCCTAGCCCCATATGGCATAAGCAACCTAAAAGAGAGGTCTCAGTTAGTTGTTTTCACCTAAAAATGAGGACAGCAAGTGCTGTGCCAAATAACCTTGAGTCAAATGCAAGGGATGAAGGTACTTCAGCTGCTAGGCCGTATGGGCAATTATTGCTACCAGCTTTCTAAAAAGCATCAATTTATCATAAATGATCAGTCACAAAAATGATCAATGTATTTTTCAAACAACCCTAATACCCTCAGGTGTTGTCTCAAATTCAGAATATGGTGGGTGTTATTAAGTGCTGTCTTACAGTTCAGAGGTGAAAATTTTGCAAGTACCTGGACTTAAAAAACTTAACTTGGTAGACTATTTTACTTATAAACTATAGCCAGAATTTTATTTTATTATGTTGGAAAAAGACCTCAATAATGCCTTCAAAGTTATTTATTCTTACCAAAAATACATTCTAGTTAAATAATTTGTGGAAGCATTTAAAGACAGCAGTCAGTAGGGGCACCTATACATGTGCATCAAAGCTGCTCCAACACACTGTAATTACAGATTAATTGAGTCTGTTGCTATGTGATAATTACTGCAATCCAGTAGACTCCAGCGTCATATGCATCTGTATCCCCATGCTGAAAAATGGCAGCGGGAGCATTTTAACTAAAGCTTGTTTGACAGGCTTTAGTTAAAGTCCCCCACAACCATTTTTCAGCGTGGGGATGCTGACAAAATGTGATGCTCTGGGTGCTTTAATTAGAGTGGCTCTCAGAGCCAAAGAACCTGGGCATGTATACACATGCTTTAGGAGTGAATGGGCAGGACACTTTAATTAGAACGGCTCTCGGAGACGCTCTAATTAAAGTGCCCCTCCCATTCACTCCTAAAGCATGTGTATAAATGCCCTTGGTGTTTAATATTGCGTCACAAATTTTAATTTTTAACTACTGAGAATAATTGTATTTCTACTATTGTTATTTCTATTGATGTTTCCGTTTGATTTTTAGGAAAGGAAATAAACAATGCTAATAACAGCATCCATTCTTAGCTGTTTCACTTTATCTAAGACTTACTACAACCAGGGGATATCTACACAAGACGCTTTACTGTGCGTGAATTACTGCACAGTAAACATCCACATCTACATGTGCAGATGCTTACTGTGCAGTAATTGGCTTTAATCACAAGTAAATTTGCTAACTGCTAATGCAAGTGCAAATGCAAGTAGTAAATATATTCAAGATTACTTACTGCACAGTAGCACACATGTAGATGCATGACTGAGACCAAATGTGCTCCCAGTCAGTCAGGCACCAGAGGGTAGGAGATTGCTCCTTTCCTCCGGGAGCTACCTGTTGTTGGGGCAGGTTCCACCACAGAAGTCCAGGTCCACTGTCCCCCCGCCTTGGCAGCAGGAGCTCCCAGCCCAAGATGCTTATCTCCCAGCCTGAGTTCCACTGTCATGGGATCTGGGCTGGGAGATCCTCCTCTGCCAGTACCAGCCCTGTGACCATGGAGCTGGCACTGTGAGAGAAGAATCTCCCAGTGCCAGCCTTGTAACTGGTAAGCTGGCACTGGGTGATAAGGATCTCTCAGCCCGGGCCCCACTATCATGTAGAGGGGTTGGGAGCTCCCTGCTGCCAAGGCAGGGGAACGTTGTCACTGCCTGGGCTCGAGTGGTGAAGTCCGCTCCAGCCACAGAAAGCTTCTGGGAGCAAGGAACCATGTCCCAGCCCCTGCCAGGAGACAGGCTAGCACCTTAGAGCTCCCCCTGGCTGCTTCAGGGGCCTGCTGCAGGGAGTGGGAGCAGTCTACTGTTAGGAACAGCAAATATACTCCTGTATTCCTGCATGTGTAGACATGTGCCTGGGAGAGTTTACTCTCAAGTAGTTTCAGGGTGGATTTGATTTAAATCAAATCAAATCAAATCATGATTTAAATCACAGGTCAGGAAGCCTCGATTTAATCACTGTTTTCTACAAAAAGTGCATTTTTGTTGTTTGATATAACCTTAATACATATTATTCATAATTCAGAGATAGATGTAGGTTTCATTTTTAGAATGTACACACTATACATTTTAAAGCAGTTATTTATTTTGATATTTTTTTCAAATTAATTTTGCAGCTACATCAGAAAATTGAATTATGATTTGGTTTTTTTATTTTCCAAAGCTAATTGAAGCGGATGCTTGTGAAGTTATTGGGAGGTGAACTATCTCCAATTCACTAGATTGATCATAGTTCTTTGGGGTATATTTTTCCCATGCTATATTAGGACAATAGCAACCATCACCAAAAACAACAGACATTTTAATTATTTTATTTAAACTAAAACAACAAGTGTATGTATTTTGGATATTTTTCTTCAACAACAGACATATATCATTATTTTAACAAAATAATCATATGTATTTTTGAATTTTTAACTATTTTAGTTATAAACATGAAATGTGTTTTAAATAAAAATTAAATAGGTTATTTCAGCCAGGCATGAGAAACTTAAAATATGGGGTTATTCAGCAAGTTCAGTTTTCACCTTCCTCTTCCTGTTTATTCATAGACTGGAAATAAAGACAAGTTTTCCTGCTGCTTCATTTCACAAGCACTTTTTCAATTTAGAATGAATTAGCCTAAAGGAAGAAAATATTCTTTCTATAACTGTGGAAGAAGCTACTGCTGTTAAATCTGAATTATCACTTCAATAGTCTCTAATGGATCCAGGTGCTTAAGTGACTTTCACCAGTTCACTGGTATGACTTTCTTTAAAACCTCATCAGAAAACATATATTATTTGAATGGTTCACCCTTAGCCCTGAAATTTGTAATAGTTGCTATTATGGAGTGTTGATTGCTGGATGCACATGCCATAGCCAACTCCTCTTTTTCAATTGTTAAGGATTGACTGTGGTACTGAGTATTGAGAATACTGGCAAGAAAATAAGCTGGAGATAGTGCTTGATCCATTCATTTTTAATGTCTTTAATTTAAATCTGTCATTGTGTATTTCTCTTTTCAAGGTCTCACTCAGTTCCTTCCAAATTTCAACAGCATCAGCAATAAAACAGTGATTTCCCTGTACTCTATTCAAGGCTAAGGAAATAGGCTTCAGGATAGTCCGCATATGTTCTACATTTCTCTTTAGCCCAATGTTGAGAACTTTTGTTATGACAGTTCCATCTATTTTGTCATGATTTTGTTCACAAATTGTCATCAGATTAGACCAGTTCTCAATATATCACTCAAAACAGTCTACTACTGAGTTTCACTGCCTGTCTTGTGGAAGAGTTAGTTTGGTTCCTTCTGCTTTCTTCAGAGCAGCTGCTGCAAAGTGGTTGTTATGGAAGTATTTTGCAATTTTAACATTAACTTCTCAGAACAATATTTTCCATTATATAACCTCTAGACCAGTAGTAGGAAGAACATACTCTTCTGCTTATTATCCTGATGATACTTTGCATCCATGTAAGCATAAGCTGGCACTGAATTAAACTGATTCTAAACATTCCAAAACACTCAGGACATGCTCTGAAATTAGTTCCTGGATCCCCATTCCACATACATCTCTATACTCTGTCAAAATCAAGCCCTGCTCTCAGATATTTCTGAAGTTTGAGGTGTTTGAAATTTGCATCTAGATGCACCTTAGGCTTCTCTTTAGCAGAAGTTGTCCCTTGGCATTGGGATTACCAGTTCCCAAGAAAGTGGGTCAAGAAAGAACCATGGTCTGCATATGACTAAAAAGGCAAGTATGCTAAGACCATATAAAAAAATGTAACAATCCTCTCCAGCACCCAAGACAGAGAAGCAGTAGAGTGAAAAGAGAGAAACTAACTCTAAGACCCACTGCTAGCACCAGTGTGTATTATATTAAATCAGGGTGTTGTTCACCCCTTGGACCCTGGGCCAGATCCAGACCTCATGCCCCCTCCTGGTGAGGGCACATTCAGGCAGGAATATGTGTCCAGGGTGAGTGGCAAGCATGGAGCTGCGTTTTTGGAAGAATTTGTTTTTAGAAGTTTGATATTACGTCAATTTCAGTAAAAGGGAGTGACACATTAGGCCTGTGTAAATAGGGAAGAATTCAATTCAGATTCAGATTTGGCTGATTCAGAGGACAGTGATTTGATTTGGTGATTTGAATCACTGTACCCATTCAATTTGGCCGAATCAAAATCGGAGAATCAGCGCTGATTTGGCATTGATTCAGAGATTTGGATGGGCCAGGTAGAGGCAGGCACAGCTGGGCAGTTGCAGGTTCTTCTGTGGCTCCTCCAGC
>NW_005842235.1:41516-64582 GCF_000455745.1 Alligator sinensis
GCCCAGTCCCCCTGTTGCCCCTGCCGCTCTCGGGCCCATCCTAATCTCTGAACCTCTCTGAATCTTTTCTGAATCGATTTGGAGGCTTCAGATTTGATTCGGACCTTTTAATGGGTCCCCTGATTCAATTCAGATTTGGAGATTTGGCTGCCAAATCAGGCTGAATCTCCTCTGAATCAGATCAATGACCAAAGCTTCTCACAGTTCTATGACACATTACAGCAGAAGTGAAAGATGTATTAAATAAAGCAGGCCAAGGGTGTTAAACAGACCAGGGAGGTGGGTCTACCCAGTTTGCAGGGCTTTATGCAGGCTGGACCACCCACCTCCTTCTGCTGGATTCTGGCTGCAGGACTTGTCACTGCAGCAACCAGAGCTCCTGAGATAGCAGTGTTAATCCTTGCAGTGATGGAGCCGCTGTTTCAGTGCAGCGCTGGAATTCAGGAAGTTAATTTCACTCGCCTACCCCCACCCTTACCTGCTACTTTTAGTCTCCACCCCCGTAACTAGGTTCAGTTTTAGGGGAAAAGGGGAGGCAAGTGGCAATGGTATTAGCTCCTGGGTTCTCAACCTGCTGACTAATTCCTGGCAGCCAGGATGTAATGTTAGCACATGCAGTCACAGGTTGGCCTGTAGGAAGCCCTGTGGTCTGGATCCAGCCTGGGCAAAGCCAGTTCTCTTGATAGGGCCTATGGGCCCAAACAAGCTTAACACCCCTGAAGTAGATGATTTAAGTGTTTTCAGTGTATTGAAGACCATGCCCTGAGGCAACCAGAGGCTGGGTCCTCCACAGAGACATTCTGGATGCCACAGAATCTCTATGGCTGGCCTCTTGCCCTGGTGCTGAACCATGCGGCCGCACCAGGGCTCCAGTGCTGGTAAGTAAGGGGTCAGGGAGATAGAGGAGGGGGGAGGGGACCATGAGGGGGACCCCCACTGGCCCCACCCACTCCTCCAGCCCCCCCAACCCTGCCCTGCCCAGCACCATCCTCTGCCTGCCGCCCTGAGGTCCCCCATCCCTGCTCTGCCTGGCCCCTCCCCCTGTCTGCTCCCCAAGCCCCCTGATCCCTGCTCTGGGAGAGCCCCAGTGGCCCCAGCCTGGGCCCTCCTGCCCCCCCCACTGCCTGTGCTGCCCAAGAGGGCTGTGCCAGCAGGCCCCAGAACCCCCCCAGCCTCTGCTTCTAGGGTAAGTAGAGGCCTTTTTTTTTCTTTTTTTTCTTTTTTTAAAGTGATGGTGCCCAGAAGGGGGCTTTTTATTTTTTTTTTTTTTTTTTTTTTTTTTTTTTTTTTTTTTATCCTGTTAGGGGGGCTGTAACCCCTGTAGGGGAGTCATAGCTCTTGTGTGGGGGCTGTAGGCCTTGTGTGGGGGCCATAACTCCTGTTGGGGGCCATAACCCCTGTGTGGGGGCCATATCCCCTGTTGGGAGTCTGTAGCCCTTGTGTGGGGGCCGTAGCCCCTGTTGAGGGGCCTTAGCCCTTGTATGGGGGGCCATAGCTCCTGTGTGGGGGCCGTAGCCCATGTTGGGTGGCCATAACCCTGTGTGGGGGCTGTAGCCCCTGTTGAGGGGAAGTAGCCCTTGTGTGGGGGCTGTAGCCCTTGTGTGGGGGCAATAAAATGTATATTCATGCATTCATGAAACGTATTTAGAGTTTACTTTATTATTATGGCAGAGACACTGGTAGGCTTCCATATTACTTTAACACTGTAGATATATCAATAAAACATTGCCCAACTGATCGCTATCTCTCTCTCACTCTCTCTCTCTTTATAGTGGTTTTTTGTTTTAATTGGGGAGGAACATGGATTTTGGCGTATTTTACACAGTGTCCTTGCGATTTTTTTTATCAGGGATTTTTCAGTTTTCCAGTAGGGAACACCAGAATTCCTCTGCCAGTGGCAGAATCCTGCCTGCTCAGTGCTGGCACCTGGGGCCCAGCTGGCTGTGGCTGACCTCCTGGCCAAATGGGGCCAGAAGGACATGCTTTGACAGTTCAAAGCAGGCCACCACACCCAGAACATCTTCCAAGTGATAGCTGCCCAGATGGCTGGGCGGGGGGCACACATGGCAGTAGTGCTGCACAGAGGCCAACTCTGCAGCCACAGCCCACTGGCAGCCAAGCCCGAAGGGGAGGTCCCCATCCAGGTCTGGCAGGTGCACAGCAGGTCATAGCCAGGCAGCACCCTCCACTGCCAGACTGCTGCAGTGGGTAAAGGGTACAGAGAACTCTCAGGGCTGCTTCAGCAGTCCAGCTGGCACAAGGGGTAGTGTCCCCAGGTACTAATTGGCTGGGCCCCAGAAGCTCCTGAGAGCAAGTAGCCCTGAACTACTTACCAGGGCAACTTTTTGTACCGATGGGGCCAGGACAGGGCAGCTTTTTATGCTGCTGGGGACTGCACAGGTGCTGTCCCTGGGCTCTAGCTCCCCCTGGCTGAAGATCCTGGAGGAGCCAGGAAGGGTCATTTTGCCCCAAGTGGCACAATTTTCTCCACAACCAAGTGCATGTCCAAGCATGTGCGCCGAGGCAAAAAGCCACAGCTCAAATTTGCACCACTTCTATTTGAGCTGCTGCAAGCACATGTGCTTGCATGTGTGGATGTGCCCCATGTGTAGCTGGTTAGAAACAGAAGGAGGAAGATCTCCCCATGTTTCAGTTCAATAGCCCAGTGGCAAGAGCAGTGAATACTACCCACTGAATAATATACAATCTATGGCATGGTGATTACATCACTGGGCTAAAAAAGCACGAGATGCAGGTTAAAACCCTCTCTGGGTCAGGGGTCCTAAAATCTGGGTCTCCCTCTCCCTGAAAAATTGCCTCTTTTTGCAAAACCACCACCATTAACCTTTTGGGCTACACCATGAGAGGCTCTTTCAGCCATGAGAGGCTGTTTCATCCTTCTTCATTTTGTTTTAAGCAGGTACCTGCACAGAAGTCCAGGGCCAAAGACCAAAACAGAATTGCAAACTGGGCTCAAGTGCTAAAAATGGCACTTACACAGCTGCATAAGTGCTATTTGAACACAAAGTGAAATCCAATCTAGGTGTATGTGTCAGGTTGATCGGGTTTTGATATTTCCAGGTATATCCTGCTATCCAGATAAAGAAGAACCAGATTTCTATCACATAAAAATTAGGTACTGAGGTTGCAGATTTTTGTTTGGACAATGTGAATAGAAAATAGATAGTTAAAGGTGTATATTTGTAGCTTAGGAAGTTCTAATATATTGGGTCATCCCACTCTCTCTTTTCACTTTGCATTTAAAGAGCATTTCAGTGATCCATACTGTGGGTTTGTTTGAAGGTACAGGCTTCATGTGAAGTTTAGTTTCTCTTATCATGGACTCTGATTTCCTTATTTTCTGATGTCCTCAGAAGCTTCCAGTAGTCTCTCACCTGTTCATCATACTAGGTGAGCCCAAACATTCATGGTGGGTTTATTCCCTAGTTATTGAGCACATCTACATGAGGTGCTGACTACGCACTAGCTGAATAATACTGTGCAGTAGCATGTCACAGCACAAACAATGCTAATATGCTACCGTGCATTATTATTAGGCTACTGTGTAGCAGCATCACTTAAAAGACATTTACCAGTGCTACTGCACAGTAACTTCAGTTACTATGCATTTATTTAGTACTTGCTTATACAAACCAGGGGGACATAAATTATGTGGCACAAGTTTATGAAGCAAAACTGTGATTAGTCATTGCAAAGGAAAAGGATTTAAGCATTTCTTGTGGGAACTGATCCTTTTGGGATGGGGGATGAAATATTTTCTCGAAAGAGCAGTGACGTGTAAAATGGGAATGAGGAGTCAGTTTGTCTGAGGATTAACTGGAAGGCTGAGAGAGGAACTGAGATTTGGATATGCAGTGTTTTCATGGTATAGAGCAGGAGCTTGAGGTATCATACATCTACTAGGATTTGTTTGGAAGTGCTGTGGAAAATCAGGGATTCCATAAAACCAGGAGGTAAACTGGGATAGAGTACTTTTGCATATTTTGGTTAGGAGGCAAAGCAGGTATTTGTTTGGAGAGGTGGCAAAATAGATGCCACACATATAATCATAAAATTATTGAAAGGAATATGTATTTTCTCACATAACCCCATCCCTGACCCCCCCCAAATAAGATGCACCTCTTGTTTTGGGAAGGCAGAATGAAGAAAGATATTTTTCCAGAGTCATGGCTGGGTTCTGACTGCAAGAGATGCTGACCAACACTGCTCAGGAAGAAGCTGCCATTTTAACCCTTTGGCAGCTGCTGCTACTCAGCTGAAAGCTATGGCCAAATTCACAGCACCTGTGA
Organism: Alligator sinensis; assembly: GCF_000455745.1. Taxonomy (NCBI): domain Eukaryota; kingdom Metazoa; phylum Chordata; order Crocodylia; family Alligatoridae; genus Alligator; species Alligator sinensis. Next base: position 45,827 of record NW_005842235.1, read on the forward strand.
AAGGGTGAAAAATATAATGCTGACTTGTGCACTCTGGCTGCCCCTCTCTTCCATGGATGGAAAAGATAGTTCCCACAGCCATTATAATATCCCTATGCTTCAATTTCAGTACCTAATTTAGTGTTCTTAGTTAAGACACACACCTAAATTTTGAAGGCAGATTTTTGGGAATAGGTGTGCGTGGTATGTGACAAAATACTGTAATCAACATGCAGATGTAAAGTATCTGCAACATTCACATTGCATGGTTTGTGCAATTAAATAGCTTACTTAGAAACATGTCTCTGAAAAAGCAGTTAAGCTGTGTCAAATTACTGTTCCGTTAAAGAAAGGAAAGAGTTAGTTTACCAACGGAGATACCATTCCTGTAATATAACCCAGTAAATACTATTGTTATCCCTATATTACGGATGGGGAGATTGAGGCACAGTGCGACTGAGTGAATTATTCAAGGTCAAACAATTAATTAGTGGTCATTAGAATTTGGGTGTCCCAGGGCTTCTGTCTTATGTTTCATCTATTAGGTCACACTGCTTCCCATGATAGCAACATGCTTGTGTAGATTTGAAATACAATCTGTTTCCTTTTGCAAAATATTACTGCAAAATGCCGCAAAATTGGAGAGGCATCCAGTTTGAAAACAGGTTTCCTGTTTTTCAAAATGGAGCAAATAAGATTTTAAATGAAGTTTAAAAATATGAAAGGATGCCAGTCTGCTGTTCTACTTTAAGTGAGATTAGAAGAAAAAATATTAGGAGTCTGCTGCTGATTTCAATTTTTTTTTGATTGCATAGCCTCCCAGAAAATCATGGCTGGGTCCCAAGGTTCTGAAAGAGAAATTAAAAGCATGCTCCTGTAATTCCTGTCTTTAATTGCCATTCCCATAGGGGTTCCAAAAAAGTTGTTCATGATGTCCATCTTCAGTGCAAGCGGAAGAAAATAGTTCTAAAAAGAAAGTAGAGAGATATCTTTTGTCTTCAGGGAGATCCAGTACTTAGGTATATTGTGTCCTTATTCTTAAATAGTCAATTGAAGTTTGACCTACCAGGGCTTTCATTCTCTGTTTTTAAGTGGTGTTTCTAGTTCAACAGCAAAAGTCTGCCATCCTTTGCATCTTAATTTCCCTAAGCCTCCTCATGTCTATTTTAGCCATTTAATCTTTTATGAAGTAAGCTTCAGGGAATATTCTTCCATTTTATTCTCAGATGACAGTGTCCATATAGTTTAGCACTTAGTGTTTCAGTCAGGTTATGAACAGAACTCCCCATTCAATGAGCAAAATCAGATAACTCATTGTTGAAAAAACAAGATGTTGTAGGCTGACCACTCTGATAAGATTTTAAGATCTTGAGCTTTTAAATATAGGCTTTTAAAAATCATTCATAGCATATTGAGGCCAGGACAAAAAAAATTCCAGTGTAAAGTAATTGATAAAGCAAGAAATTGGTGCCATTGCCAGTCCTCTCTGAAATCGTGTCTCCTCTGTTCTAGAGTGTCACGTAGTCTATCAACAAAATACATTATATATAAATTATGTCTCAATGACAGTCCGGACATTGGACTACTATTTCCATTAAGTAAACAGGACTTGGACTTGAATAATGATACATTCTCTTAAAATATTAGGTGCCAAATGATTTTTGTTCTAATTTGTTACAAGTACAGAAGAAAAATATAAAGGTTCCTCAGGACAAGCCATCATATATAATCATATCTTAATGGGAATTTTAATCATTGTACAAATAATAATATCTAACCTGTGTTCTATTTGGTTATCTTCTAGATAATTTTTGCCACTTTAATCCACATGCAGTGTAGTTTGAAGTGATTAGTTACATGAATGAAAGAATTATTAGAATGGTTCTTGTTGTTAGAGAATTTAGATTGTAATTTATTCCTTACTGGAGCTAAGCATTGCACACTGAAACACCTCAAAATTAATAAAAGTTGAGGTCTATAAACTTCAGGAAAAGGTTGTTTCATTTAGCATATTGTTCTATGTATTCTGCTATAAAAATATTCTAATGAATATGTAAACTGCTCATGCACACTTGCAGTTGCTTCAGTTTTTGTGTGGTTAAGAGAAAGTGAGAGAAACCAGATCATTCATTTCATTTCGTAATTTATGGGTAAAATTAGATAATGCTTAAAACCTGAGGGAAGAATAAGAATTTTAATGCTGGCAATTTATATGGTACAGATATGGCATATTCTTGGGAGCAAATAGATGTCATTTTTGTCTGTAGTTGTTAGAAAATAATACAAATACTGATAGATGACTCCCCATTGCTTCTAGGTCTCTTGTGAGTTAAGATCAAGTGTAGTACCTGCATTATATGTGTATTAGGCTTTCTTTGTGTGGCAGTCCTTCAAGGAGTCTATCATGAACTCTGACTAGTGTAATAATGCTTTAAGTCTTGTAACAGGAAAGTGTCAGCCTCATTCTTATCCCCGGATCTTGACAACTACCTGGCATGGGTTTTGTAGTAGTGCTGGCATTTTGTAGTAGCCTTGTTTTGTCAAAAGAAAGAACCTGTGGCATCTCTTTGATTTTGTACTTAACAAGCCCTAAGGAAATACCCATATGAAGTGTGTTTCCATTCATAGTTTCACATTGTTGCCAAACTATAGTGCAGTCTCAGTCCCTGTACAGGGTACAGTCTCTGAACCTAGCAGCTCAATTCTTATTTCAGAAGGCATATCTTCTGGGACTGTGCACAGTAATGTTAGCTGGCCCTTGTTGCCCAGGTGACAGCAAGATGACTCACAGCTTTACAATGAAGGGAAAACCAATGCTGGCTGTAATATGTGTTAGCTACAAAGGACCAACTCACAGGATCATCATAAATTCTAGTTTATTAGATGGGATGTGAAGTTTTAATGAAATTATCAATGCAAATTCTGAGGGGTTATGATGGGTACTAGTCACCTTAGCGCACACATACATGCACTCACTCATTCAAATCCATGTCATTCAGACTCACGTAGTATAGTATATAGTAGCTGCGGTAGTGACTGTGAAAGCACTGCTGTCCGAGGCCCTGCAGATCTGCTGTCAATGGTCAGCTTAATCCAAGGTGGTATCGCCTGCTTATCCTTCTGTCTCAGTAGGTCAAGTGCTGGAAGAGAGAGCACCACAGAGGGTCACACTTCATTGCCTTTTATCCCTTTCTGGCAGGCTTGTGTGATCCCCTAGCATTATCTTGGCTGCCCAATCCAGAGGTTGCTGTCTGTGGCAAAGTGGAAACTCCCTGACTAACCGCAGTGATAGTCTCCTCACCTGCCTCTGGGCATGCCGCCCGTCTTTCTTGTCTGCCATGCCTTGATGATACATAATTAAGGTGTTAATGAGGCAGGAGGCTGCCCTTTGAATGCCCTGTTCTCCTGGGCCTATGTATGCAGCTCCAACAGCTGAGCTCTGCTCTGGCCTGAGGCCGGGCTCAACTCATCTCAGTGTTAGGCCTCTTGCTTTCTGCCCTATTACGGGCCACGTTCTCACTGAGGCCTCTCCCACTCCACCGACTCTCACACATTTTCTCTCATACTGCCTGTTTGCGGGGCCACTCTCATACCACCCCTCCTTTTCCCGGGGCCATCCCTGCCCTTGCCCAAAGGGTCCTGGGGCTTTTTTCCCTGCACTCCCTGGCCACCAAGTGCACAGCCTCTTGGGCCTCTCCCACAACCCTCATCCAAGCGAGAGCTGGGCAGTTTACAGAACACTGGAGTGACTCTGCCTCTAATCCCTCACCAGGTCACTTACCCAGTTGCTCTGAATTAGGGGCTCCTGACTCGCCCCATTGTTTACCTGAGGCACTTCCTCAGCTACCCCGCCCAATCAGCCTCTGGCCCACCTGTGGCCTCAGGTACCTGAAGGCTTAACCTGGCCCCCAAGTTAGCAGGGCCTAGCCTCAAACCTCCTGCTCACTGCGACCCACTTCACACCCTTTCCTCATAGGGCCTCATCTCAGGCCCCCTGTTTATAGGGCCTCAGTATTCACCCTTCTCAACATTCCCATGTTGTAACTATATCCCAGCCCCTAACCCCAGCCTCTCTCCTTGAGCTCTGAGCCCCTCACTCTCACTGGGCTCCTTCCCCTCCCCCCCCCCCCCCCCCACACACACAGTTGGGGCTCCTAGCTCTGGGTGTCTTGCCTCTTCACTGGGCTCCATGCCCCTAGCTAGGCTCAACAGGCCTCCCAACTGCCACTCTGATGCAGGCTGTCAGGTGCCCCACTGCAACCTGCTCTACACCTCTGCTTCCATTGAGGCCCATACTCTACCCCCCTATGCTGGGGCCTGGGGTCACACACACACCCCACAGGCTCAGGTGGCTGCGGTCGTGCCTGGCCTCACTCTCCACTCTCCAGGTTCTTGCACCCCACATAGGCTCAGGTGGCCACAGCTGTACCTGGCCCCACTCTCCACTCTCTGGGGTCTTGCACCCCACACAGGCTCAGGTGGCCACAGTCATGCCTGGCCCCCAACTACCTCCGATGTTAACTGACCCACCTGAAGATGGCAGCTGGGGTTTATGCGCCCCTACTTGCCTTCCACCGGGTTGGTAACTGGCCTGGCATTTCTGTGGGGCTGGTCCACCAGAAACAGCCCCACCAGGCCACCCATCCCCAGCAGGGTGCAGGTTTAGGTGTTGCCCAGGACCAAGAGCCTCCTAACCATCCCTATCAGCTCTTGCCCTTACCTCCTGGTGTTATTGGAGCAGCAGCTCTACCAGGAGATATTGTTTCCTCAGTGCCAGGTGGCAGAATGCTGCCTCCAGCTCTCCTGGCCTGAATCTTAAAATGACTGCTCATCAGAGCTGGGCCGCACCTGCCGGTTGCCTCTTCAGGCTCTTAAAGTGACAGACACCAGAGATGCTCTGCCACACTGTCCCACATGGGTCTTGAGTAGTGCATGACAGCTGTCAGTCACAGTCACTGGGGTTCTGCCCCATGGTGCAGTTTGGGGAGTCCACTCTTGACTTGATTGATTCAATGGCTGTATTGTCATGGGTTACAGGAGTAGTCAATAGGGTGGGTGCTTAGTTTCAGGAATCAGTCTTCCACGTTGATTAGCCTAAAATGGCTTGTAGAGTTTTGTAATGGTAAGTTCCTCTGGCTAGGTTACTGTCAATTAACAGTCAGAGGTTCTTGGTTTGTCATTTAATTATCTACTGACTCATACTCGCATTCACTCAAGGGATCAGCCCAATATAGCAGACTTTATCACTTTACAATTACTGTTTCAATGCAGTTTTTAACAATGGTCCAGGGTGTAACTTCATTCTACAGGGAGTACATTCCTTAAGGGTTTAAAAGTATAAAATATAAAATACATGTAAAGATAAGACAGATGAAATATAAAACTGCACTGTGAGAAATATGTAAAATGCAATGTGAGGTAGTGAGGATCAAAGGCTACTGAGGACAGTATGTGAGTTAGGTTAGCACCAGGATATATTTACAGTCTTTGAAGTGGATATTTTAGTTCTTTTGTTTTCTTTAGTGACACTTAGCTTAGTCGATATGTAAATGTAGTTTGTAGGTTTCTCCTACAGAAAGGCACTTGAGCCTTGCCATACCAATGCAATGGGTGTGCTAGGTCTCTGCAAGAATGGGTTTCTTGTTACATACCCACACAGTACTGGGAGGTGGGCCCCTTACTGATGAGACTAGCAACAAGGTTAATAGCTTGATCATCACGTTATGTGGTACAGCACTTTTGAGGCCCTATGTTAAATGAGCATTGGGAATACTCATGTGAAAACTTGTTTTCCTGGAATGGTTCTTCCTTAACTCATTTAAATTGTCCAAAAATAACTAGAACTTTTTTTGCTTATTGAATATAGTATTACTTTTTTCCTTCTCTTTTCCCTTTGTTTTCTCTGTACACCGAGTAAAGACAAAAGCATTCTCTAAATATTTGCAATATATATCTTTCAGCAAGTTATAACTCCATAACTGGATTATAGTTACAGTATAGAAAGGCCAGAATCTTTCAGAGAAGGAACATGCAAATTGGTGATAGTCAGATTCAATGAACAAGGGATTTTAAATGTTATTAGTAATTATTTAAATTGTCTAAAAAAAAAAACCCCTACACATTCTTGTGTTTAGTCTTTCTTGTTTATTATCTTTAGGCTTTGCTGTAATATCCATTAAGCAGGTTTTAAATATGGATTTATAACTTGAATTGGAAAAATACTGGTTTCTAATACTGGAAAAAAATCCAGTATAAAGTACTTGTGCTCTAGCAAAGCAGTAGAGGTCATCAGCAGTGACAGTTCCTGAATGTAAGCACAACACATTTCCACTATAACATTTTCTTCTCAGTGGTTTCTTTGTTTAGCATGATTTAAAATGTGAACTAAGTCACAATTAGAAACAAAGCCTTGCCTAGAAAAACATGCAACAGTGTCACTGCATATGATGTCATGACATGCATGTATAGCTTGGAACTTTGCAGTGATAAAGACAGGCTCCTTTTAGAAAAATCTTTATTTACTCCAATCCTGTTTTAAATTTCACTTCATATTTTAATTCAGCAAAGATAAAATCCCCTGATCAGTGATCCTAGCAGGCTTTTTTAAAATAGCTTCCATTTTGGTGCAGTGCAGTGCAGACTCTTGGCTTAACTGGCTGAATTGATATTCAGAGCAGCAAGTAAGCAAGGATGACAGAGCATCAGTACAGCTACTCCTATTAGTGTTCAAGGAGGTGTGCTTAGTTGCAATTGCCTACTCTGTCCAAGATGTAGCACAGTCACGAAGCACTGCTGTCCCTAGGATACTATAGACAAGCCTCCTACTTTGATATATGCTGTTTTATTCATGCTTTAAGAAACAAATAATATTTTCTGTATTTAGTCAGTTTTGAGATAAAATGCATTCTTGCAATTGCAGAATCTCAGCTTGCAACTCATGAAACAGTGCTTAGAACAACTGAATATTTGGCATTTTTAAAATAATTTTTTTAAATATGCTTACCTTATGTATACTGTAGCCCTTGTGGGAAGATGTTGACAATACTTTAGTCCCTATTAACAAGCTCTGCTATTCTCATATGTAAAACGTCAATTTTATTAAAGGAGTATTTTCTCTCTTAACCGGTAGCAGTTGAAACTCTCTTTAATAAGATATTTCAAAAGCCTATTGTGCAGTTACGACATGACATGTTTTCTAGGTAAAAAACCCGAGCCCCCAACCCGATTATTGTTCACATAAATTAATTCTTAGTGCCACGCCAGTATTTTTTTTCTTTGAAAAAATTAGATGTAAAGTATCATTCCACCTTAAAACTTCATGCAGTTTTTCTTGAGGAAGTGACAGGTTGCCATTAACATTTGAAATGCATTGGAATCAGTTAAAAAAAAAGAAGCAGAACACTACCACTGTATGTGCATTAGGTTTTACAGCATATGGTAATGAGTTCAATCCCAACCAAAGGTAAAGACATGCGCGTTCCCTGTGTGAGCATTTCTCTGAAATCAGCACAAACAGCATCTGACTCCTGCAGGTCAAGCAGCACAAAATAGTTGAGAAACACACAGAATCCAGGGTGCATTTGCTTTGTTCTCTGTTACACCTTTGCTTACAAAGACATTTTTTTTGGTTGGTACAGTGTGATTGGCGATGAAATCCTGCGACATACAGTCTTTTCTTTATTTCTTTATTGGCCCGTGTTTGTTGAATTGTAAATAGTTAACAGGACTGGGGAAGCGCTTGGCAGCGGGCTCTGACATTCAGAACGCACCAGCGCATGTCTGCTGTCGGGATGCAGTGCTTCGGGAGCGCTCCCTCACCCCCTGCAACCCGCTCCATACAGCTCCCCCGCCCTTTTTTCGTCTTCTCAAATGATAGTGATAGAACTTGACAGTCCTTGTCCTTGAAGGTTTCTCCCGTTTCTGAGTAAGTGGCATATTCCTGGTAGTTTGCCATCTTCCGTTTTTGTCATTATCCCAAGGGAAGTATTAAAACCACAAACAACAACATGGTGGTTCAGTCCATTTTTCTTTTAGAAACAACATTTTCTTCCCTTCCCAAGCCTGCTGTTTGCTTGCCTCCTTCTACAGCATGGAAGTGCGGGCAATAAAACATCCCCGTGCTTGCACTCTGCTACCAAGATGCTCTGACAGAAATAGCAGCTTCCCCCACCCCCACCCCCACCTGCCTGTGCAGGATGGTACAGTCTGCAGAGGGACTCCTGTAATGTAGCTCAGTTTATCTATCCCTTACAGATGCCGAACAGTGATTACTCCGCTATGTAATTGAAATCATTTTGGATTTGTGATGATATCTTAGCCAAGTAAGTAGCGACATCCACAGCACGAGAATAAAAAAAATAAGATCTTTCCCCCCCCCCTTTTTTTTTTGCTCTGAGCTTGTTAATTTGGCAATTTGCTTCTCTTGGAGGCACAAGCTGATGAGAAAATGGTGTGGAGACCTGGTCCGAGTGATGCATTAGATTTTAGTTCATGTCCTATGAATCTCTGGAAAGGTAATTTGATGTCTACAGAATATTCTCTAAGAAGTAGCAGAAACTGTATGGGTAAAGGGTAATATGCTATCAGGAATAATCCTTTGAGATTTTGGAGGTTGAGAAAACAGTGTGGGATTTGTCTCTTTTTAAGACAAAGTGGGCATGCTTTTGCTTGAGCTTGTTATTTAATGATGAGAAAACATGTGGATGGGATTTTGCTTTTATCATTACTAGGAAAAATCAGGCATTAATGCTGTGTTTTCAAACAAAGTGCAGAGATGCTTCAAAATAGAAGTACAAATAGATGTTTTGCCTCATAAATTTAGCTAATTTAATCAACACTATGGCATTATCTTATGCTAGACCCCCCCAAAAAGTAGAAAAAGATCTACATGTGAAATGGATTTATTTTGTACAGCTTGTCATGGTCATTTAGTATGTACTTTTGAAAATGAAGAGAAAAATTGATGTAAAAACCACAGGTGCTTTATGTTAAAATGGGTTAGGTTTTATATATATAACATTTCATTGTAATTGTAATTTTTTGAGTATGGGTAGTATTTTCCTGATAGGAGAGAGAACCTTTCCGTGGCATAGCAATTTACCTGATCCTTCTTTGAATAAGATTTTTTTTTTTTAAGAATTTAAAAAAATCATGAGTATTGAATGAAAGGGCTTTGTAGACTTCATAAATAGTATAATGCTTTAACAGAAACATAACATAACTGGAATCTTTGCCCATTATGTAAAAGAAGATTCTACACATTTGATCTCTGGCTGCAGAATTTACAGATCATCTGTCTGATTTGTATAAGGCAGCAGTCAGTCTGTTCTCCATTTACTGACTTAAAGTTGTGTTATACAAGCTTACCCACTTGCTTTTACGTTGGACATACTTACCTAGGTCTAATGAGGTGGTCACTTTAGGAAGTCTTGAAACCCTTGGATAGTAAGAAATAAATAAATAGTACTGTGCTTTCCTTACCTTCTGGAAGGTAAGTATTGGAGTAGTTAATTAGGAGTGTATATTCTTTTATAATAAAACTATTCATTTCACCATGCATGGGCAAAAAAAGGAGAACTGCATACTTCTCAAGAGTTATGCTCATTTGACCTTTCGATTACATCCTTTCAGTGATTATTTAGTGGATGAAGGAGAAGGGTATTTGTAAGGTAATAGGCATGCCTAACATTTCTACCTTCACTTCTAGGATTTTAGGTTACTAGTGGATGTGTGTGTGTACTCACACACATTTACATATATGTATATATACATATATATGTATGTATCTATGTATATGTATATACACACATCAATATAGAACAAAAAACTATTTTAACTACCTATTTTAACTACCATGCTTCTAAATGAGATTTACGAATGGTGCTTAAAATAGCAATTTTTTATTTAGTGAAAAAACAGCTTGTTAATCTGTTTCATAATGCTTATTTTGTATTTCAAGAATGTATTTTCTGACTAGCATTTAATTTTGTGAAAGGTCATCCATATGCATGACTAGCTTTCCTACCTTGTTCACAAATAGCGTCTTGACTCAGGTATCCAGCATGTCTTTGATCATATACAGCTTTTACTTTGTTCATGTTCTTCTCATTTTGATTTACATTGCTACCTGTGAACACAGTATTTCATATTTGCCCTGTTGTACGGACAAAGTGAATAGGTTAACAAAAAACATGTGAAAATAAGGTTTGTAGACAAGTTGGACATAGTAATGCAGCAAAATTATTATTTTTTTTCCATCTTCTTGTGAAGAATTGATTTTGGCCCAGTGTATCAGAGTTAAATATACTTATATTTCCACAGGAAAGGTAATATTTTTCCTATTGGAAATGGAAAATGGCTGGTATCCGTATTACGTTATGCACATTTAAAAGGTTTCATTTGTGTTTTGATGCAGCTTTGAGGGTGATTTAATATTTTTCCATTGGAATTCTAGGGTTAGGAAAACACAGTGATGATAACTAGACATCACACTGTTTTTTTAGGCTGCCCTGCCTGGCCCCATCCTCCGCCCAGCCCCAGGCTCCCGGCACTTTGAGGGTGATTTAATATTTTTCCTTTGGCATTCTAGGGTTAGGAAAACATGGTGATGATAACTAGACATCACACTGTTTTTTTAAGTGCTTAAATGAGGTTACTTGTATAAGTTCATTTTTTGTTTAAATATCATGCCACGTATCCAATAAACAGTCTTTCAGTTAATTTTTTTCTCATTTTTCCTCCACATCTAAAATATTCATTAGACCTTTTCAAATGTTGTAAAATTTTGACTGTTTTTTGTTTTGTTTTTTGTTTTGTTTAGATATCATGCCACATATCCAAGAAACAGTCTTTCAGTTAATTTTTTTTCTCTTTTTTTCCTCCACATCTAAAATATTCATTAGACCTTTTCAAATGTTGTAAAATTTTGACTGTTTTTTGTTTTGTTTTTTGTAAAAATAAAAAAGAACCCCGCACTCACCGCTGCAGCAGGGGCTGTGGACGCTCTGGGGCTTCCTGGCAGAGCCCCCCTGCACAGACCCTGTGACCTGATCAGCCCCACCCCCTCGGCCGTGCTCCCAATGGCCCCCCTGCCTGGCCCCAGCAGTCTGGGAATCAAAAAAAAAAAAATGACTGTTTTTTGTTTTGTTTTTTGTAAAGCTAAGTTTCCTCTGACTTGGACTTTCTTTTTTTCTTTTTTCTTTGTCCTGTTTTGGTGATAGAATTAAAGTTTGAGGAGACCTTAGGGGTCATCCAGCTGAACTCTCTTCATGGCTGCAGGATTTGCTGTTTTAAACTCGTCCCAGACAGATGCCTATACAAATTCTACTTAAAAATCTCCAATAACAGAGATATGACAACTTCTCTAGGCAGCTTATTCCTTGGTCCTATGTTCTTACCGTAAGGAAGTTTTTCCTCAGATTTAATCTAAATCTGTGTTGCTGTAGTTTAAACCCATTGCCTCTTGTCTTGCTCAGTGCCAAGAAAGAACAGTTTTTCTCTGCCTTTATGGCTACAAGAAAAGTGAGATGTTATATTATTCTATGTTTTTAAGAAAAGAGTTGAAAAAGGATTTTCTCTTGTTCTTCAAATGTTTGTAGATTCATAATTCTAAATTGCTGCAGTTGCTATTTCTGAACATGGAGATAAAATAATTTTTCCTCATACTTTGAAAATATTACAAAAGACACGACCTTGTAACTACAGCCTACTCTCATTAAAAGTTTCAGTATTCTGCAGTAATACTCTAGCACCTGATATTTATATAGCTCCTTTAATAAATTTAAATACATTTACCTAAGGCTGGCATGCAAGAACACTCTGGGAGCAGATGACAGCTGATTTACCCTACGCTGGGACCTTGTAGTGAAGTGCATAAGCTCTGCCTTATCATATTGCTATTTCCACTAGGTATTAAAGCAAACATTTTCAGAGACAAGGTAGGATTTTCTACTACATGGTACTTAGCAAATAGTCCAAATAGTTTTCAGGTTAATTTTAGAGAATGGGAAATATTAATTGCATAATCCAGTCAATTAAATAATAGATTGAGGATTAATATGACAAGTTTTGAAAAATTTAGAAAATTATGGAGAAATGAAAAAATGAGTGAGATCATTATTATTAAAATATAAATATACATAAATATATTTTTATATTTCTATATATATCTATAGATAAAGATAGATAGATAGATAGTTATATCTATATCTATTCCAGTGTTAAGTAGGATTCTTTTCTCCTTTAGGGAAGAAATAGAAATACATCCACTTTGAATGGAGACTTACTGATGGCCTGGGCTGGTAGCAAATCAAGTAAAAAAAATCTCTGTGTCTGATTAGTATAACTGTGCTGCCTCTGCAGCACCTGCACTCCAGACATTTTGCTAGCAATTAGCACACCTTATTTTAGATGCAACTTGTCAGTGCCTTTAAAATGTACCACAGTGCTTCTCTATATTGTAAGACATGTGTTTGTAAATATAAACATATATGTTTTATTCTTATTTTCTTCAGTAGAACTAATTAAGATATTTTGTTAAAGGTAGGCATGTGTTTTATATTATGCTTTTTACAGTTATCTTGTAACTAATTATGTTTATATTTTCCTAGCATTATTAAACTTCATACATATAGTCATGGAAATGGGCAGTGGACATTTTAGTGTAATTTTTGTGCGCAATAAATTGTAAATTAAGATACAACATACACACACACAAACACTTCTAAGATTCAGTTTTAGGAAACTGGATTCATAATATGGACTAGTAATATAATAAAAAGTAAGCTGGCCATTAATATGTGGGGGAAAATAATTTACTTTCAGTGTTCTTTACTTTTTTTAGGAATACTGATCCTTTGCACATAGCATTTATATGTTTTTAAAACAATTGAGAATCACTGATTTTAAAAAAGGACAGGGAATGTAAAATTGTACAGATAGAGCTGATGAACTGAAAAAATATATAATTTGAATTCACATAGGAGTAGAAAGATAGTGATATCAGGGGGATATCAGAAAAAAGTGAGGGAGTGAGGGAAAAAGATAGTGAGGGAGATATCAGAAAAAATATAATAAACTGCAGAGAGTCAAGAAGATACTAAAAGTGATTTGTTTCCCGGGTTAGCCACTAGGTATCAGTAAGCATAGTGAAGAAAGCAGACAAACCACAAAGTACTGTTCTATCACACTTCATGCAAGTCAGTCTCTGTGATCAGTGTGTCCCTTTTAAAATACCAGTTACTCAGGATAAGACATACAGTTGTATCTTGAGATACATAACTATCGTGGAAACAATCATGAGAGAGTCCAGCCAAGCATCAACTGGAGCAACTCTAATTTAATTGAAAGGGATGTGCAAACATTAATTTCAGAACACATTTGGAGGGAAAAATACTGTTGCCATTTCATACCCAAACAACCTGAGATATACAGAGAAATAAGTGATTTGCCCAAAGTATCACTGGTAGTCAGTGGCAACAGCAGGTTGAGAACTTCTAGTTGCATGGGCTATCTGCTGTACCAGGGGTCAGCAGCATATTGCTGGTGAAGGCTGGAGTTTGTGACCAGGCTATGGCTGGTCCATTCCTTCTCCCCACAGTGGCTAGCTGCCTGCACTCGCTGTTCTCTGCCCTGTCTTTGCCTTTCTCACTGTACATTCCCAGCCTCTCTGCAGCAAAGGAAGTATAGACATAGTGGAGCAGCAGGCTCTGCAGCCCTGTAGAGGCAGTGGGTGGCACAGTGCAGCTCTATGCCACCAAACCACTGTGCTGGGTCAGACCTGTTTACAGGCTAAATCCAGCCCATAGGCTGTAGATTGCCAACCCCTGTGATAGACCATGCTGCCATCTCTCACATCCAAACCATTGATCTAACATCAATTGCAATATTTACTGGAGCACTATCATTTAAAAAAACGTACCTTAGAGTAATCAATGTAAATTCAGTTGCCAGCATATCTTTACTTGAGCAAAACCCATTTCAATTTCAGTGAGAGGTTTTTTTTATGAGAGACTGAGTTGAAACTACAGGATTTGGCCCACAGAAAATAACTTATATTAGATGAAATTGCCATATTTTGGTTTTGTTTTTCAAACTGAGGAAATGTGATTGATACCTTGGATATCTTATTGTTTTAAGAATATGAAAACTATAATACAGTTCATAGTAGTGATGGAATCCTAGATGAATAGAAATCCCATTGGTATATAATAAGATCAGTTTTGGTAAATTAAATGAAGTGGAAAAAGGAAAAGTAAATTATTTTAAAGATGCTGAAAAAATCATTAAAACTTATTTTCTGCCATCTTTGTTAAACATATATTCTATGAAAAGAAATTAAAAATAAAAGTTCTACAAAATTCAGATTTATTAAACAAATGACCAACCTGAGAAGGAAAATCTTTTCCATTACATAGCAGGGGAAAAAACCAAAACAAAACAGTCCATTAGTCACCTTTTGTTCTGTTCCCTTGCTCTTCAGGCCCCAATCCACTAGATCTGTTTTAGTCCTTGAATCTGGGACATCCTCAACAAACCCATTCCAAGTGAGAAGACTTGTACCTAAAAAAAAGTGTCTTCAATATGAAAAATCGTTTGCTCTTGTTCTGTCTCTTACTCTGGTTCCTGGCCCAGTTCAACTCCTAATCAGTTTACGTTGTAAGGCGACAATGTATCAGAACCCAAAAGACTTCCCCCACCAAATTTAGACAATGACCATAGAGCAGCATTGCTGGTGACAACTCATTTTTTCTGTTTAAAACAGTGTTAAGAAACAACTAGCATAGTTGAATGAAGAGTTCAAGTCAAAACTAATTCCATCCATATATTACTGAGGCACCGCTGGACAACAGTGGACAGAAATTCCTTGCTGATCTTCAAAGGTGAAGTTAGGAAAAGTCATAAGGATGTTGGGAAGTCTGTGCCTAAAGTTAGAGATAATGCTTACCAGCCAACATGCCAATAAAAGTCTATATACCATCACATGAAGAAGCATGTGCATGTTCTCATATGACTAGGAGAAACAGCGTTCTCATAATTAACCACAGAGCTGATAATTGCCTGTGAAAGGGAAGGGGGAGCCATTCAACGTGCTCCTCAGTTTTAAACCCTCTCTTCTATTAGCAATGATTAGAAATGATGAACTTCTTAATTTCCACTCCCCCCTCCTGCCCAGGGTCTAACAAAGCAGGAAGAATGATGCTTTTTTATAGCTACAATATTTTCTGAAATAGCAGGCCTTCAGAAAAAGAGTTATAGTGTACAGATATATGTTTGTTTTGGCCTGGTAAAGGTATTTTGTCTCACAGGATGGATGAATAAACTAAATGTTTACACTAAACTTTATATAAACTTACCTGCTGATGATAGCACAATAATAATATATTATCACCATTAAGGCATTTTCTTTGTCTTTTAGAAATGTACCTGTACAGGACATAATTAGAAAGGAGTGGTGTTTCCAATAAACTGTTCCAACTTGCTAGGGAAGCATTTAACCAAACCGTCAGGAGACAATGTTGATTTATAACATTTGTAAGTTAGTTTAGGAAGAAATTGCTGTCTTTACTGAAGAGAGACATTTAATTTTACACTAATTGTTTGCTATGTTTCTTTTCTCCACTTGAATTATAATGAATGATTTTGCACATTGTTCTAAAAATACCCCTATTGATGTTTGATGTTAAGGGACCAATAGAATACAGTTGCAACGAGATGATGATTTTATGTTGGTATTCATAAAGAAATGAAAGTATCACTTGTTTTTCTTCTAATGCTAAGGGGCATTTTTTGTGAACAACTCACAAGATACATGGTAAAAAATACCAAAAAGAACTGCATGACGTTTCTCACATTGCACATAGAATCATTAGCTGTTGGTAAGATTTTGTTACTAAAGATTTTGTTACTAACCAAATAGAGCACTTGCACTATTCGGTGAGTAGTTGTTTTTGGAAGACTGGTCTGCTAAATAACATGCAGAAAGATTCAGAATGAGATGGTAGTACTAAATCAGAATTATTGAAAATGCTAACTGACAATGTAAGACAAGCCATTGGAACAAAAAACCCATATTGCTTAATTTAATTTAGCTGTCGCTTCTAAAACTCCTTCCCCAGCCCTTCATATCCAGAGTGGCTGAAATGGCCAATGGGCTGGGTTTGCCAGGGACTTCCTGGCTCTCCCAACAAATTAGTTTGGTTTGGTGTTAGGTTGTGCCAAAGGATTCTCTTCTGTCTTCATCCTACAAGTGGAGGAAGGGAACTCCCCCTTTCCTCTTATGCTGAGCTGTGGGAGAAGGAAATAATCATTCACATTCTTTTCTTGCTGCAGCTAGGCTTTCCCTTTCGTGTCCTGGGGATGAAGGCCTAAACACTGGTACTGGCATGTTCCAGCTTGGGTGATATGTAGTCTACGAGGTCTGGATTCATTCATTCAACTATTTGGGGTGAGATGGGAAGGAAGCCAGCCTATGTATTTCCCAGATTTAATGGATATGATATACAGCTGGGAGCCTGACTCAGATGCTACACATATGGGTCATCTTTTGTGGCCAGGCCAAAGTGGGTCAGCTTGTCATTTCTGTCTGGATATCATGTTGACTTTAAGGTCAGTCAGGACAAATCATGCTCAGACTGAGAGGCAACAGTCACCATTTGGTCGTGTAATAATCACCTTCCTCCCCATTTCATCTATTAAAATACTTAATATTCATGTTTGTTTAACCAAGTTGGTAGCAAAGTACCATTAAATAAAATATCCTATCCCATAGTTCATGACTTGCCTTTTATCCTGAGCAATACTTACTATGAATATGAAAGCTGGTATAAGAGAAATAGGGCTTTCTTTTCCTTTTCAAATTTCTATTGGGTCATGTAAAACAATACAATCAAATATATATTTGTCTTACATTTTTATGACTTCTGATAAAAAGAAATTATTAATATAAAACAAATTTGGCCTGAATGTGTTTGCAAGTTCTGTAGCGCTCTGTTATTAAAGTTTTTCTGGAATTGCAAATTTTACTGCATATGGAGGAGGGAGAAGGGGAGGTGTCTTTCTTTCTGTTCTGTCCCCCGTTTTTGCTATTTAGTAATTACCTGAAGCTTTCTTTCCATGCAAGAAATTTTATCCAAAAAAAAAAAAATGGTAAAAAAAAAAAGAACATGAGAATGGAAAATGATCTTTCTCAAAAATCAGTTGAAGCATTAACATTCTGTAAATGAGGCCTTGGCATACAATCCTCATTTATTGGTTTCTTCAGTGTTATTAGCATATTTTTTAAAACAATTGCTGGTAATAAGATTTTTGAGACTAAGATAAGTCTGTTTTCTTTTATTGTTTGGATTTGAAAAAAAAGGTGTAGTTTTACTTAAAACAAATATTATTTTTCTTCTGAAATGTTTATCTTTTATGTATAGTAGATTAAAGTTACGTAGAATACCAGCTTTCCGTATTTCCTATCTCAGTCTTAGTCTTAATCAGACAGGCATAGTATTTTAGAAGTTTTCATTGTTAGTCTCCGAGAGAAAGGAAATTTCGATATAAATTTTAAAATGAATAGATAAAGAATGTCAATGAATCAATAAATAATGTATAAAAATATAGACATATATATTTTGTTTGGTAGAAAACAGTTTATGTCATTCTTAGTTCAGAGTGGAAGACAGTAGCATTAATGGTCCATTCCTTCAAGCTTTTGAGTTCTTCCTTTTAGGCTAGGGACAGAAATTACACATAAACCAGTTTAAGTGAACAGAAACTGGTTTAAACATGTAACAGAACAGATATTCAGTGTACATAAACCAGTTTGAAAATGGCTGAAACCGGTTTGAGATAAATCTGGTTGAATGTAGTATCAGACTTAAACTGATTTGGCTCAAATTGGTTTATGCAATGTCTGTCCCAGACCTCTTGCTGGTTTAAGTTAAATCAGACTCTCCCAGCATGCTCTCTGGGCTGGTTTCTGCTCCACATCAGAGTTCCTCTCTGCTCCCTGGCTGGAGCTTGGCACAGACTTGCAGGCACTGCAGGGTCTGCTGGCTTTCCTGTGTCCCCCTCTTCACCCGCTCTCACCACTCACTGCTTAAGCAGAGATCCCTTCCTCTTCTCTGCCACATCAGGGACCATAACCAGCATGTGGTATGCTAGCTGATGCTGAGAGGTGTTTGTGTATGTGTCTCTGTCCAATTTCACTCAGATAAAGAGACAGAACAATGACTGCTTAGGGCTTGTGGAGCTAATCAACAGGTCAGCCAGTAAGCTGTTTAAGAAGTTTGAAGTAAGGTGGAGAGAGGCTATTATTTTGCTAATTGGGTGATAAAGACTGTTATCAGCCCCCTGGCTGACTTGCTCACATGTCAGTTTGCTGCAGACAGTATGACGAAGTAGAGGTGGAGACTGAAAAGCTCCATATCATCAACAGATGCATGCACTGCACACCCTGCTTTGCCTCAGAATGCTAGCCCGTGGCTGGGGGCTGGCAACACTCCTGCCCCTTGAGCAGCCAGGGGGGAAAACCCTGGGAGCGTGCAGGCAGAAATCCCTAATGAGAGAGTTCTGCCAGGGCTTGGCCATGTTCCCCTCAGCTCAGCTCCCTGCAGAAGGCAAGAGAGGGCTGCTCTAGCACCCCTGGGTTCCTAGCCTGGGTCACTGCATGCATGTGCCTGAATTTCCTTAGTCGAGAGAGAATGTCCGTCCAGTTTCAAACCAGTTCAGCCTAGTCAGGTTAGGTTAATCTGCAAAGATTGATTCAATTAAGGCTCAGACTTTTTTAATGTC
>NW_005842235.1:64613-81155 GCF_000455745.1 Alligator sinensis
TTTCCCTAGCCTTAAAGGATAGTGTTTTTGCAACAGTTCAGAAACCTGAAGGAGGTACCAGATACTTTCAGGCCAGTTTCTAAATTAGAAAGCCTATTGGCTTTCTAAATATATCCTAGTATTGTAGAAAAAAGCTCATAATCATCATTCTGTTTAGATCAAACGGGCAGTCCACAGGTAACAGCAGAAAGATTTGGATCAGGATGATGTACTGCATGCTGGGCTGCAGCACTGCACTAAAGATTTTATGCTAATTTTAGCATTGTGGTATTTGGTTGAGAGAAGTTTTGGAGACTCTTGAGTTACCAAAGAGGAGAGAGTCCTTCAAAATTAAAAATAATGAAAACAGAATAGATGAATCAATTGGGGAGAGAATAACCTGTCAAACTCAAGCCAATATGCAGGAGACAGCAGGCATAGCAGCAGAATAATTCATTCTAATTCAAGCTACCAACGCTGGCTACAGCAGTTTTCTCATGCTTCATGGCATCCCCTCCTCTATCTTGATCACCATATACTAAACTGTAAACAAAGAAGCAAGGCTAAGAAAGCAAGAGTATTTGTATGAATGGTAGGTGAATATTCTCTTTTATTCCAACTTTTGTTGTTAATTTCTTAAACATACCACTTTGAAACCTTTTCTCATATTATACAAAGCACTTGGAAAATACAGTAGTTTATATAAAATACTATTTGTTCTAATTTGCTGTGTAATTTAATTAAATTTAAATTACTCCTTCAGTGGCTCACTTGAAAACAATAACAATTTTATACTTCCTCCCACACACATGAGATCTACTCCCTTCCTCAATACTTTTTTTTTTGGTTTGGTTTCATAACTTTTCCTTCAGAAATCTTTGTGCTGGCTGCTGGATTTTTCGGTTTAGGTTAGTAACACTGAAGAACATTGGCAATAGATTATGCTGGTGGTCTGCTTTCTCTAGTTGTTCTGCAGTAAGCTTGCTTTATGCACCCAAATAACAGTCTGAGATGTGAAACATGCAATTTCCATTTGGGGTACAGGATCACAGCTTGTGATCCTGTTTCAAGAGCAGTGCAGATCTCTACATCTTCACACTGCTACAGAGTACATGCAATAGGCTGCATTATCAACTGGGGGTACATGTACTCCTGGGTGTACTTGGGAAGGCCCTATGGGGTACGTGTGGGTGGACGAGGACGGAACACTGTCACTCAGCACCCTGCTCTGCATCTGGCCGTGTGCCAACCCACCCCTCCCCCCCATGTCTGGCTGCCGGGGGTACACTTATTAAAAAGGTTGAAGACCCCTGGTCTCGCCAGTCATTACTAAGAGGGGGAGATATGTGGAAGAGTAGAGTAAGCTGGAGTGTGTATGGCTCAGCGAGATGGATGCTGTCTTAAAAAGGAGGAGGCCCTCAGTTCTAATTTTGCTTTAGGCCCTCACTTTATCCAGTTCCTTCTCAAGCTGAGCCTTGAGTTCCTCCTCAATTTAATAGTCATTAGAGGGAGAAGAATGAGGAAGTATGCCAGTAGAGTCCAGGACCTGTTCCTTTCCAGACCATCTAAGTGAGCCATATACCCTCCAGTTTGTTTGGTCCTTAGAATTCTGCTCACATAGTCCATTTCAAAGTCTCAGAGCTCTTAGTCAAAACTGTGCAAGGGTTTGACTGTATCTATTCTCTGCCTGTGACTGTGGCCTCCCACAGTACTTGTGCCCTGCTATGATGCTAAAACAGTGAGTAAAAGAAAAGTTTACGATTGTACAACATAGAAATTTCCCTGGAGACATGGGATGCATTTCTGCAAGAGATAAGACTGATCATAGAACAAATTATTTATTTCATAAAGACACACATAACAGCCACTACAATCTAAGGAAGCCATTTCTTGAACAGTCTAGGAAGTAAGGGTGAAAGAAGCAATGTTTTACTGTGGGTTTTAAGTGCTTGGAAGGGACCCAGTTATAGAAGTGGTGAATCCATGATTTTATTAATTAGATATGGAAAATTACTCTATATAATCCCTTTTCTAGCCGAGTAAGTCATTGTACCCAGTAGGAAGTCTATTAACAACAGTAGCTCACTAATTTGGGCCAATTACTGCTCAATATAATTTCATGTTGAAACTAAAGAATGGTCATTCTTCAGAAAAGCTTGTGGTATAATTTAGATGCTTAAGACCATGTACTGGCATTACACTCCACCAGGAGAATTGTTGTTCTGGTAGAAATGACAAGCATACAAGAGTTCATTCAATTTCTCCTGGGGGGGAAACATACCTTTCTGGTCGACACCTGGAAGATCCTCCTTGCAAGAGAGTTTTTTTTAATGAGACCAGTCTGGGAGAGAAGGGGAAGAGAGCATAAAGGCAACACTTTCTGCCCAGTCTAGGGAGTGGCCTAGGGTCTTTGCCCCACTGTTCCCTCTGTTCCTGGTAGGACCTGAAGCTGCTGACTTACAAGCAGTGTGGGGGAGAAGGTCCCTCCATCTGGCACTTGAGAGCTGCACACTGAGCTGTAACTGCATGTCTTTTAAAGGGCTGCACTGGGGCGGGGGGGGTTCCCCCTATGTGGCATATTCAAAACCTGTGCCTGCAGCTCCACAGGGGTCCCTGGTCTGTGAAGCAGCAGGAACAGCCTGCTTCCCACACCTTCCCTAGACCAATCACCTGTCTGCAGAAGGTGCAGGGGAGAGGGGACAGTTGCAGTCTGAATGCCTTTGGTGCTCCCTCTCCCAGTATAATTTCTAGTTGGAGACATTTTGGACACACAACCACCTGTTACAGCAGCTTCTAGAGACATAGTACTGCTAGAATCTCTAGGCCTTGCTCTCCTTCATATTGGTATCTTCATTCATTGCTCTTGATTTCTAGTTGCATATGATATAGCATGTCCTAAATGAAGAAATGGAAGTCAGAATAAAACAGAGTTAGAAATAAATAATAAAAAGAAAATACTTTTGCAAACCTGAGAACTCCTGAAATAGGTTATTTTTTAAATTGAACAAATTCAATTTCATAAATAAACTTAATTAAACAAATAATTTTATATTTGAACTAAAATAATTTCAGTCCAAATATACATATAGGGACTGCTATAATTTAATGTCTAAATTATACCACTAGCTTTCCTGAAGAATGACCAATCTTTAGCTTCAACATTACTTTTTTTATATGTATAAATGTTTCCTACTCAGTTTTACTCTTTGAAGTGTTCTTACTCATTTTAAACAAACAAAATGTGAATGAGATTGAGCCATGGTAGTATATGATGAACAAATGTAAAGTAAAAGCCTGGGGACAGCATATCATTATGTGGCAATCCAAGAGCTGGCAATAGAGAATAATTGCGCTTTCCCAGCTAGTGGATAAAAACAAAATTAAAAAAAAACCTTACTATCTATCATAGGTTAACTGATTCAACTGGATAGTTTGAACAATATTTGTCACATCATATATGAAATAATTTGACAGGAAGAGGGTCATGATTAGAATCCTTATTTTTTTGCAAGGAAAATATGTTTTTGTGATGCAGAATTTCTAATCATGCAAATGTGAAGCCTAGTGGGATTGTGATCTGAATTCTGTACAAATCCATTTTCCTGTACAGAAGACATGTCTCTACATTTTTACAGCATGATTAGCATTTAAATACCTCAAAAAGTGTTTTTTGTGATTGGAAATGAAATATAAAGACAAGTTTCTTGTGAGGGAAGAAACAATAGAACTTATTTCTAGTGCTTTTCCACTAGTAAAAGTGTTAAAGCTGTTAGAAGTATGGTAAATAATCAAGCACTATGGGTACCTGTACACGAATGCGGAGGCTGCTCCAACGTGCTGGAATTCCATTGCGTTGGAGCATGGCAACTGCTGTGCCCCAGCAGCCTCCTGCATCTTGAGCAAGTTTTAGTTCAAGTGCCCCCTCCGCCATTTTTAAGCATGGGGACGCTGATACATGAGGCACGGCAGTGCTCTAATTAGAGTGGCTCTCAGAGCCACTGTAATTATAGCACTGCTCCGCCCAGAGCACGTGTAAAAGTGCCGTATGTATTTAGTCAATCAGGACTCATAGTAGGGTTGATATCTTTTATTAGGCCAACAAGATTTTTGCAAAAAAAATTCTTTAATTACAAGCTTTCAGGCACAAACACCATTCATCAGGCATTGGAGAAAAATTTGTAAAAGTTCTCCTAGGTAGAAATGAAAGTTCATATTTCATAGGATTTCACACAGGAGTCAGTAGATGGGAAAACTCCTTTGGGCAATTAGTTTATAGCTGGTATGAAGCCTCTCACCTCCTGTGAGGATCTGTGATGATGCACATTACCTTGAAACAAAGGCAGGAGCAGGATCTCAGGTTTCAGGTATGTATTTAGTGTGAAATGCTAAATTTGCAATGAGGGAAGAATACTTACTGCAGTTTTCGTACTGTTTGAATAATGTAGGGCCAAGAAATGTTGCCTGAGATTAACTCAATTCCAGAGACAGAGTTGAACTCTAGGTTCTAAATACAAGTTATATTGAGCAGCTTTTTGCTCAGTATGAGTGTATATTTAGAAGAATGTTCAGATACACAGTAGTGAAGTTTTGTCCTCAAGAGCGCATCCAGGTGAACATGCACATACATTTCCCCAGAGACAAAAAGCAGCGGCAAATAGTTGTGCCACTGCTGCTTGTCCCTGGGGAATGCCACTGCATGCACACACTGGTGTGTGGCAAATTGCCCTGGCCCAGCACCTTGGTTCACCCCAGCAGGCTTACATGGGGTCCTGGGGGCCTTCCAGGGCTGCAGTGGTGGCGATCCAGGTGTGCAGACTGGCAGCCTTAGTTTAGCTTTGCCTGGCCAAACTCTGCTTTTGGGTGGCATACACTGCAGCCTTATGTGGCACCCCACTTTTTTTTAAAGCATTTTTGTAGATACTGGGATTTCCCGGTATGTAATTTTGGCTCTGCACTGCAAATGTGCAGTGCAGAGAACCTCTTCACATGCACTGTATGTGTTTTGCAGCACCACAAAAGCCTTTGAGGCATCATGAAGTGCATGTTCCTGCTCATTTTGATGCAGCTGAAGAGTGCTTGTGACAGTGACTGAAACCATGCTTGCAAGGTTGAAATATTGTTTCCATCCACAGTCAATGCAGCTACAAACCTGCGTGGGCAGGAGGTACGATTTTGGGACCATTACATTTACCAATGTGGGGGAGGGGGGGTGCAGGCTTCCTTTCGCTGGCATATATAATGGTAGTACTGGTAGTACTCCTTGTAGCCTGCCATATATAATGGTTCTCCTGGTAACCTGCCTGAACCTGAGTGATCTCAGGGCTGGGATTGACAGTTAGCTGATTGTTGGTCCCAGCCCCAGGACTGCAGTGGAGCTATTCAAGACTTCTGTGTGGTCCTGTGCTGGGACCAACAATTGTAGGTCCCAGCCCTGGGACTTCACTGGGCCTGGTTCAAGTCCTTGGTGTGATCCTAAGGTTGAGACCAACAATCAGACCCAGGACTGCACTGGACTTTTGATCTGTTTCTTGTTACCCTGTGATAAAGTCAATTTAAGGTGTAGATCAGCCACAAACATCTTTTGTGGAATATTTTTGCTTCTGGCTTCCTGTTTTCTTACACTATTAATTCCTTGAACATGTGGCAGGTTCACTGTTTATGGCGTGATTAAGAGGTCAGTGACATAATTGTAATATCTACCAGGGGCCTAAAAGTTGCCATCATTCAAAACTCTGCTTAAGACACAAAGACCATCCTTAACACCCATTTTCAAGGATAGCTTAATTCTAAATATACAGGATTTAAGACTGTCAGGGAATTGTAAGCTTGTATTATAAAAAAGACAACTTGCACAGAAAATTGGGCATGTCTGATTCAAAATTTCCACGATTCCTACAACTTATTTATGTTTTTAAATATTGGCCTTATAGGTACTTTGAAATACATGAATTCTCATGCAACAATGGAAAAGAATATCTTATTTTGGGTTATATTTCTTTTTTAAGCCTGTTCAGTTTAGAAACATCAATAAATATCTTATTTAGTATTTATATTCACAAACATATTTAAACTTCTGCTGCTTAGTGTTTTGCTTGCTATATTTATAGTAACTTCTTTTATGACTTGAATTCTTCTTTCAATTCATATTCTAATTAATAATACAGTAGAACCTTGCTTATTCACACTAGTGAGCTGGAAATATAGATTCATAGATGTTAGGGTCGGAAGGGACCTCAATAGATCATCGAGTCCGACCCCCTGCGTAGGCAGGAAAGAGGGCTGGGTCTAGATGACCCCAGCTAGATGCTTATCTAACCTCCTCTTGAAGACCCCCAGGGTAGGGGAGAGCACCACCTCCCTTGGGAGCCCGTTCCAGACCTTGGCCACTCGAACTGTGAAGAAGTTCTTCCTAATGTCTAGTCTAAATCTGCTCTCTGCTAGCTTGTGGCCATTATTTCTTGTAACCCCCGGGGGTGCCTTGGTGAATAAAACCTCACCAATTCCCTTCTGTGCCCCCGTGATGAACTTAAATGAGTTTATATGAGTTTCTGAATTTTGTGTATTAACAAGAAAGGAAGCAAGCACAATTAAAAATGCTTGACACAGAAGTTTCTTCCTTCAGTTGACAAAGCCTTAGTTATAATTATTTAAAGTTTAATCTAGAGCACAAAGGCTTTGCTTGTAGCACAATATTTGTAAAAACCCTTAGTGGATGTAAAGTTTATACAATCGAAGGAAGGGGTTGTTTTTTTTTGTCAATACAGTTAAACTATCACTCCAAACAGCAGCAGCAGTGCTGGCAAAAGAGCTCACTTGTTGGAATTAGTTGTGTCTGCACGGAGTTTTTTGCTGTTTGTTGAGCCTGGAACTAATTTGGAGTCTAATTAGCACTATGCCAATATAGCAGCTACAGGGTCCAGTCAACAAAAGGGTGGAACTTCACCCCTTAGAACACTTACAGCCCAATCTCCCATATCTAATCACCATTAGATTGGACCAGAGAATTAACTGAGGTATAAACTGACTAATTACCAATCACTCCACAAGACTACAATTGTTAAGGTTCACAAACGAGACAGTTTATTTAACTGAAATTTACACACCCAATACAATTAAACATCAAACACGTAACCCATAACACTAATTCAGTAATCTCAGGTGAAGGGGACTCAAATTTATTTAACAGGTTCGGGAAACTTTATTCAATAGCTCGGTATCATAACACTATCTTCACCCGAGTCTCTGGTATCAAGGAATCACTGGGCCTCAGGTAAATCTCAGGGGGAAAGGAAGTATAAGAGTGATACTTACAAGGGGATAGAGGGCTGCTACTACAGTGCGTGCACACTCAGCAGGTAATGCTGAGGAGCTGACCCTTGCTATCCCGGTGAGATGTCTTATGGTGAAGGCCATCTCCTTAGCTCATGGTGACCAGGCTGGAACTCCATGCTCCAAACTATGATCGATCTGTTTGCGCACACCAAACCTCTCACAGTCCTATCACTCTTTCTTTTCTCTCTCTCTCTCTCTGTGCATCACACCATACCAACACCAGCACACACTCACCTACTCACCCATGCACACACCCAGCTGTCAATCACAGCTCTTTTTATACAGGTTGTGCAGTCCACACTTCAGAGGCACTGCACACGTTTCTCAAAGTGCACACACCATGCTATTCTGGGTGGGTCTCAGGTGATGACATAGATGACATAATGGCATTAACATATAGTTCACGTGGACGACAGACAATGACTATCTTAACCATGGACCATGTAACAAACCCATCTTGGCCTCTATAGTCCCCTCCTTGATACCTTCTATATGATTAATATTGGCTAGGTATCACCACCAATGACAGGAGGAGTTGGTTCATGGCCTTATAACAATCAATGAATGCCATGCCTGTACATTATGGCAACCCCATGCCTCACTCAAGAGAACCCATATAAGAGACACATAGGAACATCATGTTCCAATTTACGTAAGGTTAGGAACAATCTGTTAACAGTAACTCATAACTATTATAACTATTGCAATTGTCATAGTATTCTGTATATCATACAACTATCTTACACGTTATCATACATACTTCTGTTAGCTCTATCATTCCTCTCTTCCTCCTTCAAAGCACTGTTACCATACATCAAAATATAATCATCACTTCCATCTGGTTTCCTTCTAAATTCCTCACTCAAAGTTTTGATCATTCTAACATTTAGACTAGAAAGTTTTATCAGATGGTACTCATACCCTTCCATTAAAATGGGTACTCTTCCATTAATATGAGTACAAACTGTTGACAACTAGGGTTAATATTATTCACATTGCTATAGGTTAAATCCAATTCAATAAATCTTCTAGCAAATAGAGTTTCTAAAACAGCTGCTCAAGCCACATTGGGATCAATATAGACAGTGCCTGAAGGAAACATAATGGGAATAAGTATAACAGTAACCCAGAAAAATTCTATGATACGATTGGGTCATAAAACCAACCACCATCCTGTATTATTAAGATTGGTAATGATGTTCCATTTCCCATAGATTATATTACTATCAATGTTGGTCCAGTTGCAAGGCATATCAGTCTCATACTTAATCCATTTCGAATACCCAAAAGCGCTTATATTTCTGAAAGGAGTAACTTCTAAATTGGAGAGTATTTCAGTAACTCTCAATTTCTCATGTAAGTATTTCAATAACACTCAATAACTCTCAATTCCTCATTTAATTAGTAACAGGTCAGTATCAGTATCCAGTATCTTTTTCCTTTATCGCTGTACATTGGTGTCATGCTTGAATCGTAACAACCCTTGTGTTCCTTGTCCCATGATCTTCATTCAATATTTCACAGGCCCAAAGGCAGTATATGGGTAGTCAATTACTATCCCAAATTTCGTGAGGACCTCACTGCTAATTATCCCTACCCCGGACCATCTGGCAAGTCCAAACAAAGCCTTTCCCAATTTTGGCCCAATCCAAAATTTCTGCAATACTGAAAAGCCAATTCGGGAGTTCGCTCCATTGAAACCCTCAAGGTTCTTCCATGTCCTCACTGCCCAATTCTGGAATGGATTAATTTAATCTGAAACCAGAGAAAATGGGCACCTGTATCCACCAACATGGTGGCTTCATGCCTCAGCATTTTTTTCCCATCCAGGAATGAAACCTTTATCATGGGTTGGCCCCAATCATCCAAAGTAAAATCTACCAATTTCATCAAATTTTCAGGGGTAGTACAATCATCCAAATTCAAGGTGCTGGAGTGGGATCCAGAAAATACTGGGCTGGCCTAATCCAATTGACTGCAAATGACAATTAGGGGCGGAGGGGAGGGAGCCCTCTTGATGTGGCTTACAGTGCTTGCCCTCCCATTCCACATGTTCAAGCACCTCAAGTAACCTAGCGTTACTTGCTCTCTCAATCGTGTGGAAATCGTAGTGTTTCAATGCCTCCTTGAATTGGAGCGATCTCAAGGTAGGTGTTGAAACTCCCTGGGAATCATAATTGCTTCCTCAGTTGAAGCTCCTGCGGGGTCTATGATTTTTCTGTTCCACACAGTAAGACTTCTTCCCGGAACTAGACTGACATGGTCTATCCTCCTCATCCTTAAAAGAGACCTTTGCAATTTCAGGCTTCCTCTTGAGTTCTCCCTCAGTACTATCTGAAGTAATTCATCCTCGTTGGTCATTCTTGTATCAGTTCTTCCTCTGTTTCTGCTGATCTTGATGCTCTCATCCAGACTAGTTCTTGTCCTCCTTTTGATTGTTCTGAGACTGTTGGTTCAGATGTTTCTGGGTATTTCCCCTGGGCACTAACAACTGAAACTTTATCTTACTTTCCTTCTTTAAGAGCTTGATAGGCTTCAGTTGCCATTTCCCTTATTTCTTCACAAGCTGAGCGACGCCAACCGGTTCCTAAATAAACCTTAGTACTGTGGACAAAACCTTTCACTGACTCCTTGAGGAATTCCTCATTATCAAAGTGGGGGACCCTTCCTCGGTGATCCTGAATGACTTCAAACAGCATCTTCTTGCAATAAATGTACGCTTCCAGTCTTTCATCTTTGGACTGCACCTCTTGGAAATATACTACTGCAAGTGGAGTTCCTGACTAGAATAAGTCAAACAGAGCCTCTCTTAGCTCCTGTTCAGTTTTTATAGATTGTGAAAGGATCTTCATAGGAAGTGCCAAAAAATCCTTCTGGGATATGCATGCTTGTGTAATATCAATAATGTCATTTAACGTATATTGCTGATTATCTCTAGCAAGGCCTACTTACTTGAGACAGTTGATTAAGTTATCCTTGTTCAGATTGCCAGGTTGCTTGCATATGGCTTGGAGTTTATCTGCCTTGAGTGGGGTGGTTACCCGCTCACTGCAAGCTCTTCCCGCTGCAGTTTCAATAATGGTACTCTTAATGGGTGTCATAGGAGCATGTCTTGATTTCATTCTTATCTTTGTGTTCCTCTTAGTCTTATCTGATCCGAAGGAATAATCTGATACTGAACTATTGCTACTATCAGTGGTTTCAGATTCACACATAGACACCTTATGTTTCTTCATGTCCTTTTTTAGGAATTCACGGGAGCTTCTTTTTCTTCTGAACATGGTGGTTTTCTTGGTTCTTTTCTGATTCATCTGATGCTTCTGTGTCTGTATCGTATTCTTCCGTTGAATGAGCAACTGGAGGCTGAACTTTCAGTATGTGACGGCCTTTCTGAATTTTTAGCTGTTCCATCAACTCTTGGATCTTCTCCTGATGTACGGAATGATCAACGTGGCGATTCTGATTTTCTCTTGGCAATACCCTATAAGCAGTTTGAACATCAGAAACTTTGGACTTGCATTCCTCACATTCCAGCATTAACATATTCAGATCCTTCTCCAACTTCTTCAGATATTTCTTTAGTTCCTTGTTATTCTCAGAGCTATCCTCCTCCTCTTGCATTAGTTTCCTATTTGGAGTCTAATTAGCGCTATGCCAAAATAGCAGCTACAGGGTCTGGTCAACGAAAGGGTGGAACTTTGCCCCTTAGACCACTTACAACTCAATATCCCATATCTAATCACCGTTAGATTGGACCAGAGAATTAATTGAGGTATGAACTGACTAATTACCAATCACTCTACAAGACTACAAGTGTTAAGGTTCACGAACAAAACGGTTTATTTAACTGAAACTTACATGCCCAATACAGTTAAACATCAAACACATAACCCATAACACTAATACAATAATCTCAGGTGAAGGGAACTCAAATTTATTTAGCGGGTCAGGGAAACTTTGTTCAACAGCTCAGAACTGTAACACTCTCTTCACCTGAGTCTCCGGTATCAAGGAATCACTAGGCCTCAGGTAAATCTCAGAGAGGGATAGAACATAAGGGTGATACTTACAAGGGGAGAGAGGGCCACTACTACAGTGCGTACACACTGAATGGGTAACGCTGAGGAGCCAACCCTTGCTATTCCGGTGAAATGTCTTATGGTGAAGGACATCTCCTTAGTTCACGGTGACCAGGCTGGAACTCCACACTCCAAACTGTGATTGGTCTGTTTGCACACACCAAGCCTCTCACAGTCCTATCACTCTTTCTTTTCTCTCCCTCTCTCTCTCTTTCTCTCTATGCATCACACCATACCAACGCCTGCACACACTCACGTACCTGCCCACGCACATACCCAGCTGTCAATCACAGCACTTTTTATAGGGGCCATGCACTTCACACTTCAGAGGCACTGCACATGTTCCTTAATGCACACGCCATGCTATTTTGGGTGAGTCTCAGGTAATGACATCATGGTATTAACATATAGTTCACGTAGAGGTCAGACAGTGAGCTACTTAACAGAGTCTTAACCATGGACCATGTAAAAGACCCATCTTGGCCTCTACCTGCTGTAGCTGTGTTAGTTATGGGC
Source organism: Alligator sinensis (assembly GCF_000455745.1). Classification (NCBI taxonomy): domain Eukaryota; kingdom Metazoa; phylum Chordata; order Crocodylia; family Alligatoridae; genus Alligator; species Alligator sinensis. The sequence goes on from NW_005842235.1 coordinate 76,520, forward strand.
ATAAGTATTTTTCCGTTTTAGTCTTTTCCAGCAAAAATATGAAATGTAGACATGGCTTTAGATGTTAATTTATGATATGCTTATATTCTTAAGCGTAATGAAATCTTTGTAATATAAGACCTCAGTATAGGCCTCAGACCCAGCAAGGTACTTAAATAGCTTCTTAAAGTTTGGTATGCACTTAAGTGCTTTGCTGAATCAGAGCATCTATTATTAAATATTTCTTGAAAAGTGGTCCAAAACCACCAGGTTAAGGTATGAATTAATGAAGTGAACATTAATGAGATCCCATTGTACTTTGTACCTGCCTCTCTAATCCGAAGCTACAAAGTAACTCTTTATAAACAGGGCTGTTCAGCTTGGGGGTAGCCAGGGCCCTACACCTGTTGTTACATATGCTACAGGGGTGACCCTAGCCTTGGGCCCAGGGTCTGGGCTGGAGCCACAGGTGCTGCCTGCCACTTACGCATCTCTGCCTTCCAACTGCAGTCTCTGGTTTCCCCCCCAACCCCTACTGCTTACCCTCTGGTGCCAGCAAACTCCACCCCATTCCACCTGGGGCATGGAGCTCATGGTTGCTCCAGCCCTAGCCCAGTCCTAGCCCAGCCCAGTAACAGCTTATGTGGCAGCAGTTGGTCTGTCCAGGCCCTGGAGCTCAGACCAGAGCTGTTTTTGCTGCTTCTGCTGCTGCAGCTGCTGCTAGTGGGCAGGGCTGGGGCCAAAGCAAAGCATAGGCTGTGGGGGGAGGGGGGCAAGCTGTGGGGCAGGAGCCAGGAAGGGGGGGAATGCACTGGGGCAGGAGGGCAGGTGCCATGTGGTACAGGAATGGAGCAGCAAGTGGCATGTGGGGTAAATGGTGGCAGGGAAAGGTGGCTGGAGGCAAGGCGGTGGGGCAAGGGATAGGGGTCAGATTGCTTGATTTCCCCACCCCACCACTGCCTGACCCCTTGCTGCTGCTTTCCGTGTAGCAGCAGTGAGAGGGAGGGGGTGTGAATTTAGGATAATTCTCCAATAATTAGAGTCTTTACATGGATAGTTTTAACAAATTTGTGAATTCTCATGCATAGAACCTAATTATTGGAGGGTAATCTTAAATTCAGAGCCATCTTGGATTTGGGTAAATGCATGTATTTGTATATACACCATAATCTTTTTTCTGTTTTCTTTAAAAAAAACCCAAGCCTATGGATAATTTTATAAACTATAATTAGTTTCATATAATTTTGTCACCTCTTTTTAGATGTAAAGGATTGTGCCATGGAACATAACTAGATTCAAATGTTATTCCATTAAATCTGTAGAGTTTTAGCACTTTTTCCCTTCCATTTTTAGATTTAGTTCAGCTGTGGTATGGTTTGACACTAGTCACGAGTTCTAGGAGTTTTCATGGAGCAAACAGTTCTTTTAAATTAAAAAGGAAATGCTACTGAAATGGTTTAAAGAAAAGAGCAAGAAAAATCACTGTCATTTGCCAATGTTTAGCTATTTCCCATGGGTGCCTGTGATTTTTTTCACCAATAGGAGCTGTGGAAAAGGGTCCAGGCTATGGAGTTACAGACGTAAGGTAGCCGAACATAGGTCACTTCTACAGTGTGCAGTAAGATTTTGCCAGAACTTGGCAGCACTCAAATTGGGCTCACAGTTTGAACAAGGGAATACTTTTTGGGAACGAAAAGAGTGTTACTATGCTAGAAGGATGAGTGTCATTACTTTAATATATTTTCAAAATGCCCTTGGATTCATTGGCAATGATGAAACAGATAATACTGGGGATAATTTAATTTGTAGTAGATGAATATAGTTCAAGGGCTAGATGAAATATGATTCTCAAGGGAAACCCTTTCTAACTGGTGCATCTTAGAAGAATGTCACTGATGCTCAAGTACTTGTCACTGAAGGATGCATTGTCAATAGGAGTATGCTCTTCAGTGAGAAAACAATAACAGGGATAGTAACATTTATGGAGGTTTTGAAATGAGAAATTAAACTTCTTTATTGGCATTTTTCCTTAATGCTAGCAGAGATTTATAGCAATTTTGGCAGAGCTTATGATTGAGAAGCTGTGATGTAACGTCTTTTACATTTTCTAGATTATATTTATGTCTGCAGAGAAGAAATGTAAAAGCAGAATTTAATGCAAACGTTTAAACTTTACGTTTTGTCTTTTCTGCCCTGGACTGTACCAGCTCTCTGAGCACTCAACTTGTTGGTAACATTCTAAGTAACTTCTTGAATTTTCTGTCTGTTGGGTGTGTAGGAACAGAATTTGTTCTTCATCTAAAAAAACAATGTAACAAAATACGTCTTCTATTTTAAAAGATGTATTGCACTTTACTTGTCTTTAGTGTGACTCTATGTATTTTCATTTAATACATTCCTAATTTGTCATTTTAAAATACCTGATGTACAGGAATGTGCATAGTGAAATTCCAAAGGATCCAAGCCTTTTAGTATATTAGGCATTGTTCAAGTCAAAACCAGTAGTATTCAACAAAGAAAATAAGCAGTGTCTTCTAATTTTTTTTTAACCAATGTTATATTTGGCTAAAATGTTTTCTCAGTACAAAGCAGCTCAGTAGCTGGTGATCCTTTGTAACAAACATTAGCATCCTTTGTAACCAACATTTTGAATTCATGTTTTATTCAGTTATATTAATTTTTAATATTAGACCAATTCTATATTGGGGCACCATTGCTTTTTTTCTTCCCCCCAAATTCATTCTACACAGTGTTAAGAGTAAAGTAAACTTCTGCTTGGGGTGTACACAGGAGATGTACAAAGCCTTTGGTAAAACCTTGAAACACATGTATAATTTATGGTAATTAGCCACACCAGGTATTGTAGTTGAATTAAATTCAAAAAAATATTTCTGTTTTAGTGAAGGAAGTTTCTAATAAAAAGCACTATAGTTGGGTGTCATGCTAGCAGCGTGTTGTACTTCTAATGTACTGCAAATAAAAGGTACAACTCTTTATGTTAGCAGGAGTTTGTAGGACTACTCTTCTAGTAAAGCTAGCCTACCTCGGAATGCTCAAGCACATCTATTATCCCCATCTCTAACTGTTAGCCCCATCTCTAACTGTTCTTTGCAAGATAACTTATTAATTGGCATTCATGGCTTTTCAGTGAGATTTGCATAGTAGCCTTTAATGGAGCATGCTGATAGAAAAACCAAGAGGACCAGATTTTGGGATCAACATCAGGAATCTTTCCTGATCCACCAGTGGATTTCTGCAGATAGAAATATTTAATGAAAGCCCTCAGGAGGGTAGCTAATTTGCCCTTCTTACTGTCTGAGGAAAATATTTCAAAGGTAATAGAAAAGAGGAGGCACAAAAAATGTGAGTTCAAATAAATCAAAATCTGCAAACATACATAAAATTATTCAGTTTTGCTTAGTAGCCTCTGCCGCCTTCACACCCTCCTTGCTTGCATTCTTAAAATGTGTAATGATAGTCACTGAAATGTTTGCTACTAAGCCCTTCTATTAGTATTTTAATATTCTTTCCATTAGATTATTTTCCTAACATATGGTGCATGTGACATGGAGATGATTAACAAGTCCATTAATGATGTCCTATATAGTGATTAGAATCACGACTAGTAAAGTACTTGGTATTAAAATATATATACAGGCAGTCCCCGACTTACAACATTTCGAGTTACGATGTTTTGCACTTACAACGTTTATAAATTGACACTTTTTCAACTTTATGACGTCCGTTTTAACTTTTACAACACTTGATCTGATGTGTTGCCACGCCAGAGAACAAGTCCGCTGTGTCTCTCATCTCCCTGGAGAATATCTGTCCAAACTTCCTTGGACACTTTCTTTAAGAAAGCAGACAAGACTCTAGAAAAACCTGCAGCCAAGATTCCTGAGAAGACTCCAGTCAAGAGCCCTTCAAAAAGTCCAACCAAGAGCCTTTCAAAAAGTCCAGCAAAGTCACCTCAAAGAAGTAATTCCAAATCAATATGATTGCTATTTACAATATAAGTACATTAATGTAGCTATATTACTCATCTATCGAGTACAAAATTCTGGGGTATTTTTGGTGAAAATAGGGTATTGGGCCTTGGTTCAGGAACCAATCCCCCATTTATAACATTGTTTCTTATGAGAAAATTGGTTCCAAGTTACAATGTTTTGACTTCATGGATTTCAAGAACCAATTGTGTCATAAGTCCAAGGACTCCCTGTACTTTTTTAATTAGTCACTGATCATCATTAAATTAATACATATTTGGGAAAGCAAACTGTATCTATTGAAAAAAAAAATGGCCGTCATTTCCATCACTTTTTTCTTTCCAAGGAAGACACTGACTTTTTAGAATGGCTGTTCAATACATTGTTTTAGCAGTAGATAAGATAGTCTTCATAAATATAGTATCCATGACTTCCCTGACCAATCAGAACATTTCTAATGCGTGTTTTCTAAATTTCTTATGGAGATTCTATACTTAAGTATGGACTTTGCATCAAGGGTTTGGGTTGTAGCCGTGTTGGTCTAAGGACATAGGCAGACAAGGTTCCTTGGGTGAATTTGATATCTTTTATTAGACCAACCCAAATGGTTGGAGAATAGTTATTAAGCAAGCTTTCGGGTTCAAAAACCCTTCGTCAGGCTAAGGAAG
>NW_005842235.1:81335-112399 GCF_000455745.1 Alligator sinensis
GACTTCTTTGAGGTGATTTTGCTGGACTTTTTGAAGGGTTCTTGGCTGGAGTCTTCTCAGGAGATGTGGGGGCAGGTTTTGCATTTCTTGTCATGGCACGGTCTGGATCCTTTTGGTGTGTTCTGGGCTTGAGCAAGTTTGCTTCTGGTGATGAGGTTGGCGAGGTTTGGTGCTTGTTTGAAGGCTAGGATGGGTGGCTCTGGGAAGATCTTTTTAAGAATACGGTCTCTTTCTAATATGGGTTGCAATTTTTTGAGGATTTTCCGTACAGGTTCAAGGGATGGGTGATAGGTCATAACCAGCGGTGTGCGATTTGTGGGTGTTTTTCTTCTGTACTGCAGCAGTTCTTCACGTGGTATCCAGGTGGCTCTTTCAAACATGTGATCTACCTCTCTGGAGGAGTGTCCTTGCTGGTTGAAAGCCTTTTTAAGATTGGTGAGGTGGCGATCCCGGGTGTTCTCTTTGCATCAACTGTCATGTATAACCCTATTTCTTAATAATGACTTTCTGGTTAAAGCACAGAACAATGTTCTGTCTCATACACCATTCCTGTGTAATTTTGAGTTTGAGATTTAATTTCTTTCTCAGTTTCTTCAAGGAGCTAGTGGGCCTTACTGATTTTCTGGCTTCTACTGCTACTCGGGGTACAGACTCTCAGTTCTCATTGGGCGCATCTACACATGACACTATATCGCCGTAGCAACATGCTACAGTGATGTAGCGTTGACGGGAAACAATTGTGATGCTGCAGCTACATTGCCATAGCAATGTGCTCCCTCATTATAGCATGCTGCTATGGTGATGTGTAGGAGCTAAAAATAACCATGCGTAGCCAGTACAGTTCAGTATGGGCTGTTACTGAGCCAAGAGAAAGTACTAAATGATGGCACAATAACAATGGCACCATATGGCCATCTGTAGATGCATCCACAAATGAGTTAATTTGTATTTATAAAGTGCTTTGAGTTTTTTAAATGGAAGGTGCAAAACAGGCTACATATTATTAGGGTTCACAGTATACATTATTGAAAAAAATAATATGCATTCTACATATTTTACTAAATATACTATATGCCAGTAAATAGGCATGTGATGCTATTTAATTGGAATTCGAATATACGAGTTCCACTGTAAAATAAAAGACAAAGCACAGCAGTACATTATTTAGTGCAGGGCTGGCAACCTGCATGGTTGGCCTCTGCTGCAGATCAGGGAAGGAGCAAGGAACACAACAGCATATTGGGCAGGGAGTAGAAAGCAAAGTAGCAGATAGGACAGGGACAAGAGGGAAGGAAGCAGGAAACAAAGCAGAAGATCAGGTAGGAAGAATAAGTTTAGGAGCAGAAAGCAGAGCAGCAGATTGGGCAAGGGACAAGGATTGGAATGGCAACCAGGAGGGTGCAGAACTAATTTGTGGTACACCTTCCAAAAAGGTTGGTACCCACTAATGTAGAAGAAAGCAGAAATATCATTAATATCAGGCATACTAGTTTGAATGAGTTTTACCAAACTGGGATAAGTAGAGTCAATATTTTGGGATTTTTCTGGAAATGTCCCAGGAATTGTTTTAGGTTAGAACTTTTGGTTTAATTTTAAACTTGACAGACACTGGAGGATCCGTCAGCCTACTTTTTTTCCTTTTAGAACAATTAATTAATGAATTAACATTGTTTATCTACAATGATTGCAAAGTACATTTGAGTTAGGAGATTTTGATATGTCCTAGGCTGGAGAATCTTCCTAGAACTAAATAGATTTCGGTTTCTAAACACTATTTCCTATAAATACACACATTTTTAGGAACATTTTTTGTATATTTCTCCCCTATTAAATATTGATTGAATATTAAGAATGCAATTATGAAAAAGTGAGAATCTCTGTGTCTGAATTTGAAAAAGATACTACATTTACTATTGGACAAAGCCTAGTGTACAGTTATTCATATTTAATATTATTCTTTGGACAAAATGAGTTGTAACTGGTAACCTGATTTATAGGGAAGAATAAGCATACAAGTCAAACACATCATAATGAAACTATTAGTCTACTAACTGTCCAGATCAGATATTTAATTTAATACAAAACAGGGATTTCAATTAAAAAAAAAAAATGCAACTGTAGTAAAATAAAATATTGTTCATTTGTCAGATGTACCCAATCTTACTGGGAAAAAAATTGTTTGGAGTTTTCTGCACTTCAAAATGGAGCTGCTTTTCTTTCTCCTTCCCCTTTTATTTCAACATTCAGCAAGAATTCCTGCCTGCACAGGTGCATACTTACAAAACATCCTTCTCATTTGTCTTTATCACTTGGTCCATGAAACACAAAAGCTGTTTGCAAGTTACAGTTAGCAATTTTGGTCCCTATGGATTTCATATGGAAAACACAGTATAGTACAAAAGTAGCATATTCATCTTCTGTTTCTTTTCAGTGACCTTGAATTTATTTGAACTTTATAGAGAGTCCATAGGCTTCATCAGATAAACCAGACAAACTCCGTTTGGGGTCAAAGGAAGTGCATCATTGCAAATACCTCATTAAAATAATATGATTATATTAAATTATTCCTCAAAAGTTTACTTTCCTTGCTATTTTTGTGGACATTTTGGGGGGGGCTGGATGTTCATGTATTAGCAGCTATAATTTGGAATAAATGTTGGAATAGAAAACCACAATGGTTTTAGTGTAGGGGAGTAGAGGAGTTAGGCGGTTCCTGCCATATCCTTGCATGGCTATTGTATCCAGGTGAAACAACATCTGTTGGAGAGAGAATGGATATTTCATGAAACTGAACAACTTTTTACTGACCTGTTGACATAAGCAGATTGTTTTAAAAAATAAGGTGAAAAATCCTGGAAAACCCAGGTTCCAGTTTACAGCCAGATGTCCACAAGGCATCAGAAAGTTCATTCAGGTAAAATAAATAAGTCCTACGTTAGATTATTCAGGCTTGTTGAACTATTGCATTGGTACCTCTCTTTTTCTATCACTGGGTGGTTGTGCTCCAATATTATAATTATAAACCATAATTGTTGTGCCTTTTTGTTGTCTCTCTTTGGTTTGAATTATTTGAGGAAGATTGGGTTGTTGGTCCCAAGGCAAGGGAGTGTGGTGCTGCAATTGCATTCCATTCCATTGTCATTGTCTCTAGCTGAGCCTGGCAGACTTGCATAGCCTTATCACTGCAGCTGGAGCCCCCAGGCTGAGGGAACACTGCAGGTCTGGACAAGAAGCAGCCACAGGAAGGTGGCAGGGAGGGGGTGGGGGATAACCATTGCAACTGCTGTCCACAGGCTGCATCTTGGATTTGGACAGTGGTGGCAGCCAGCAGGTTTCTTCTTCCTGCACCTGCTTCCTTTCCCTTCATCCCTCCTTCACCCCTCCTCCCCCCGCCTGTAATTTTGCCTGCTGCCCCAGAGTAGACGCAGGAAGAAGAGAGCCTCCCCCTACACTTCTGCCACTGTTCCTGCCTGACACAGGTATGGGGTGAACCCCAGAGCTGTACCTGCTCCACCTGAGCCAGACTGTAGGAAGCAGCTGTTTGGGTGCCAGGCTTGGCTGGGGGCAACTGCTGTGGCAGCAGGGATTGGTACCTCCTTTCAGCATCTATTGCTAGCCAGTGAGGCCACTGGAGAGGCAAGCAAAGAGTATGAGCTGGAAATAAGAAACCACCCACTGCTGCCACTGTCCCTGGCCAAGCCTGGCAGCTTGCACAGCTGATTCTTCCAGCCACCCCTCTGCCCATCAGATCCAATGAGATAAGAGGAGCAGGTTCAGTGGTGGTAGGGGGCAGGTTGCATCTTCCTGCATCTGCTCCATGCCCCACATCTTCAGTGTTCCCTGTTGACTTCAGGGCTCCAACCATGCCTTGCCCCCATCCCCCACCACAGTCTGAGGGGGTATGCTGCACCCCTTTACAAAATCCAAATCCACCCCTGTTCCAAGATAATATCTACAGGCTTATTAATTGAGGATTAAAATGCAGTGTATAAACATTAAACTACTGCAGATCAGAAAAATGTAATGCATTTGGCAACTTGGTCGAGTCTGCTCATGCATGAGTGAGAAGGAGAAACAGAATCATTTGACCTAAGGAAAATGCATTGGTCTGGGAGTGAAGATATTCTCTTCCATATACCTGGGTTAGTATCTCAGCTTTTTGTTCAGAACTCTTTTAATTCAGGGCCTTGCTAAGCCTCCTAAATCAAGTATTATTCCCCAGCTTATAAACAGAGTCACTAAAGGCAGAATTCCATTTTCCTATATGTATGCATGAGTTCCATTTTTGGCACTTATGCGCAGTTTGAGATGCTGTTATACACATGTAAGTGCCAAAATTGCAACTTACACAGCTGGCAAAGTTCCATTTAGGCACTATGAATGTGCCTAAACCATAGGCTAGAGAGATATATGGCTATGCATATGCATACTTGAGTGTAAGTTACCAAAAATCAGGAGAACCTTCTGAAGTTCTTGCCTTAATAGTTTATTTGTTAGGGGATGTTGTGCAGGAAGTAGGAGACCCATGTTCTAGGCTGCACTCCATCCCAAGGGTTTGAAGCTGCCTACTTCTAGCTTCCAGGTACAGTGCTCTAACCACCCAGCCATAGTTCAGGTATTATCAAGGCATATTCTTTGGGTTTCACAATGAGAACAGTGCTCATTTTTAAAACTAGGCCAGTATACCCTGTACTTAATATCTATTAAACATAATGGAGGGAGAGCAGTAGAGAAGGTTCTTCCCCATTGGGAGCAAGAGTCCATGGCATATGGGTACATAAAATGAAATAGATTTGTGCTTTAAGCATTTACTTCAGGCAGCATGAGGGATATGATGTGGTCTTTCAGAATGAATGTGCCAAATGTATATGCTGTGTTATGCTTTCTGAAAAAAAACAACAAAGTCCCCCAAGGCTAGGGGAAAAGCTCAGGGATCTTGATATGCAACATGCCACTCCTGCCTCATAACCAGTTGTGCGATCAATCCTCAGAGAAAAGTGTGAGATGTGTGCTATGTCCAGAGGAAGCAAAACTATCAGATACTCTTTTAGATTGAAGAGGAGAGGCCAGTTCTATACATCTGAAGTTCTTGAATTCTAACAAAGAAGAAAAAGTATGTGATCATATATTTAAAGCTATCATGAAAAATAAAATACAAAGGGCCAGAACTTCTTATGGCATTTATTGACTTCTGAGCAGTGGACCTGCAACTTTAACTTTCCTTTGTTTTAGGAAATAATCCAAAATACTAATGGGACCCCCATTTAAATGGGTGCTTACTGAAAGACTGGATGTCTCAATTGCTGAAATTGTTAATGAGCAACAGAGACATTAATATATTAGCTTCTAGTTGAAATTCTGCCCAATTTAGGGAATGTGGATTAAAATTTATTTTAATTTAATGGATGTTGGGACTCTATATGAGATGAGTTTGGTGAGACTCAGCTCTAGTTTCCCATCACAAATTCTCCGCCACGATATGTACTAAGTGTAAATTCAGCAGAGGGCAATTTTGCCGTGGGCAATGAACAATTAATTCTATATGCCTCTACAGAAAGTCTCTTTTTCTCCAGATATGAGTTCAGCTGTGTTAATAGGACAGTGCATATATATTTTTAACCAAAGTAAATTTGGAATGGTAAATATATTTAGAAAGTACAGCTCAGCCACTAATTCAAATATCCATTCTGGTTTAGGCCCCTACCAGATGTGCAGGTAAAGGCATGATGAGATCAGATGTGCAATCCACACAGTCACGCTTTCTGCCATGCTACATGTGCATGGCAGGAGGCACAATTGTGGGATCAAGCATCAGATCCCATCATGCCTTATTGCTGGAGCAGGGGGGCCTGGGATCAGGATCCTGGGTTCCCCCTGCACTGGCAAACAGCAAATTCTTGCATCTGGGAGCCCTCTCAGATGATGGGGCTCCTACTCGTGGGGGGCACACCATGCATTGCTACAGCTAGGTACCCACAATTAATGGGGCTTCCAGTTATGGGGACACACCATGTGCTCCCAGCGCTGGGAGTCTCATTAGTCTCAGGGTTGCATGGTATGCCCCTGCAGTGGGGAGCCCAGATCAGCTGACAGGGTTCCCAACCACAGGGATGGACCAAGCCACACATTCAATTAATGGTGTAATAGGAACCAGCCACAAAGTTATTTCACATTTTTACAGAATAAATTTGTGGCTTATTACTTGTTTTATGACAGCATTAATTGCTTTAACTTGTGTCCAGGTTACAACTTGAGATGTAATTAACTGGTTAATCACATCTTAAGTATAATGTGTGGCAGGTACCTAAATAAAATACAGCGTTACATGTTGTTACTTTGGCCTCTCTTCTGCCAAATCCTGAGTGGTACCATTTTTTCTGAGAAGCAAACAAAATAACTCAGATGATTTCTCCAAGGTAGGCTTTAATACTGTGATCTGAATAAATTTATGAGAACTGCAGAAGGAGCAGTTCAGGTATATATACAAAGTTTTAGACCTCCAACTGTTTCTGTACTTCTTCAGCACACTGCTAGTGCAGATGAACTTGAAACATTTGCAATGCTATTTAGTGTTTAAACATGCAGTATACATGCATAAACAGCTGTGTCATGACGTTCTTGAAAACAGCCAAATGACTGCTTTTTTCTAAAGTGGGAGAGGATTCTCTCATTAGAAGACTTTATACAAGATCTGTAAGGAACAGCATATACATCAAAATAAAATAAGAAATAGAGGCATGAAATTAGTTGCAGTGATGCAAATAAACTTACTTTGAAAATTGTGATTTGGTTTGAATTTCATTTTGTTAGACAAAAAACATTAAAAAAATCATTGGTCCTTTCTTCTCTTGTTTCACTCTGTGGCCTCCCACTCTGTGACAGCTGCCGCTCAGCATTTTTCTTCCTCTGCATAGTTCTGATTAGCAATTTTTGTAATGATTTCTGTTGGGCTTAAGTTGCTACCAGTTGGTGCTCATGAATATCATTATATCTTATGGAGTGGGAATGGGGAAGGAGAACATTGCAAGTGATTTATGCTTGAGCTCTGACTGTACACAAATTTAACACAAAGTTATTCTTATCTGACCATATTAATAACCAATTCAGGAATGAGGCTTATTAAACATTAAGGAAGGCCAATAAGTTTGGCTAATACAGCAAGATAGTTTCTTATTTGGAATCAAGCATTTTTGAAAGCTGAAAAAAACTGACTACATTTAAATTAACTACTTGTCACCTTGTGCAAATTATACTTGCCAGTGTTTGCATTCTCTTATATATGAAATAGAAATGCATCAAGTTAAGAGGAACAAATTACTAGGAGGCTGCACAATCCCATACCTTTATCCATGGTGCTAGGTTCTATTTCCAATGTACTAGCTTGTAACTCTACAATAGGGCACTTCTGCTTTTCCAAAAAATCCCATACATAGCAAGATTATAAGCACCATTCATATATATTAATATATACCAATACTGTGGCTTTAATGATTCTTCCATTGATCTTTAAATATCTTTGAAAAAGGAGAGATTCCAACAGATATGAGAGGCACCTGAGATAATATTTAATCTTCTTTAATTGAAGAATTACAGCTAATACAATTTTTAGCCTCTAAAATAATTGATTTTGTGACATGTTTGCAGCAGGGGTAGAATTCTCTATCACTTTGGTCAGCCAGGTGGCATTTTTGGTGCTTACATATAGGCAGCAATTCAAAGTATGTATACAGATTGATCACGCATGTGCCCCTTGTGAATACATACTGTGATCTAAAGTCCAAAAATGTAGCCCAGAAGTAGTAGATGTTAGATGGAAAAGGAGGAAGAGGACACTCCTATGTTTTGACCGTAATAGCTAAGTGCTTAGGGAACTGGCTAAGGAAGCTTGAAACCTGGGTTCTAGGCTCTCTCACTAAATGAGGTTTTAGACTATAAGTGAAATGTATAGTCTCCCCAAACACAATAAAAATAATAGCTTTGAAAATGAAAATATTATGTGCTGGGGGGGTGTTATTTTATATTGAATAAAATCACTTCTTTAATATTTGGTACAAACAATACCTTTTTGTCATGTTTTGCCTATACTTTGATATCTGTCATTGGCAGTATGCTTCTGTTATTCTTAAGTCTTTGAGCAACATCTTCCTGGCATGGCACTGTAATGCTGCATTTTTTGGAAATTAATCCACAGGGAAACACTGTTTGAAACTACTGAAAGTAAATCTAATTATTTCACATTTATTACTCTGAAATAACACAAAAAAAAATAGCAAGAACTTATGGGTCAGAGCTGATACTTATTTTTGTTAACCATTCCCTATTAGAGAGAGAGAGTCTGAAATTAGATAAAAGGAAGGCCAGAGTAGCACCTTATAGACCAGGGGTGGGCAAAATATGGCCTGTGGGCTGGATCCAGCCCACCAAGGGATTCTGTTCGGCCTGCAGCAGGTCTCCTGCTAATGGGGCCCCTAAAATATTTAGAAAATTATTATTTGTGCATGGTTGTCTGTCAAAGATGACAGGCACCAGTGGCAACAAGACCCAGGGGAAGCTGGCAGCAGGACCCAGTGGCTGAGCAGCAAGGCCTGCCTGGCTCAACCCCACCTCTAGCACCCCCAGCCCCCAGTTGGAAGCCTCTGTGGCTTCTGGCCTGGTGACCCTTTGACTGTTCCCCGCCCTCCCTCCATCCGAGTGAAAAATCAGATAAGATTGGACAGATGGAGGTGGGTGGGGAGGAACCTGATCAGCCCATGCTGTGGGGCCTACGTGGTGCTTCCTGGGCTGGGCTGGAGCCAAAGTGGCAGGTGTGGGGAGTGGTAGGGAGGCTGCAGGAAGTGGCAGTAGAGGTAGGGGCAGTGGGATGGGGGATCGAGAGAAGCAGCAGGAGTGGCATGGGGATGTGGGAAGTGGTGGCTGCAGGGATGGCAGCAGGAAGTAGCAGCAAGCATGGGAAGCTGCAGGTGGGGTGGCAGCAGGAAGTGGCAGTGGCCATGGGTGGTAAGTTGCAGCAGCAGTGGTAGGTAGGCATGCAGGAGGGAAAGTAGGGAAGTGGCAGGGGAGTGGCGGTGGTGAGTGGGAGCACGGAGCCTGTGCCAGTGCCTTGGGTCTGGTGGGGACCCAGGGTGGGGTGACAGGAGCTTGGAGCCTGGGTACGGGGTCTGCCTGGCTGCATTGTGTGAGGCTTTCATGCAGTCCACGAGAGCCACACACAGTGGAGCTGGCGGCCTGGCCCCATCTCTCTCTATCTCTCCTACCTCACCCACCATAACCCCACGTCCTCCCATAGCCTCCACCCTACCCACCATACCCACACCCCAAACCCCTCCACATGCACACACCCGCTCCCCAATCACCCCCGCCCACATACACCCCCTTCTGACCCACATACAGGAGTAGGACTGTATTTTGAGCTATTATGCAATCACCTCTAGATACACTTTGCTAACACGCATAAATCAGTACAAACATATTTTTAAATAAAATTCAAATAAGTTATAGTAGATGTTTTATTTTTTTGTATATGATTTTTTGGGGGGAGGGGGGTGTTTGGTTTTAAGATTGCAGCACCTTCCCTCCCAAAAGGAGTACTTCGAGGGCAAGGAGAGGAACTTCTGGTGGCAGAGGTAAGGGGCTAGGGGGTGGGACTTCTGGTCCTAATATGGTGACCAGGGGCAGGGCAACTGTCAAAGGGTAGGGCTACCCATGCGGCCCTCGACACCTCAGCAAACTCGTTAAGCAGCCCTCCAGCCAAAATAATTGCCCGCCCTGTTATAAACTAACTTGCTCAGAGAGGTATGAACTTTTGTAGGCTACAGCCTACTATGTCAGATACTGTACTTTCCTACAACTCCATTTATACCATCTGACAAAGTAGTCTGTAGCCTACGAAAGCTTGTGTCTCTGTGAATGAGTTAGCCTATAAGGTGCCATCCCGCCCTGCCTTCTGCATTACCTAATAATCCAAGTAGCAACCATCTGTAAAACCAAAAATTCAAGTATCAACGCAAGTATGACAGAGCACCTGGAGGCTCTTTCACTTTCGGAGAGCAAGATCCCAGGCAGAGAGCCCTGCTCTAGAGGCAGGGCAGAACTGCAGCTGAGTTGCCGTAGAGACCGATTGATGAAATTAATTAGGAGGCACCTGCAGGCAACCCTGAAGAAGTCAGCTGACAGGAAAAGAGGCAGGGCCTGAGGGATATACGGCAGCCCCAGAGGCTGGCCAGGCAGTCTGGCTATGGGAATGGAGGAAGAAAGAGCTCTGCAGAGGTGCCTGTAACTGAGGGACAGGCAGGGCAGAGACAGGGTTTGGAGCCCAAACAGAGAGAGCCTAGGGAGGCTCAACAGCCTGAGAAAGGGACAGAGATCTTTATGGCCAGACTTTTGGAGGGCCAGACTAGAAACTGGAAACTGCAAAGCTTGGTGGATTAGTGGATTAGAGCTAGAGGGCTCAGTAAGAGCAAAAGAGCAGAGGCTGGGAAGGCCAAAGCTCAGCACTTGAACAAGGATTGGCTCACGCTAGGTCCCTCTGGCAATCTTCCTCCTTTCTAAACAGTAACATCGAAGGAAGTGATGGTCCCTAGAGTTGGAGCCGGATCAGGAATTTTGTGGCCACCAGGGGGCATCATGGCCACTTCTGGGACTTAAACCTGTCACAGTATATTATAAACAGCATTTCACTGACAGACTTTCATTCTAAAGGAACACAATGGAAAATATATCTGTCGATTAATTCCATAATGGGAAAGGAAATACTTGAATGTGTCTATTATGCTCTCTAAGGTTTTGAGAAATACATTAGTTAGTAGTTTATTAGTAACGCCTTCCAGGTACCATGTGTGTTGGGGGAGACTGGAAAAAATTATAACATGTAAGTGCCTGGAGTAAATTTTCAATATTGATTCTCGGTAACTATCAGGTAGTAATCACTGAGCTAAATCAATTTTGCTGAAAATGTTTCTCCAGAGCCTGTTTTAATCCTTTTAATATCCTTACAGAAACTTCTTTTAATAAATCTCCTTTAAAATATAGTTCATCCATGAATTAACAGGAGAGAATATCCTTTTATTACCCAGACGTGGATGCATATTATTGATACTAGAAGATCTTTAATGGTTAGCAAAACACTGTGACATTAAATTGTTGCATCTGTATAAGGAGGTTGTGTTTCATGAGTTAGTTTTATTCTTGGATGTCACTGCACAATAACAGAATTAAATGGAGCTCAGATTTTCTTATGTTTTACTCTGACTCCTTTTCTTATTTTGGTTCCCAAGCTGGTAGTGCAGCCATAATTTGCCTTCTACTCAGTATTGAACGAGGTGGAATAAAATGTCAACTACAGTTTGAAAGGTTTGCAGTCTTTGTAAATTTTGATTCCATTGATTATATTTGAAATTGCAGACATAATATGACCAGTAGGCACTTTGGGCTCATCCAGGAGAGCGTGCATGTGAATTTCCCCAACAATAAATAGCAGTGAAACACAGTTGTGCTGCTGCTACTTGTCCATGGGAAACTCCTGCACACACGCTGTGGTGCATGGCAAATTATACCAGGTGGGGTAGGGGAGGTTTGGGCCAGCACCTGGGCTGGCCTTAGCAAGCTAACCTGTAACCTGGTGTCCTGGGGGCCTCCTGGAGCTCCAGTTGTGGGAATCTGGGTGCATGGAGCCTGGCTGGTACCCAGAGCATGGATCTGGCTGGTGAGGCTCCTTTTTGGGCATCATACACTGTAGCCATGTGCACCACCCTGTTTTTTTTTCGTTTTGTTTTGGGTAACCTTAACAGCTTTCTGGGATGAACCCATTGGCATTCAGGACAAGACTGGCAAAATTTTTCTACTTATCGCTGATCCCAGGCCAAATAAAATGGCCAAGCAACCATTCATACGTTTTATTACCTGTGGGGAGCTTGTGGGCCATTCACATGAGAGCCTGGTGATTATACCTTGGTAGGAGCAGATGCTAGCTTTCCCTCCCCCTGCCAGGTCTGCCCCTGTTTCACCGTACAGTAATCCCTGTCTCACCTCAAACCTGGGAAGCATCCAGGCCAGACCAGGTTGTAGCACCTCTTTATCATTATGTGCTATATTCTTCTCATCCTCCAATATGCTCTTAAAGCTGTCATCCCACATTTGCTCGACAGACACATAGCTGCCTGTGCTCCAACAGCTGCCCAGTGTCTATTTCTTCTGCTTCATCGGCTCCTTGGGCAAGTTCAGGATATGCTTCTATGTATTCTCCTACCAGCCCCTCTTCTGGCTCCAAGGGGATAGTTTTCCCCATGGCTTTATATTCATCATGGTCAATTATAGGAGCTTGTGAAATTGACGCCAGTCGTGCCCTGTTAGTACAGGATATGGCAACTTATGAGCAAGGCATGCTAGGATCTGATAGGTACCGTCATCTATATTTTTGCCAGTTTGTAGCACTTGGTCTCCCCGTGCATGCATACCAGTGTGTGCCAATCTATTATGCATCGTGGGCCATCTTTTATTATGACCTTCCTGACCCTCTGTCTGCAAGTACTGGTACCCATCGTCCCTCTACCAGGTCTTGACAATGAGGTGTGCTTCATCTTGCAATTCCCCTCATGCTGGTTTGGAATAGATGGCCCCAAACCCAGACTCCATTTCTTTCACTTTGGAGTCCTCCTTCCCACCTTCACAACCCTTATCTCAATTTCCCTATCTTGCTTTTGGCAAGATCCCCCATGATCAACTCCAAGCAAAGTGCCCCACATGCCCACAGTGGAAACATGTTTGGGAGAGGTCAGGAAGTACCAGTCCCTCCTTTATCTCAGCCTTCTTCTCTGGTTGTGGTCCCTTTTTTAATTGGTTACTCACCTCCCCTCACTTTTGCTGAGGTACTCTCCCCACAGCTGCTTAATGTTCTGTCAATTTAACCCCTTCTCCCAGTGTCTGAGGTTGACGTCTTTTCACCCAACCCTTTGTTCCATCTTGTAAGTCCCATATGAACTGCTCCAGTACTATTAACTCTATGATTTCATTTAAAGTCCTTTCCTTTGGGCAAAGTCATTTTATGGCCTCATCTTTAAGCAATCGTGTGAATTGCTGGGGGCTAACTGTCTTTTTCCTATGAAAACTTTGAGTTCTTAGTGTCTTCATCTTCCTAGTAATGGGGTTGGAACCCCATTGCAGTTCTCTGTTTACTTTGTCCACATCTTTCATGACTGTTATAGACTACTGTCATATCCATACCTCCATCTTCTCATTTTCAAACTGAAGAGTCCTAACCTTTTCTTAGTCTCTCCTGGTATGGCAGCTGCTTCATACCCTTGGCCATTTTGGTTGCCCCTCTCTGTATCTTTTCTGTTTCAACTACATTAGTGGTATTCACATTTTTGGCCTTGCAGGCCAGATGAGTGATGCAAAGCTGATCCACACTGGGATCAGGCCCTGAGCTACCCCCATGTACTGTGATCAGGTCCTGATCACCTCCATGCAACCTTCATCCTATCAGAGCTGGTCCCAGCTGGGTTGGGGGTGGCATGGGTCCCTGGAGCCTGATCCTGGTACATGGAAACTGAGTAGGGATGGTACAGAGCGGGATGGTACCAGATGGTACCATCCTGGTGCGTGGTGACTGGGCGGAGAGGGCAAGTGCCAGACAACTCTAGCTTCTGTCTCTTAACCCCTTTTTTCTCCCCATGTACAAGTTAGTCACGGAAACTGAGTCATGCAACATTACTAAACATGACATTTAAACCAGATACATTACAACAAAACCATACCCTGTCATAAAGAAATTCTGTGTTTATTTACATTATTTTGTACCTTACAAACGTTGGTTTGTATGCATTGCAATTGAGGTCTGTTTCTAGAAACCAGGTAGAGTTCAACAACCTCCTTAACAGCTCCTTAGTTAGAGGAAAGCGTCTATTAGTTGGGTAAGGCAGCTTTGATGCAAACCAGAGAGTGGATATATTTAAATTTTCTCCTGTTCTGACTGTTTCGGACAATTTCACTAGATTCTATGTGGTTCAGTGGCCATAGTTACCCATCATAGAAGCCACTTCTACAGCCAGTTCTTCATCTGGTAAACTACCAGTTGCCAAATTTAAGTGGCACTTTATAATTAAGAGAGGGAAATCAGGCATCTGATCATACATCTAAAAAGTAGCTTCACTGTAAACAAATAGTTCAGAGTGGAGTCTGTATGAAAACTTCAACTTGGCATAGCTCCACTAATTTCATTTGTGCAAACAGTGATCCTGACTATCCGTTGGAATCTAGCTGCATTTTTAATGGATACTGCCCTGCATTTTGTCTCTCAGAACCATGTGCGTACTCACTGAATCACAAACTCAAAGAACATAGCTAGAGGTACACTCCTTTTACCAAAAGTGTGGGTTTAGATAAAAAAATTGGCTCAAGTTGTTAGTAAGACCTGATAAAAATCTAGTCTCTTTTCATGCCAGCCTAGTCTTGATTGATTGATTTGTGAGGGACTGGTGTTCCAAGCATGTCCGTTTTCATCAAAAAGAGTAAGTGGTTGAGATGGGAAAACTGGCTTGGAAAATTATATATTTTTTTTGCTTTTACTCATTTTGGATTCATCCACCAATACTTTCCAAGGTTTAAAATATATAATTGACCATTTTTCTATGTTTGCATATATCTGCAAAGCTAGTATAATCTAATATATATCAGATTCTCTCAAAAGACTTTTGGCCCACCTGAAGCAGAAGTGTGACCCTGTGTGGGACACTAGCTTGAATGAAGCATTACAGATATATGCAAACAGAAAAATGGTCAATCATATATTTTAAATGGTCAATCATATATATAATTTGGAGAATATATATATATATGTGTGTGTGTGTGTATAGTATGTGTATGTATGTATATGTGTATGTATGTATATATATGTATATATGTGTGTGTATATAGATTGTGCGTGTGTGTGTATGTGGATATATATGCGTGTGTGTATATGTGTGTGTATATATGTATATATATGTGTGTCTATGTGTGTGCGTGTGTGTGTGTGAGAGAGAGAGAGTATATATAATGTGGAGCCTGGGGTCCTATATATTATATATGGGGACTGGAGGCTAGGTTATATGAACCTAACATACATATTATACACACACACACACACACACACACACACACACACACACACACGTGTCTGTGTGCACATGTGTGTGTATGTAAACCCGTCCCAGTTTTGCAGACATCTTGAGGTTTGCCTTTTATTTCCTGCAGGAAGACTAAACAAATGAGAGCATTTTGACTTGATGCTTTACTTTTCAATGGTTAGATTAAGAGTGATATAGTTTTTGATTTCCTATTGTTGTTCGTTTATTTCATTGTCCCATCCTGTAGACTTTTCGTCTCCAGGATTTTAACAATTAATTGACAAGATGCTGTTTTATTTTTTATTATCCATTTGTCTATTCTCCATTCCCAACTTCCTTTTATAGGTTTCAACTAAATCAAGAGATACCCATTCCTAGTTTTTGCTCCAAATTTTCAAATAGTAATGATGACATTGGCATTTCTGTTGAATCTTTGTCATATAATTTCCAAGTAAACCATTAGCATTGAATGAACTATAGCAAGTTTTGTTATGTAGACAATATATAAGGTAAGACATAGAACACTTAAGTGGTTTAACTGAGGTCACACAGCAAGTCTGTGGCATAGCAGGAAGTAAGAGTATATATTTCTGACTCTCTTTTGTGTTCTAGTGGTTAGGACAACAGTCCTTTGAGTATTGGATTAAGTTTACATTTTCTGAGGAGTTTCTAAGCCTAGTTGTATGTTTTAAAAGGTAAACATCTGTATCAAAGATAATACTTCTGTTAGCAGCATTTTCATAAACTAATTGGTACAACATTTTTGCAAAGATTTGCATTCTTTTACTGGGCACTGTAGGGGCTATTGTCTTAAGAAAATTTCTTCCCTCCACTATTTGAGTGATCTTTGTTTTTTATAAAAGATTTTTAGAGATTTTTTTTCACCCAGGATTTCTCAGTTGAAGAGTGCAGATAAGAAATTTTTACCTAAAATATTAGCTATTATCTACGGGCATGTCCCTACATGCAGGGGCAAGCATTCGCTGCAACACAAATAGCAGTGGCACATACTTATGCTGCTGATTTGTGCCCTAGGGCATGCTGATGCACTCATGGTCTGGCACGCGCCAAATTATTGCAGGTGGAAAAGGGGAGGCTGAGACCAGTAACCGTACTAGTCCCAGCAGCCTTACCTGTGGTCCTGGGGGCCTCCCAGAGCAGCAGCATGGCTCTGGATGGCCAGGCTCCATTTCTGGCAGCAGCACACTGCTGCTGAACACTGCTTTTTTTCATGGTGGTTTCTTTTGACCCTGGGATCTCCTGGTGTCAAATTTTGCCACTTAACTGCAAATTAGCAGCACAGTGAATGGTTGTGCATGTGCCATGTGGTGCCTCAAACAGCTTTGAAGTGTCCCAGACCACACATGCCTGCTCATCTGGACATGCCCCAGAAGTATGAAGGAGCTTCAGTTTAGAAGATTTGTGGTTTTACACTTGTATTTGTTTCATTAGTAGGCAGAATTTAATGGTCTAGTGTTTGGAGATCATTTTACACTTTGTTTTTTTCCAAGGTTAGTTGATAACATTTTTAATTGTTTAGCTGTTTCTGTGTCAGAACAATATAGAAACCTCATCTGATGAAAAAGGTTGGGAACAATGGTTATAAAAGGCTAAAACTTGTAAGCCAGTTCTTTTTCAGTTAGGAGGAACTACTGGATAGGTTGGTGCTGATGAGCAGCAGAAACATTATTGATCGGTAAAATTGTATATTTTCATTTTTTAAATGATAATACGTGGTTTTCATTATGTATCGCAGAAGTTTATATTCTGTACCTGTTGGTGGAGATTGTATATAATCAAAATATTGGTCAGAAGATGCAAGCATGAAATCTGATTTTTTTTTTCTTCCAGCTGGTCTTCCTCTTTATTTTTTGGAATTCCTTGCTTCAAGTCCTGGGTTTCATAATTGTAATCTTCTCATATAGTGAAACTTTTAGAAATGTCTGCTTTCCATTTCTTCATACAACATTAATTCAGTGGTTCCCTAGCAAGAGACAAGTGACCTAGTAATAAGTTAAAATATGTGCTTTTTCTTTATTAATTAGATTGTTACCCACAGTCAAACAATTGTTAAAAAAGAATGAGGCTCAAAATTTTGTTCAAGGTACAAAAATACAATTAAAGGATGTTTAATATATTTTATATCTTCTTACAAGAATTCTGTTCATGTACTTGAAAAACCTACAGGATCTGTGTCATCTTCATGTAGGAAATATGTATTTATACTGAGTATGCCCAGTTTCTTACTCCTAACAGTGGTTTGAAGTGAAGTTTGTTTTTTAAGTTGAAAATATAAATCAAATTTAAATTGGAATATACAGAATTGTGAAAAGCTAGGTCTTGATGCATTCAGCACTGGCAAAAATAGTGCCAGCACTATTGTGTAAAGTAGGATGTCCCAAAGTGTAGCTGACGAAACATTTGTATGTGGCCTGCATAGAGACTTTTAATGGTGGCTGTTCTCAACAGAAGCAGCTTATCTGTGTTGCAATAGCTATTGATTGTTCAGTAGTAACTGACAGAGAAACCTTAGCAGGAACCCTTTGATCTTGATTCTTTCTCATCTTAGTGGATTTCTCCAGTTGGGGTAGAAACAATGATTCTTCAATTTGGAGGGTTAATTTTTGGATTAAAAAATTAACTGGCTCTGGTAGTTTCTCTTTGAGCTTGTCATTTATATTATAATGAACTCAAATAGCTTATTCCTGGCCAATTGCTCTACTAGGTCAAACACTATGCCAGGTAGGCAAAGTCCTTGTCCCCAAGTGTTATTCACTCTGTCATTAACTGGTCAGATCAACTTGATTAACTTGAAGTGGTATCCTGGATCAATGGGTGGTGGCATTAAGAGCTTGGAAGAAAGCAAAGATTGTTATATAGCAGTTGTTAGACTTGTGATTCCACCCACATAGTTAAGACCCCAGTGTAGAAATTCTGATAGGATAAATAAGCAAGAACTAAAGGCTGAAGGGTGCCTAATGAGTAAAACAGGTCCTGTCTGAAAGATGGAAGTCAAGCAAACAGACCTACTGATCTTTCCATGATTCCAGTTGTTCACAATACAGATGTCTGTAAGAAGGTCTATAATTATTTTTATTTCTCTCAGAAAACCAGTAAAACATATTTCAATATTTTTTGTACCTTTTTCTCCCACAGCCACAGGAAGATGGTTTTCCTGCTGTGCAGGGTAGGAGACCTTCTTCTTTGGATGGGAAAGCCATCAACCCCTATGTGGGCTTTATGTTCAAAATCCCTATGTACAGGGGACTAAAATATGGGGGCTGCTTAATTCTACTGGGTGCTGGGTCCCCTTGCTCACATGCTTAAAATTAAACACATGCTTTCCTAGATTTGCCTACAATGTTCAATACCTTTCTCAGACAAAGTTCATAATAAGTGCATAATTAAATTAATACACCGTTATTACGAATTATTAATACACGTGCAGATATGACCAGTCGGTAATAGTTATTCTCTAATAGCGTTTGTGGAAAAATTCTATGTGAAGAAAAGCCCCAAAGGATGCACCCTACCTTTAAGACTTAATATGTGAAGATAGAGACTGGAAATAGTAGGTTGGTGCAATAAATAAGAAAGCACAAGGACATTAGAAGACAGTATCACCTTCTGAACTACCCATTTGTCAAATAATAACTGTAACCTTATTGTCTGGGTGTTTGTGAAGTGATACTTTTTCTTAAAGTGTGTTGGTCTAGTGTCTTGCACCTTGTTGCTTGTATAATTACTCAGTATGCATATAAAATACCAGATAAAAAGGGGCACAAGAGCACTTTCTCCCATTATTGATGCCAATGGAAAATTGTGAGTTTGCATTTAGGCTTGCTGCTGTATTTTTTTTTTTTACAAATTTTAATTAAAACGTGTAACTGTTTAACTGAGTGTATGTGTAACTGAGGAATGGTTTCATGCCATTTTCAGGTGACTATATATTCCTTTCAGAGAGGGGAAAAAAACCCATCCAACACATCAGTTAGCACTTACAGAAAACTGACCAAGAATGGAGGTAGATTATGAAAGCTAAATCACCACTTTTACCTCCAAGAGCAATTTTTTCAGGGTAAGACTGAGGTTTTAAGTATCTGGCTAGAACAGCATGGAGAAGCTTGCTCTATTGCTGCCTCTAAAAATGTAGATACATTGAAGATACTGGACTCCATGTGTAGCATTTTTCACTAACAATAAATTCATCTATACAAATATGCTGTTTCTTTTAGTGTTTCATAGTTTTCTAGGTAAATTAGTAATAAGCCAACCTTGTAAAGTACCATCTGTGGCGAAGGAAAGGAGTGCTAAATGTTTGCTCTACTCTGCGGGGGCATCTACACGTGCAACTTACAGCAGAGTTGATTTAGCTCCTCAATAAAGCATTACCATCTACATGTGTGTCACTATTAAACTGGAATAAATTAATTAACTCCACTGTAGGATAGTTCTGTCCAGCATATGTTTTACAGAGGAGTTACTTACTCTGCCACAGTGTGCGTGTAGACGGTGACTGGGACTGATGGGGGCATGAGGGTGCTACAGTGCAGGGGATGCCTGCTAACTAGCCCCACACTGTAACACCCTTGTGCCCCAGTCAGCCCCCTCACAGCACGTTCAACCAGGGCAGAGCAGCTTCAGGCTGGCAGGCTGACCCACTGGGCCTCCTGTCAGCCAGGGGTGCACCACCCCAACTCAACATGCTGTGGTCCCAGGCACACGTGTAAATGCTGCACCCAGGATCAATCAACTGTACATGTGGAGAAGGAAGCAGGGCAGAGCCTCATATCTCTATCTTGAAGTGCACTTGGTGTAGTTACACTGGTATGTTGAGGGGCATACACAGTGATAGGTATGGAGCTGCTTACAGTGTACTTTTTCCCTGGAGCAGCAGGGAACTTGAGTAGGAATACCACTCAGAACTCTTCTAAACAGAATCTCCAAAGCTGCTTACAGATGTAAAAAACCTCAACCAAAATGGTACTTTAATCTTGGTGCACCCCCACACAGAACCCAGCACATGTGCAGAAGAGGCATCACATTAGTTGGACCTGGCTGGCTGGGCACTTCAGTGGGGCTCTTTAGGCTGTTTTATCTAATAGCTGATTGAATCAGCTTTAGCTAAAAGCACCAAAAAGCCCTGCTAAAGTGCCCCATCTACATGACGCTGCAGAGCTGGGTCAAACTATTGCACTGCTTCTTCCAGTAAAGTGTGTTGCTTGTGTATTTTTTTTCTTCCCATGTCAGCAGCCCAAATGACCACAAGATCACGTTTAATGGGAAAAGCAATAAATTACAACCTATAATCTTTCAGGTGAGACTTCCAACAAGAGCATCCAATGATAAACACATTTTGTTACCAATGTGGACACTATCCCAGTCCTGGTTTATAGTAAGCATTTGATTTATAATAAGAATTTAGCCTGTGCTTTCAGTGTGTAATTCAGACTGGTGGCTTAGGTGCTGTTTTTGCCGTACATGAACTTCGTTTCTGTTATGATTGAACCCAGGTGTTTGTCCTTGTAGAGAAATTCTTTGATTGGGACTATATAAGGGAAAAATTCTATTTTCTTTCATTAATGACCCAAATGGTTATAAATTTAAGAGTATTACTTTTTGAGTAAATTGATTATCAGGAGTTTATAGCTTTTTCTGGCTCACATTAAAACAAAACAGCGTATTTTCAAAATGATGCTCGGATTTTGGTAAAAAATGTGGGACAATTCTTATTTTAGTTCACAAATCTCTGGATTACATTTGTCAAAATAATTACAGGGGGAAAAGCAGTGTAAGGAGCGAACTCGCATAGTAACACCTTGTGAGAGAAGCTGGGAGCCAAAATTGTACTAATCTGATTTCAAAATCCTGGATTTTCATTTTAGAAGGGGCCTTGCATGTAATTAAATATCCATTTTACAAAGATTAAAAGATAGTTTGCAACTTCTGTTTCCATTAGTCTTTACATAAAAATGATTACAAAAATCATAAATACAGTTTGGCTCCTATAAAAAAATCAGTTTTGGAGTTACAAGATTTGAGAAGAAATACATTTACCCTTGGAAAAATATCCCTGCAGAAGAAAACCCATTCTGGCATTATGGGAAAGTATCTTTTTCATAGATAGATATATTTGAATGAATATAGATCAATCATGTTGTTTGAGAGAGTGTTTTATTTAATAGTAGTAGGACTGTGCAAAAACATCAGATCCACAAAGGAAAACCGTTATTCAAATTAGAGAACTCACTAAGGCAGACACTACACATAAACTGGTTTAAACCTGTAACAGAACAGACATTCAGTGCACATAAACCAGTTTGAAAATGGCTGAAACTGGTTTGAGATAAACCTGGTTGAATGTAGTATCAGGCTTAACTGATTTGAGTTAATTTATGCAATGTCTGTCCTAGCCCTCTTCCTTGTTTAACTTAAACCAGAATCCCTCAACATCCCAGATGCTTTGCAGCCCTAGGCAGGGCTCTTAGCTCCACAGCACAGCTGGCCTTGGCCCTCTGCTCCCTGGCTAGAGCTCTGGTAGAGGCGTGCTGGCACACCAGGGGCTGCCTGTCTTCCCCTTGCCCCTTCCCCCCTCCTTCCCCCTCACCACTTGCTGTTCAAGCAGGTATCCCTTCCTCCTTTCTCCCACAGCATGGACCATAGCCAGCATGTGGTAGGCTAGCTAGTGCTGAGGGTTGTCTATGTAAAGCAGACAGGACAGTGTCCACTTAGGGCTTTTTGGAGCTAATCAACAGGTAACCGGTAATGTCCTTCCGATCCTTCCTTGGAAAAAGTTAAGAAGAGATTGAACTAATGAGAGAGGCTTTTGTTTTGCTGATGCAAACTCCCTGCTATGTAAGTAAATGCTGTGTAACTCCCTGCTGGCTCCATCACTGGTCAAAGGAGCAGTGTGTGGGGGGTAACCCCTCCCTAATCAGAGTGTCCTGCCTCATCACCCCCACCTCAGCTCAGCACTATGGAAGGGAAGGGAGGGCTGCTCTTGTGCTCCCCAGCTTCTACCCTGAGCTATGGCAGGCATGTGCCTTCATTTCCTCAGTCCAGAGGGGACGTGTCAGCGGTTACAAACAGGTTCAACCTAGCCAGGTTAGACTAACCTGCAAAGATTGAATCAATTTAGGCTCAGGCTTTTTGAATGTCTGTCCTTAGCCTAAAAGGATTCATTTCCTGCCTGCTCTTTCCTTTTAAATGTTCATATTTGAAAGTGGCTATTAGTAAGTCATCATTCCATTGATTGATTACTTAGCTTATCAAAATCAATGAAATTAGGCTGCTTTATATGTTTTTAGGGTTCACTGAGTTTCTGCATTTTAAAGGTATGTTTTAAGGTTTGTTTTACTGTAAAATATGTTGAGTCAGATTCTTTGCAGGTTTAAATTGGCACAGCTATGCAGAGAATTTCACCCATTATATTTTCAATATATGATCTATTAATGTCACTGGTCAGAGTTCAGGGAATTTTTTTTATTGTGTACTTGCTCTATTGTGAGCGAATATTCTAGTGAAAGTGGACTGTATACTTGAGGCATCTGTGATACACCTCTTATCTAAATACTACCTTACTTCATGCATGTAGTTCTGCTTTCCTGCCCCTTATTTCTTACATTCCCCTTTTCTCTCTATACCAGGCTTGGGATGTATGCCTAATGTAGGAGATGGTAGAACTATGTTCAGTGGCCATTGAGAAGGGGAATTGTGCAGTGTCCATGTCCAACTATTTAATTTCACCATGCATTAGGTGATAAAAAGATGATAAAAAGAGAAATAGAGAATACTATCCTATGCATCTACATTTGTAGACTTCAGCCAAGTAACTTGTAATACTAAATAAGGACTAGATTATGATAGCCTTGCAATGAATTGTTTGTTCAGTGATGCTCAACTAGAGTGCTGTGTCACCCTGTGATTCCCTGTGAACTTTTAAAGGGTGCTACAGGGTGCCACAAAATGTAAGCACTGTCAGGGGTGCAGCCATGATTCATAAGATATGGAATCATGTTGCAAGGTATAGATTCCCAGAGTTTTCAAATGGGAATCCATAATATTAACATTCTGACCTGTTGTGGTCTTTCTGAGATCTTTGCAACAAGAAGGATTGCTCTATTATTTTTTGGTAGCCAAAAAAGAGTGAAAAATAAGAGCTGGCATTTGCCTGGGGTGCCTTGTGTCTAAAAGGTTAAGAACCAGTTGAGTTCTTAGAAATTGCTCATGGAGTAAAGTAGTGTTCAATACGAGTAAAGGTATTAGAATGTGTCACAAAGATGATGGGGAAGTATTGGAATTTTTTTCAATTCTCTTTGCTTTTGTAAAGACATGAGATTCAGATTAGAATAGCAAGGTCAATAGCATATAGTATAATGATCCATGTAAGTATTTGTGGATGTAGTTAGAATGTAGAGACAGAACATAATGATTGTCTTGCAGTTTTCAGTTACTTCTTGTAACCTGACATCTTCATGAAATATTACTGATCAGTTGCTAGTTATGTCTAAAATTGTACTGTAGCAGCATGTTTTAAATACTGCTGCAATAGCGCAAAAGACCTATGGATTTAAGAGCTGTTTTTTCCCTTTCTAAAGCTTAGATTAAATTACCTTTAAATGGGAAAATTTGGTAATATATAGGTCAAAAGAGGGAATTATGTAGGAGTGAGAAAAGGGGCTCTCTTTTTACTAGCTGCCAAGCTTGGAGGTATTTGTTCAGCAGTTAGTATCTTCTATGATGCCCTGCTGGTAACTCTTTCTTTTCATAGCTCTCGTTGCTGTATCAATACTCAGGTTGCAAGGAAATGGCCTATGTTAAAATGTTGTAGGAGATCAGAAACAGAACATCCAATGTCAGCATCAACTCTGAAACTGTGTAATTGATGCATTTGTGTATAGTTAAATAGGTGTCAGTAAAAAAATTGAAGCATTTTAGCATGTAGGAATTAGATTTTTTTAAGTGTTCTTTTAAATAAAATATGTTTTTATTAAAGTTGATAGTTAATTCTTCAATTACCTTTTTCAGTTTTTTTATTTACTAGACTACAGTTAGTTTTCTTTCATCTCTTCCCCCTCCTGAATTATTGATTCTTCTAGTTCCTTTTTTTTTTTATTTTTTTAAGTTATATTTACCCAAGGCATCTTATTTTTTCTGTTCCACCTAGTATTTTGCTTATTGCTATTTTGCTCCTTGATTGTAGCTTTTAGAATACCATTGAGATTGTTGCGTGCTGGCACACCAGGGGCTGCCTGTCTTCCCCTTGCCCCTTCCCCCCTCCTTCCCCCTCACCACTTGCTGTTCAAGCAGGTATCCCTTCCTCCTTTCTCCCACAGCATGGACCATAGCCAGCATGTGGTAGGCTAGCTAGTGCTGAGGGTTGTCTATGTAAAGCAGACAGGACAGTGTCCACTTAGGGCTTTTTGGAGCTAATCAACAGGTAACCGGTAATGTCCTTCCGATCCTTCCTTGGAAAAAGTTAAGAAGAGATTGAACTAATGAGAGAGGCTTTTGTTTTGCTGATGCAAACTCCCTGCTATGTAAGTAAATGCTGTGTAACTCCCTGCTGGCTCCATCACTGGTCAAAGGAGCAGTGTGTGGGGGGTAACCCCTCCCTAATCAGAGTGTCCTGCCTCATCACCCCCACCTCAGCTCAGCACTATGGAAGGGAAGGGAGGGCTGCTCTTGTGCTCCCCAGCTTCTACCCTGAGCTATGGCAGGCATGTGCCTTCATTTCCTCAGTCCAGAGGGGACGTGTCAGCGGTTACAAACAGGTTCAACCTAGCCAGGTTAGACTAACCTGCAAAGATTGAATCAATTTAGGCTCAGGCTTTTTGAATGTCTGTCCTTAGCCTAAAAGGATTCATTTCCTGCCTGCTCTTTCCTTTTAAATGTTCATATTTGAAAGTGGCTATTAGTAAGTCATCATTCCATTGATTGATTACTTAGCTTATCAAAATCAATGAAATTAGGCTGCTTTATATGTTTTTAGGGTTCACTGAGTTTCTGCATTTTAAAGGTATGTTTTAAGGTTTGTTTTACTGTAAAATATGTTGAGTCAGATTCTTTGCAGGTTTAAATTGGCACAGCTATGCAGAGAATTTCACCCATTATATTTTCAATATATGATCTATTAATGTCACTGGTCAGAGTTCAGGGAATTTTTTTTATTGTGTACTTGCTCTATTGTGAGCGAATATTCTAGTGAAAGTGGACTGTATACTTGAGGCATCTGTGATACACCTCTTATCTAAATACTACCTTACTTCATGCATGTAGTTCTGCTTTCCTGCCCCTTATTTCTTACATTCCCCTTTTCTCTCTATACCAGGCTTGGGATGTATGCCTAATGTAGGAGATGGTAGAACTATGTTCAGTGGCCATTGAGAAGGGGAATTGTGCAGTGTCCATGTCCAACTATTTAATTTCACCATGCATTAGGTGATAAAAAGATGATAAAAAGAGAAATAGAGAATACTATCCTATGCATCTACATTTGTAGACTTCAGCCAAGTAACTTGTAATACTAAATAAGGACTAGATTATGATAGCCTTGCAATGAATTGTTTGTTCAGTGATGCTCAACTAGAGTGCTGTGTCACCCTGTGATTCCCTGTGAACTTTTAAAGGGTGCTACAGGGTGCCACAAAATGTAAGCACTGTCAGGGGTGCAGCCATGATTCATAAGATATGGAATCATGTTGCAAGGTATAGATTCCCAGAGTTTTCAAATGGGAATCCATAATATTAACATTCTGACCTGTTGTGGTCTTTCTGAGATCTTTGCAACAAGAAGGATTGCTCTATTATTTTTTGGTAGCCAAAAAAGAGTGAAAAATAAGAGCTGGCATTTGCCTGGGGTGCCTTGTGTCTAAAAGGTTAAGAACCAGTTGAGTTCTTAGAAATTGCTCATGGAGTAAAGTAGTGTTCAATACGAGTAAAGGTATTAGAATGTGTCACAAAGATGATGGGGAAGTATTGGAATTTTTTTCAATTCTCTTTGCTTTTGTAAAGACATGAGATTCAGATTAGAATAGCAAGGTCAATAGCATATAGTATAATGATCCATGTAAGTATTTGTGGATGTAGTTAGAATGTAGAGACAGAACATAATGATTGTCTTGCAGTTTTCAGTTACTTCTTGTAACCTGACATCTTCATGAAATATTACTGATCAGTTGCTAGTTATGTCTAAAATTGTACTGTAGCAGCATGTTTTAAATACTGCTGCAATAGCGCAAAAGACCTATGGATTTAAGAGCTGTTTTTTCCCTTTCTAAAGCTTAGATTAAATTACCTTTAAATGGGAAAATTTGGTAATATATAGGTCAAAAGAGGGAATTATGTAGGAGTGAGAAAAGGGGCTCTCTTTTTACTAGCTGCCAAGCTTGGAGGTATTTGTTCAGCAGTTAGTATCTTCTATGATGCCCTGCTGGTAACTCTTTCTTTTCATAGCTCTCGTTGCTGTATCAATACTCAGGTTGCAAGGAAATGGCCTATGTTAAAATGTTGTAGGAGATCAGAAACAGAACATCCAATGTCAGCATCAACTCTGAAACTGTGTAATTGATGCATTTGTGTATAGTTAAATAGGTGTCAGTAAAAAAATTGAAGCATTTTAGCATGTAGGAATTAGATTTTTTTAAGTGTTCTTTTAAATAAAATATGTTTTTATTAAAGTTGATAGTTAATTCTTCAATTACCTTTTTCAGTTTTTTTATTTACTAGACTACAGTTAGTTTTCTTTCATCTCTTCCCCCTCCTGAATTATTGATTCTTCTAGTTCCTTTTTTTTTTTATTTTTTTAAGTTATATTTACCCAAGGCATCTTATTTTTTCTGTTCCACCTAGTATTTTGCTTATTGCTATTTTGCTCCTTGATTGTAGCTTTTAGAATACCATTGAGATTGTTGGCCTGATGTCACACAGAGAAAGTTCAAGATCTGAGGATTATTTTGTTTATGAGATCCAGCTGTGTTTGGGGTAGGTGGTCTTCCCTCTTAGGACAAGAGTAATTGACTTTTCATCCTCTGCTCCTGCTGCTTATTCCTTACTAGATATAATATTATTTTAGGATCTAATAAGTGTCTCCAAAACAACCAACTGTAGTAACCCAAAGTCTTGAAGAACATTATTCTACATACTTTTTAATAGGTGATTCATTTTTATAGCTGTATATTTAATTACTTGTGGTTTATCACAAATTGCTAGATACAATATTCTTATCTGGGTCCAGGAATTAAACTCTTATAGAAATGTTGTTTTAATGTCTGTAAAGGAAATGTCTATTAGTAATGTGCCAGAGGTGCTGACCTGCACAAAAGTATCAGAAGATAAATTATTGATATGCTGACTTGTCTAATGTAGAATTTTGAAATGGAGCTGTAAAGCATGCCTTTTTTCCCTGTGGATCACAGCTGGCTTTCTGATTCTCAAATGTTTTATGAAACCCAATAAATTTTCTTTAAAAAAATTCAAATTTTTCATTTTTTTCTTTAAAAGAACAGCCATTTGAAGAAACAGCCAGTGAAGCAAATTCGAGATCTTTCAGGATACACCATGTGATACAGATGAAAAATCACTACTATTAGTTGGCCATTTTTAATTGTAATCATTAACTTTTGAGGCCTGTGGAGGGTCTCTGTATTAATGATGGTACTTAAATAGGTGGTTGAAAGTATGCATGTCTTAAAGCCTTTCCTGATCCAAGGAATTGTATTTTTAAAATAATGGAGTAAAGAGCTTGGAGTAAAGATTGGAGTGAAGATTGCATGGTTAGCTGTATTTGTTTTCAAATAAAATTTAGTTTTTGCCCACCTCTTTCTGAGAGTAGCTTTTGATATTTTTTTCCCAAAGTACTCATTGTTCATATGTACAGGGCACAGTCACATTTTGGCTGACTGTGCTTAGTGCACTACGTACTTTTGAAGGTCACAGTGCCATTTGGGCTTTGAGAAACTGCGTAATATATTTATTGGCTACTTCTACTCTTTTTTTCTATGTTTCACAGCATACTGTTCAATCATGTACAGTTTCTTGATAAATCAGAAATGATTTGCTTCCTTTTTCAGCAGAAGGAATAAAACATGAGCTATGAGTCTGATCTTGTACTAGTAATTTGGGTCTAAAAACACTTATTATGAACTTTGTCTGTGAAAGGTACTGAGCATTGTAGGCAAATCTAGCAATGCATGTGTTTAATTTTAAGCATGTGAGCAAGGGGACCCAGCACCCAGTAGAATTAAGCAGCCCCCATATTTTAGGATATTTTTGTTTTAAATGCTTTGATATAACGTATTTTGAACGCCACTAACAGACATAATGATAGATGTCACTTTTCTGTGCTTTCCTTTGAAAATTTAGGCTATATTTTCTGTTACTCAAAAGCCTGTCTGGGATAGGTAAGGCATTTTGGATTTTTATGATACTAGTGTGAAAAAACCCAGAGCAATGAATATAAGTCTTAAAATGTTCTTTTACATCTTTTCATTAAAACGCAACATGAACCATAAATAAAATATAATTATTTAATGGATGCTTGGACTATCTGGAAAGTAAATCTGCTTTGGATGACCTTGCACATTTACAGCTTCTGATTCATGTATTGCATAGTTATTGTATAATTTTCATTTTATTTGATCATGTAAGCAGTTATATTTGGAGATTCAGTAGCACCGTGTATTGCAGTCATATTTCAGAATTTTAGATTTTTTTTAAGTCTGTGCTTGAAATTGTATAAGTTTTTGGAATTATTAAATGAAACTATCTGCTTTTATAGCTCCAAAACCCAGACTTTGAAAGTCAATCTTGAAATCATCTATATTGTTTTGGAAATTTAGTATGAATTAAAAATTTTTGCTCTTAAAATTCTCTTAATTTCTCTTTAAAATATACTCCTAACATCTACCCTAAGGGAAGAAAGAACAAAAGAGTATAAAACATGGAAAAGAGGTATAGTCAATAAAGGTAACATATTTGTGGGAGAGGACATATCTGATTTTTACACATGGATTGCTTATGCCATAACACTTGTCTATTGATGTGAGGTATGTATTAAAATTAAGGCCACTGACCTGAAACATTTAACAAATATTTAGTTTGATCACACCAAATTTTTTTATCTTGCTGAAATGAAGCATTAAAAAACATTTTCTATGAGTAAAAATTACAAATAACTAATCCTGAAAAAATTTTCACTGTGAATGTTGGTAACTGCTCTCTTTCAATTCAATGGCTTAGTGTTTAGGGCACATCCAGGACATGGGAAGCCCAGGTTAAAATGTACACCTCTGTCTGTACAGATCTGAATTTATCCTTCCTGCTTCCCACCGGAGTGCCCCAACATCCATGTTCTCACAACCTCTGCTGTTTCTACTATTCCTCTTGTACAGAATACCTGCATGCTCATTTGAGCATTGACTGGAATGAATATATCTTAACTTCCAGGACAGTACTTTAAGCACTAAGGCCAGAAACAGGCATTACACTTGTATGGGTATAAGGGCATTTATACACATGCTGGGGGAGATGGGGGGCGTGCTTTAATTAGCGGCACTTAGCCTACATTATACAATCATTGTCTCCCTCTCTCAAGCCCTTTTTACTTAAATGGGACACAAGTCAGTCTTGCTAAGATTTATACACACAATGGACTTTAGTCACTGTGAATGTATAGCTTGATATATACACAACGCGTAGAGACTTTCTTTCTTTTTCCTTTTTCCCTGTTTGGGATCCAGTATACTAAGCAACCGGTTATGCAGAAACTAGCATAGCAGATAAAACTAATGGACCATAATGTTAGCTATCCTGTCTCCAAAAGTAGTAAGTACTGATGGTGCAGAGGATGATTTAAAACTTTTAGGATGGAGAATAGTGGAATCACTTTTCATTAACTGCTTTTTTCACTTTAACAGCTTTTATTCCCTCCTCAAACTACCCCACCCCTAACCCTCTACACTTGCCCACTCTGGGTGTGTTTTACACTGAAGAAAGCAGCTGCTTCACTTGCCTTTGTTCCTCAAGGCAGTGTACATCAAAAAAAAAAGCCACTGGGGGTGGAGAAAAATAATTCTCTTTACAAGTAAGCTAGATGCTCCTCTTCTACACACACATTCACTGCATTCAGGAGTTAGTATAGGTAAGTCCTTCTTACTGCTGTCATTTATACAATCTTACTGTAATGTGTATCTGTCTCACATACTTGCATAATTTATGTCTCACTTCAGCAATACTATCCCAGTGTTGTGAGAATTTCAGCTATAGGATACTAGTGAGTTAATGCTAACCTTAATGCAATACTTTTGCTATCCCAAAACAATTATATGCTGTCTAAACATTTCCTGCTTGTGTGGGCTATGCAGGGAGAGCATATAATGGACAGTAACTGTGAGCCAGGTGGGTGGGTTTAAAACAGTAAGAAATCCATTTTTTGTTTGCAGAGACAGAAATCAAGAGATTATTGTTAGGAATATACTTTAAAAAATGTTTTTAAAGAAGCACAGTTCTTAATAGATTTATCACTGCAGACTAAAGGAATGAAAAGGAAAACTATTAACATTTTAGAAGGATTTGTCTGCTAGTGATATTTTTGTGACAAAAAAATTTAAATAAATTATTATATTACCTTTAATGAAAATTGTGATGTAGCATGCATTACAGCCTACTTCAAGTACAAATACAGTTAGTTAAATTTCATAGGCAGTAAGAAATTGTTAATATGCTATGATATAAAATTGTTTGGCAGGGAGAATGGAAAAATATGACTATTCTGAAACTGATATTGTTAGATAACAATTGCATCATTCACAGATTATTAGTGACAGTTCATAGTTCTACTTTTCCAGGACCTCCTCCTAAAATAACTTTGTGTTTCAAACATACGCTATCCTTTTACTGATCAGTTTTCAAATGCATTAGGGCAAAATTCAACCCTAAAAGACTTCACACATTCTTCTGTTACAC
>NW_005842235.1:112430-116619 GCF_000455745.1 Alligator sinensis
TTGTTC
Organism: Alligator sinensis; assembly: GCF_000455745.1. Classification (NCBI taxonomy): domain Eukaryota; kingdom Metazoa; phylum Chordata; order Crocodylia; family Alligatoridae; genus Alligator; species Alligator sinensis. Next base: position 112,437 of record NW_005842235.1, read on the forward strand.
ATCTGGAACAAAGGGGTTATAAAGTGCCATCATTCATCTTCAGTGATGGGGAAAACACTGAATTCAAAAGTGTATTTTTAATAATAATCATATTCCCTGAACAAACTAAATTTCTTGATTTAGTAAATTCAGACTGGTTATCACATGAGAATATAGTATGCATCACACCTCCTGCTCCTTTTTGGAAGAGAGGTGAGAAAAAGAGGCAGAATTTTATTTTGGATGAAATCCAGACACATTTTGCAAGTTTTTGGGCTTTGTGGTTGACCTAGCTAAATTTCATTTATATCGGAATTTCAGATACATTTGAGCTGTTATAATTAAAATGTAAGCAAAATATTAGCTCATCTTTTATTGCTAGATTAATGACATATATATTTGGGATTTTGCAAGTAATTATCTGGGCTGAATATCTGCTTGGTTGGGAATTAAGTTGCTCAGAGGCCCTCAAGACTGTATTTATTTTAATGACTTAGGTTCTGTCTGAGATATTGGGTAGAGGACATGCCATTTATCAGTCTAAAGTGGAGCCATATTTGGGAACCAAGTGCTTTCTATTATAGATTATAATATACTTTTATACTTTAATAATTTAAACTATCTTAGTAAGAGAGAACCAAGCTCACTATAGTAGCATGTTTAAAAATATTCCAGTGTGGAGTGAATTAGTGAAATGCAATTCTGTCTGAAAAGAAACAAACTCCATAACATACAATTTTGTTTTGTAACTGATATAAAGTGTATTCAGATTCTCTGGTACTGGTTAGCTATTGCCCCTTATTGTTCTGGAGAAAAGAATGCAGGGTTGTGACTAATTACCCTCCCTCCCTGAGGTCACCAGATAGCCTACTTTTCAAGGAGTGTCCTGGTTAAAATGGACAGTTCTGGGATCTCAAAGGGTTTTATTGAAAATAGAGCTTTGTTCTAGTTTTAGTTAAATCCCATGGCATCTGGTTACCTTAGATGTGCTGAGCAACTCTGTCCTTAAATGGATCCGTGTATTGTCACACCTGTCCTTCCTTATTCCAAGGTAGTCCCTTGCTTCATCGCTTTGGATACCTGTCATTTTATCAGAAAAAAAATCTGAAGTATGGAGCTGTTGCAGTAACTGTGGCCCCATTTTAGTGGTGGATCTGTAGGCCTTTGCAGCATTAGCAAGGATGAACATCTTTATTCTCATAGATACATGAGTAAAAAAGGAAAGGAATTTGTTTTATCAGTTTAGAAATACGTACTCCTTTTAAGACTTCCACATACCCAGGAAGTCTGGACTTGATGAGAAGATTGAGAAGTCATAGGCAATCTATATAAAAAAGGGATCTATAAAGAAGGGATTTCATATCATACTTAACAACTTGGGCAGACAGTCCAAGGTTTAACTTTTCTATGTAAATAAGAAATGGTGGAGTGGGGATGGGACATTGGTGAAGTCTACAAAATAACTCATCAGTGGGTTCAAGCTTAGGTAAACGGAAAAAGGAGAAAAACCACTCACTGGGCTGACTCCATTCAGAGTTCAATTCAGGGGAATCCCCTCACTAGGAGGAGAATGGCCTTAGAAAACATTCCGATTTGTTTTACCCCTTTATTTTTAGCTCTACTGACACCTTAAAACATTCTACATATGCAGTTTAAAATAAGGGAGCCCTGGACTCAGTTCAGAAGCTGCATACTTATCAGCTGAGGAAAGCTGAGTCTTCTGGCATGTTTAAGAAACTTCTTTTAGTTAGAGAAGGAAGCATGGAATTATGGTTCATGTTTCTAACACATTCAGTAACATGCTAAGCTGCATTATGGGTAGGTCTGTATTTTAAGAGATCTGGTGGCACTAATCACTGTGATACCTAAGTGTTACTCAGGTAAACATTTGCAGTCTAAGTTCATACCAAACTATGCCACCTCTAGAGTACTCCACACTGGAACCCTCAGCTTCCCTTAATGGGACCCAAGGGACACAAACTTTGGATCTATATGTGCAACTGGGATAAATGTATATAAATGGGTGATCGGGTCCATTTGAGTGTGCAGCTATCCCCTTTGCTATTTAAGTTTTGTGTGTCAATTAAGCACAAAAATGTGCATTTATTATATATGTGCAACTACACATGAGAACATTTTGATAATTTCTCTTACTGTCTTTGAAAAATTCAAATAAGTTTCCTGAACATATGAAACATGCTTCAAATGTTATGTTATATTATATATATTATAGTTACAATCATTTTTAAAAGAATAAGCTTATTGAGATTATTAATCATACAAATGTTTGCTGTCAGTCTTATCAGTGTTAGAGCAAATTTGAAGAAATTTAATTCATTATCTACAATAGTTGACTAGTTCCTCCGGTAAGGAACAGTGCCAGACTTGCGTAATCTCACCTTGTGCCATCTTGCAGCATAACAATTCACGCATCTGCCATGTCCCTTTCCTTTCTTTGTTGGAAGGGTCCCTGGTGGGCAAGCTTGTCCACCCTTATCCCAGGAGCCACTGGGGACCTCAGCTGGCAGCTCCTACATGTAGCCATTGCCATGGGCATGTATCTGGTGCCTTTCATGGACACTCTTGATGCCTGCCTTTTTTGTCACCAGATGGAGACCCTGGCACACACCTACCTTGTATGTGCTAGATTGCAGCCCCTTCCTTGCCATCTCAAGAACCTCTTGCTGAGGGTCTGGCTGCACTACTCCCCACACCCATTTATTTATGTACTCCCAATCTGTGGCACCACCAAGCCCGGGGACCTCCTGGGCAACCTCCTCCTGGCTTTAGTTTGCCACCTATCTGACTAGGAAGGAGGCTTTGGCTGGAGGGACTGACTTCAAGCCCCTCATCCATTCACACCTCTGGATGGAGTTTAACAGATCGGTATCCACTGGCTCCTTGGACTTGTATGAGGCCAGTGGGCTCTGGCCAGTATTCTCTGCTCAATGTCCCCCCTTGGACCACTTGTTATTAACCTTTGGCCTGCACTCCCATCCCTGTTTTCATATTTGTTGTTCCACAAAATCAATTTGTGTTCCCCTAGTAGCCTCCTAATTAAGGGAGACTTAAAGTTTTCCTGATGGACCGAAGGCCTACTGTTACTATGGCACAACAACCAGGCCTGTCTTTGCTGGAAAGGTTTCATATACACCGACATGTTGCAACTATAACTATATAAAATTATCTTAAAATTAAAGAAACTAGTGGAAGCAGATAATAAAACATGAGTATATCATCAGAGCAAAATTTCTGAAGTGAAGGTATGAAAGCTCCAAAGAAAAGAAATCATGTGGAAAGGCGCTCTGCTAGTATTGAGAGAAATATCAGCTCTTAACAACTGCTTGTAATTAAGGCCCATATTTCAGTTGCAGTGAAGAAAGTCACTTATAACATCTTAGCCTGTGTTTAATGATAAAATCATTTGCAGAAAAATGTGTAAGAAATTTAATGCTGTAGAAATCAAGAGAAAAGAATGTTTGCATTTTCTTTATTAATTTAATAGGGTGTGTTTTCAATATTAATGCATCTTGTGGTTTAAGTCCTACAGCTTATTACTACTAATGGGATTTTTGTATGGCAAAATCTATATGCATCATAATGGATAACTTCAGTGTGCCTAAGAGACCTCCGTCATCTCATTTCTGAAATTTAATTGGTATAACTTTAAATGTCTTATTATCAGTCACAATTGGGTTTATCTTTAGAAGTGCTGTATTTGACTTCACATTTTTAAGACAATACCTGTTCCTGAATCACTATACTGTACATGTGGGAAGTTATTCTGGCTAGAGAGTGCCTTATTCCTATTTACTTAATGTACTCCCCTATATTATTGAATTCGCATTATTTCTGAATAGCTCTTCCTGAATAACTTCATGTCTAGACAAGCTGTCAATGCTGTTTGCAGAGAACCTGACCATGTTCATTTAGTACAAGCATATTATTCCTGGCAAATGCTAGCAATCTCTAAACAGGCTTATGAGACGTACTAGGCTATAATGCAGTTAAGAGTCTCAGTTGGTGTCTTAAGCCATATGCCACCCCTTCCATGGCAATAAAAGTCCAAACCAAATAACAATACCAACAGATGGTCTTTGCCTTTGAGCCTTTAGGTGAAGACCTGTATCAATTCTTCTCTAGTTTTTTGCCTCAGATTATAAGAACTCTGTGGATTCTTTTCCACAGTGGTGAAAGCATTCCT
>NW_005842235.1:116650-117810 GCF_000455745.1 Alligator sinensis
TACATAAACTGTTCTGTAGGCACTGCCTTTCATTAATGTTCTGCTTTCTTTTTTGTACATTTGACAGCAGTGTTTATGCCTCCACTTCTTAGAGTTTTAAGGCAGAGCTGTCCAAATTATGGCCTACGGGCTGCATGTGGCCTGCAAGGGGTTAAGCTGAATTCCTTGGGCTCTCACCTGGCCACCATGCTCCCACCACTCTGGCTGAACCAGAAGCTGGAGTCTCCAGGTTCCTTCCTACCTCTCTCCTCTAGCTGCTGTTTCCTGCCTTTGCCTCAGGGTGCAGGACCACATCTATGGGGGTGGAGGGATCATACCTATGTCGTGCAGAAGTCAGGGGGTGTGCCCAGTATAGCAGTGGGAGGTGATGCTTGCACAGGCATGCCGTGCTGTGGTAGGTCAGGGGAGCATCTACATAGTGCCTGGTATAGTCCACGTGGCAAGTGGCTCCTGCTGGTGTGGTTCCTGGGGACTTAGAAGCTGGACAGCTCTGTTCTAAGGTAGCTACTTTTCTGTTTTTTCCCTGAGTTTCAGCTCTGAGCCACTAAGCCACATGTGCATTTCAGATTGCATGGGTAGTGTTAAGGTATCTGAAGAGAACTAGTTTGGGCATTAGGGCTAAGTACGAATAGTCAAAAAGCCCAAGGCTAAATTGATCAATCTTCATAGGTAAGTTTAAACTGGCTGCGTCTACACAAGATGCTGACTGCACAGTTGTTATTGTGCAGTCATTTAGTACTTGCATACACAAATACTAAATGACTGAGAAGTAATCAGAGTTACTATGTAGTAGCATCCCCAAATGGCTTTTTGGTGACAGTGGTTGTGCATTAGCTTATTACTACTGTGCAGTAGCATCACATCACACATCATGCCATGCGATACTACTGCACAGTAGTAATGACTTACTGCGCAGTAGTAACGAGCTACTGTGCAGTCGGCATCTCTTGTAGACACAGCCTCTATGCAGAATGAACCGATAAGCAAGTGAACAGATGAATGCTGGGTTCACAAGACCCCAAACAGGTGATTGTCCAACCTTCTCTTGAATTTGCCCAAGGTAGGGGCGAGGACCACTTCCCTGGGAAGTTGGTTCCAGATTTTGGCCACCCTAACTGTAAAATATTGCCTTCTGATCTCTAACCTAAACCTATTCTCCA
>NW_005842235.1:118719-137423 GCF_000455745.1 Alligator sinensis
ATTTAGTTATTTGGTCATAAAAGGCAATCAGGTTGGTCAGGCAGGACCTGCCTTTGATGAACCCATGCTGGTTGCCCCTGAGCATGATCTCCCCTGCAGGCCCCCCACAGATGTGCTCCTTGATGATTCTCCCCAAGATCTTCCCGAGCACCGAGGTGAGGTTTACAGGCCTATAGTTACTTGGGTCCTCCTTTTCTTGAAAATTGGGACAACATTAGACAGTTTCCAATCCCCCGGCACCTGGCCAGATGACCACAAACTCTCATATAGCTGGGCCAAGGGCTCCGCGATGACCCCTGCCAGCTCCCTCAACATCCTTGGGTGGAGGGCATCTGGACCTGCAGATTTAAAAATGTCTAGCCCTTCCAGAAGATCCCTAACTACATCTGCACTGACCGAAGGCCTGATAGAGCTATCCCTGAGATTGTCCCTACCTCTGGTAGGTGGGATGTCTCAGTCCCTGTTGAAGAAAACAAAGGCAAAGAAACTGTTAAAAATATCAGCTTTCTTGCCTGGTGTAGCCACAAGATTACCGTTTGCATCTTGCAGGGGCCCTACATTGCCTGGTGCCCTTTTCTTGCTCCCATTGTACTTGAAAAAAGATGTTTTGTTGTCCTTAATCCTGGACGCTAGCCTGAGTTTCATCTCTGCCTTGGCCTTCCTAATAGCTCTCCTACATTCACGGGCCGAGGAGGAGTACTCCTCCTTGGTGATAGCTCCTCCCTTCTACTGGTTGTACGCCCCCTTTTTAGTCTTCAGGAATTCCTGAATGCCCCTGCTGAGCCAAGGGGGTTTCTGAGCACTCTTACCCCGCTTGCTTCTCTCAGGGACTGTTACCTTTTGGGCCTGGAGGATCACCCCCTTAAGGTATGACCACCCCTCGTGGACTCCCATCTCCTCTACCTTCTGGGCCCTCATTGCCTCCCCCACTAGTCTCCTAAGCTCATTGAACTTGGCCCTTCTGAAGTCAAGGCTTTAGCCTTAGTGTAAGCCCTTGATGCCCTGCGTTGAATAGTGAAATCCAGTAGGTGATGATCGCTATTGCCCAGGTGGTCAAGGACCTGCAGTCCCTTCACCAGGTCATCCCCCGTGGCCAGGACCAGGTCCAGCAAGGTGTTACCCCTAGTGGGGCTGTGCACTTCCTGGATAAGGTGAAGGTCCTGGAATACAGCCAGGAACCTACGTGAGCAGTCAGACCTGGCTGTCTGCTCTTCCCAGCAAATGTTTGGGTAGTTTAGGTCACCCATGACAATAACATCCCTTGACCTAACCGCCTCTGTAAGCTGACTGGAGAAGTCCTGGTCTAGCTCTTCCCCCTGGTTGGGTGGTCTGTAGTAGACACCCACTGTAAGGTCCCTTTCACCACGCTCCACTTGTAGTTTGACCCATAGTGTGTCTGCCCGACCCTCCTCTAACCCAAAGCTAATCCCTGATGATGTGAGGTGCTCTTTGATAGAGTGCAACCTCCACACCTTTCCTCCATGTCCTGTTTCTTCTATATAGGGTGTATCCCTGAATGCCCGACACCCAGTCATAGGTAGGGTCCCACCAGGTTTCTGTGAGCCCTACTAAATCTGGGTTCTTACTCGCAATCAGGAGGCACAGTTCCTCCTGCTTACTCCCCATATTACTGCATTAATGTAGAGGCACCTGAGGCCTCCTGAGGGTGCACGTGCCTCCCTCCCACTCCCAGGACAGTTGTGGCCTCCTTCTCCCAGGACATTGATGCTTACCTGAGCTTCCCTTCCTCTTATCACCCTGCATGCTGGTGTAGCATCCTCTCCACTCGAAGCAGCCCCTTCCCCCAGCGAAGCTAGTTTAAAGCCTGCCGTACGAGATCAGCCAACCTAGAGGAAAAGATACGTCTGCCCTTAGGGGAGAGGTGAAGCCCATCCCACCCCAGCATGCCCTCCTTACAAAAACATGGGTCATTGTCAAAAAACCCGAAGCCTGCCTCGTGGCACCAGCTCCGAAGCCGCTGGTTAACCATGTCAATGCAGGCCTCATGTCGCCTACCCTGTCCACTTACCGGGAGAATGGAGGAAAATGCCACTTGGGCTCCCGTCTTCTTCAGTTAGTGTCCCAAGGCCTTGTAGTCCTCCATAATGTTATCTGGCTTGCCCTTGGATGCATCATTTGTACCCACATGGACCACAACCAGTGGGTAGTAGTCAGAGGGCTTGATGATTTTAGGGATGGTCTCTGTGATGTTGCGAATCCTCGCTCTGGGCGTGAAGCAGACCTGCAGTGACCAGGGCGCCGAGCGACAGATTGGACCATCGGTTCCCCTCAGCATGGAGTCCCCGATGACCAGAACTTTGCGTCTCCTTCTTCTCGGGGTGTGCCTCTTCTGAGCTGGTGATGTAGGTTGAGCGGCTTCAATTTCTCTGAAGACCTGTTCTTCTGCCTCCTCCAGGGGTCCCAGGGCCGCATACCTGTTCCTGAGGGGTGTCTGGGGAGCAGGCACAGCAGTTGTACGAGCTGCCCTGGCCTTGACAGGAATCTGCTGCCACCGATTAGTTGGGCACTGTGCACACGGGGTCTCTCCGATGGATTCCTGTCCCTGCAGAGAACGGAAATACATATCAATTTCATCCTCCGCCACCTGGATCCCCCGGAGCATGCTCACCTTGGCCTGGAGCTCTGCCACCTGCCACCTGTCCCTCCAGAGCCTGAAGACGCTCACAAGAGGGGCAGGTGGGGGAGTCACAAGACCTCAGTCCCACCCCCGGGGATCCCACATCCATCCAGGTTTATCTTAAACCTGGTCGGGCCATTTTGAAAGAGGTTTACATGCATTGAACTTCTGTTGTGTTATGGATTTGAACCAGGTTCCAATCACTTAAATTGGTTTATGTGTAACTTCTGTCCATAGGCCAGAATTAGTCTAGCTGCAACAGCATAAGCTTGTTTACCCTGTTTCTTGTTTACAACTGTCTTGCATATCTATAAACTACAATGCAGCATGCAGCCTAGATATACCTTAAATAATGAAGCTATTTGATTCTTCCACAAAATCTCTTTATATCGTAAGAGGTACTGCTTTCTGTTCTCATTAGCATATACCACACAAAAGTCTTACCAGCCTGCTCACAAGTGTGTTTTACAGAATTCAGCTGCTTCTCCATTTATCAAGGTTCAAAGATCTTGTTCTTTTTGAGGGCATGCCTGCAAAATGTGATTATTGAATGGGGAGTCATTGATGCTGGCTTTACTTTAGTTAGCATATGCTTCAGCACAAGAGGTAGAAATTACAGTACAAGCCATCTGAAGACCCTGGGTAAATACTCTGTTTGCTAGCCCATGCTATTGTCTCTCTGCTACTATTATTGACCATGATAAACAGATTAAAGCTGACATAGAAACACTTACCTGTAAAACACCTGCCTGTATTTTGCTTTTTGTGCCCACCCCTCTGTAGATAGATTTGCAGTGCATTTCTTTCTAGCTTTGCCTGCAATTTTTGTTCTATTACCTGATCTCTGTCACCGTGAAAGAGATCCATTTTCCCTTAATCCTTTTCCTGTTTCACAGGATGTCTTGGGCTTTGTTGCATGTTAGTTTTAGATGGCTCGTGGAGCTCTTAATCCCTGAATTGCCTACACATTAACATGCAAAACTAATTTTAAGCACCCTTTAGGTGCCTTAACGTTATGTCATTCCAGGGCAGGTTTATCTGTGATCTGTGTTAACCAGTTGTGTTCCACTGTGTGGCCAGTCTAGGCTACATGTTAGTGGAAAAACCCCACCTGCCCCTCCCCATCCACCACTGACCTGGGTCAGGCCTGCTGGTCCCCTCTGCACCCTCTGATTGGGCCTACTGTCCACCACCAGCCTGAATCAGCCTGCTGCCACCCACCCCTCAGCACTACAAATTCCCACAAATCTTCCTCTTCCCCTTCCCCCGTCCCCCACAGCTCTTGGCTTATTTGCGGCTGTTGGTGATGTCCCAGGAGAGCAGGCAGGGAAGGGGATCCTGCCTGCCCAGCTGCTGCTGCCACCACTGCTGCTGCTCACAGGGGGGAAGTAAATTAGGGGAAATGGGGGGTGCAGGTGAGTTGCAAAGTGTGGGGGGGGGGGGAAGGAGGAAGCGGGGGACCCATAGGGGCAGAGGGGAGCCCAGGAGATGGGAATAACTAGGAGCCTTGAGAGGCAGGTGAAGCCTGGAATGTAGTGGGGGAGGAGGGTGGGAATTATTAATTTTCAGTCCTCAAGACCCCTACTGGCCTGCCTGTGTGCCTGCTCCAAACTTGAACTACCACTAACACCAGTTTGCATTAGAGCAGCTCAAAGTGTAATATGTAACAAGGCCCTTGCTGTCTTGCTCACAGTTCTGATTCCTGGGAACTTCAGCCCTCAAACTGCCTCCTTTTGGAGCTGAAATCAGTAATAGGACTCTGCTGGCTTGTAGCTTTTCTGAAAAGAACAGAATGCCCAGTTACATATCTTCTCCAAATTGGCTTTACCTGTCAGGATAAGTTTTAGTGCTTTTCTTCTTGCACTGTGTCCTTGTGAGAGAATTTGTTACAGTATCTTTTAAATAAGTAAATTAGCAACCTTTCCCCTACAAAAACAGTAAAATATGGCATGCTGAGCACTTCCATTAGCCCTGCTGCCTGCATGCACATTGGGTTTCTAACAGTATTTTTTTAACAAAAGAAAAGCCTTGGCTTAATGTACAAGTTTTCTTCATTATTACTGTAGCTGTGCTGAATAGTGATTTCTTTTTTTTTTTCCTCTGCCTTGATGGTTATCACCCATTACCTAATGCACAATCACATTTCTTCCCCTGTGCAACTCAATTCAATTTACTTTAATCTCTAGGGAGTTAGGTATGTTAATGCTTTCACATCTCTGAATGCTTTTCTGCTTTCCTTTTACATGTCTTTAAATTTTTAATAGGGCCTGATTGTACAGCTAAACATTAAAAAACAGTGAAGCAAACTTATGTAGGAGGCAGAGCTGCAGTTGGAGAAAACTTCCTACTGTTCAGTTCACAGGTTAGTTGAATGATTTTGTGTGTCTGACAAAGCTTAAATTTGACACACGCTTAAATTTAACCATGTAGGCTTCATGGTTGCTTACAGATGTAAAAAACCCCAAACAGCGCTTTACTTTAAACTCCACGCACCCCTGCACTGAGCTCAATGCATACCCAGAAGAGGCATTCCATTAGTCAGACTGTGCTAGCTGTGTGCCTGTATAAATTGGCTGCTTCGGCAGGGCTTTTTTGGCACTTTTATCTAATAGCTGATTGACTTGGCTTTAGATAAAAGCACCAAAAAGCCCCACTGAAATGCCCGATCTATACAGACGCTGCACAGCCGGGACGAACTAATGCACTGCTTCTCCTGGTAAAGCATGTGTTTTTTTTTCCACATCTGTCAGAAGCCCATATGTCTAAAAGTAAGCATGTGGACAGGTTCTTGCAGGATTGCACTTTTATTTATAAATTGCCTGGTATACCTTCGTTACTCATAAACCCTCAACTAATGTTTTATGTATAGTATCTATTTAATGTTAAAGAGAAATGCATTACTACAAATATTTTCAAATTCAGGTCTTTTATTGTAATATTAAAAATATTGTAAAACTGTATATTGTAAAACTTTGTTTTAGCTTAAATCAGCATTGTTGCTCTATTTTTAGAAATTCCACTACCTGTTAGAGGTCGTGTACAAATTTTATACCTCTTTTCCTGGAATTAGAAAATTAGTATTAGGAAAACTATTATGAATGGGAATTTCAACTTGAAATATTAGCACAACTTGTCTTAATAGGATTTAGTTTCTTTTTTTTTTTTAATTTATGGTCTGCAGTGAGACCACTTCTGAAGGAAAATTTCTCATATAACTATTCTGCATACCAGGTAACAGTAATATCTTGAATCTAGTTAATTTTTCCTGCAACAGCTGACCTTGTTGAAAGCAGTATCTTCCTTAAAAATATTATAAATGTGTCATAGAGAAGGTTTTCCATTGGTGTTTCAATTTTTATTTATTTTTTTATTAAAAGCAACATGATTACAAGAAAAGAAAATTTGTTTTTCTTAATTGCCAGCTGTGCGATTTAATTCTTAACTTTGGGAGTCAAATCATGTTCTCTTTGATTTTGACAAGTTCTGTCCTTGTTGCAATTCTGCTTTCAATTCTGTTTTACAAGTGAAATAAACACAATTTGGCTCATCACTTGGAATTTAAATATTTTATTGATGATGCCTAAGCCAAACTCTGATAGTTCAGCTTTTCAATAGCTGCATTGGTTTTGTTTGGTTCAGGAATAAAACTGATTATAAAAAATAACTGTTTAATTAAATAAGTCTATTTTGCAATTCATTTTCAAAGCACAAATGCATAGAAATTGGTATTTATAGTAACCTCTGCTTTTCTGGAGCTGCATGTGTGTAACTCTCTTCTAATCAACATGGAATCTGATTGTGTTATACTATGGACTAAAGAGGCACTCTGTAACTATCATAAATGTGATTAGTAAAAGATGGCAGTCAACGCCAAGACCTTGGTGCCTTGTTCTTATGGGGAGTTGCATTTTTAATATGGCAGATATGCCATGATTTTCAATCTACAGATAGTGCTGCATACCATATTTAGTATATAAAAGTGTATAAAGAATTGCACACATTGCATGAATCTCTGAGCACATTTATATCATCATAGCAAAATGTAACAACATGCTATCAGTATCTGGCTATACTTTTTTTCCCTGGATTTATGACTATTAGACACAAAGATAAAATCATGAATCTGTTACATGAATGATACTGAAAAACAAAACACTTGTCACACAGTCTGCTTTTGTTCTGGCACTGTAAAGGTTAAGACTACCCGGACACATCAGCATGAGGCACTTTACTCGACATTAGAGCAAGTTACTGCACTGTAAGTGTCACTCTCTATACATGCAGATGCTTACGGTGCAGTAATTGGCTCTAATTATGAGTGAATTTGCTGCCTGTAAATACAAGTAGCAAATTTACTCCCAGTTACTCACTACGCCATATGGCATGTGTAGCTGGCCCTCTAGGAGCAAATGTGCTTTCAGTTAGCCAGGCAGCAGGGGGTGGGAGATTGCTTCCTGCCCTGGGACTGCGTCCAACCCCCGCTCTGCGATTGCTAAGGAGATTGTTCCCAGCCGCAGCTCCACAATTGTGATTGCAAAGCAAGAGCTGGGAACAGACTGGGGAGCCTGTTCCCTGTCCAGCTCCATGATCGCAGAGAGAGTCTGGAAACTGTCCCAGTTAGGGGCAGGTCCCACCCCTATGCCCCGATTGGGTGATCAAGGCATGGGGTTTGGAAAGAGATGCAGGGTAGAGGCAGGTCCCAGCCCCCTGCCCCAATCTGCCAGTGGGGCAGCTATCAGTGTGCCCCAGGCTGGGTGGGATTCTCTGTTCACTCCTAGCTGCCCCACTGGTAGATTGGGGCAGGGGGCTGGGACCTGCCCCTCCCCTGCAGCTTTTTCCAAGTCCCCTGCTGCCAGTAGGAGAGCTGGGGCAAGTTCCCTGCTGCTGGGACAGGGGGAAATTTACTTCCCTGCTCTCCACTGGGTTCCAGTGGCAAAGCCTGCCCTGGCAGCAGGCAGCCCCCTGGGGGCAGCAAGCAATGTCCCAGCCCCAACCAGGAGACAGCTGTCTTGTGGCCCTGTGCTCTCTGCCAGCCCCTGGGCTAGTACCCTTTAGGATCCTGGAGCCCCCCCTGGCTGCTGCCATGGGTCAGTGCAGAGCCAGAAGGGTGGGAGCGGACTGCTGCCAGGAGCAACAGATCTGCTCCCACATCCCTGCATATCTAGATGCCTGCCTGGGGTGGGTTTACTCTAGAGTCAAGTTTGCTCCCAGTTGGCCATCTACATGTGCCGTATGGCCCAGTAAATAATCAGGAGTAAATTTGCTACTTGTATTTATAGGCAGCAAATTCACTTGTCATTAGAACCAATTACCGCACAGTAAGTGTCTGCACGGGTAAGTGGTGATGCTTACTGTGCAGTAATTTACTCTAGAGTAAACCCACCCTGCAGTATTTGCATGTGTAGACACGCCCTTTGGTGAAGTGGATTTCAGAAATTCACCACTAAAAACACTCTAGTACCAGCTTCCAGACTATCAAATGTAGGGCCCTTTATTGACCATTTACAATTCAAATGTCCCAGCAGTTCTCAAGAAAATAGGCATATTTTCAGGTATATGTTTGGTTTCAGAAAACTGTCAATTTCTTGAAAAGCAGTTTGAGACAATATGGAGCCGCTGAGGTCCATGGAAAAGGGATATAATGTGCTGCTTATGCTCAATACACTACAACAATCAGGGCTTTTCTGTATTAAAGACCATTACAAATATCAGCTAAGTCCAGTCCCATGTACAGCTCCTAATGGGAGTCTGGTTCAGAGACTAGAAAGGTACAGATTATTCTGGCACGGCCTGAGCAAAGTTACAATAATTGTATATATTATATATGTGTACGTGTACAGATACATGCATACATAATGGAGGAAGGCTTCTCTTGGCATGCAAATCATCTTGAATTAAAGTTCAGAAGCAGTGAAAGGTTTAGCACTATTTACACTGTAAATTTACACTGAGGAAGTATGAGATCACCTTTCAGTAACAGAGTTGAGGGGCATACACCTTTCACATATTACTCTATCTTCTGTAAAACAACAACCACCTGGATTAAGCTTCAGCCATCTTCATATGGATGTTTGTGACTATATGCCAGCTACAAGTGCAAATTGCATTTTTCTGGACCAGTGTATGTCTAATTGCATATGTGGGGTAGGAGAAGACATCATCCTCAGGGTTGTTGGGTATTGTTGATACTGACAGCTTACAAATATAAGACACCTTTCATTTATGTGTGATGATGTTTAATAGTAGTTCTGGACTGGAGATGGGATGTTGGATTAATGCAAAAGCGTGAGCCTATAAGGTGTAGACAGAAGAACAGCTCCTTGTTGTAAGTCATTGCACTTCTCAGGTTACACTGATCCCCCAGACCCAACAGAATTTTGCTATTGGGTCCTGGTACTTGGGAAATCCAGCTGCTGGTTGCAAGCCTGCTTCTGGTTTCCTCTAGCAATCCTCCTCCCCTGTCCCAGGCCTGGTGCTGTTTTCAGAATGGGGAGGGGGCGAGGGAGTGGAGGGAGCTCATTCTGAGCATTTTCCAGCAGGTGCTGGAGGATGGGGTGGGTGGATTGGAGCCCTTTCACCTGGGGCGGGGGGAGCGGGGAGGGGTGCTCCTGCCCCACCCTCTAGCTCTGGCTGAAAAAACCACAGACCAAACTGTCTCTGCTCCTTTTCCCCAATCCCATTCTGAAAACAGCACCAGGGCTGGGAGGCAGAGACACAAGTTACTGAAAATGCTCTGTTTTGGAGCATCTTCATCTGAACGCTCATATAATGAGGGTTCAGATTTTGTTGGGATTGGGCCCTTTTAAAGTGCTCTGCAGCCATGCACTTCTGTTTGGTCATGACTGTAAAGCACTTTCTGGGGCCAGTTCAGGTGAAAATTGTCATTTCTGTTTGCACATAGAGAGTGAGCATGTACAATAGACTGTATGCTGGCCAGGCAGGTATACAGGTTTTGGTTTGAGGCTAAGTTGGGGTAGAGTAGGGAAGAAGGAGTAGGCAGTGCACCCCTTGTTTTAGTCCCTGTAGGGATTAGTTAGGACACGTGCCCAAGAAGCAAGTGAGTCAGCTTTAAGCTTCCCCTTTCCTGGAGGAGTTTGAACCTCTGTCTGAATCTGAGCCACTGCTCCTTGTGTTGAATAGTTATTGAATAGAAAAGAAGAGTAGCACAGTAGGGAACTTTCTGCCCTGTTGGGAAGCAAGGGTCTAGGTTAGAATGCAGGGCCTATCCTCTCTGCTTTGTTCTCTTTCTGGCCTGATATAGCTCACTCTCTTGTCTGTTCAAGAGCCGCTTTCAGAAGAAGGGCCTAGATAATGCCTAACTTATGACATGGTGGTTGAAGCGCTGTACTGGGAAGTTGGAGAGATGTAGGTTCAAATTGTCTCTGGCTAAAGGCGTCTTGAACCTGTGTTTTTAGCTTCCTGGGAGAGTGCCCTAACCAATCAATAATTGGGGATAAAACATGGAAGTCTTTTGTCTCTTGTGTGTAACATGTGTCAGTCATGAGTTTCTGGCTAACTATGTTTTCCTGACTTGTGAACTTATGATTTCAGTCAATATGTGCACACATACACATCCACAAGCAAGGGTAATAGAGCTGTTAGATGCATGTAAGTACCAAAAATGCCACCTACATGACTAGAAAGCCTGTATTACATAATCAGTCTTCCTTCTGTAAAACATTAATATGTTAAATTGGCTTTTCTTCTTGTTTCGCATACAATTTGGTTTTGAAATGTTGGTCAGTATTTTGAGGATTTTGATGTGTATCACTTCTACTTTCAATGTCATTTTTCGTTAACGTTAAATAAACACATTCAGCTTTATGCATAAACATTAGTTATATAATCTTGCAAAACAGCTAATTCTTTAGTAATTGACTGGATGAGAGCTCAGTCTGATTCTATAAAAGGAAACTAACATCTGTGTTTAAGTAGTCATATTATGAATAAATGTGAAGTCTACAAATGTATTCAAATTTGTTACCACAAACCATATTGGATTCAACTTGGATAAGTTTGATTGAGGCATTATGACTATTAAGTTGCTGCTATGTATGTATCTCCATGCATAAGTGAAGCTAGATATTATAGAATAAATCTGTTACTTACCCATGGGAGTTTAACACAAGCAAATAGCTGCTTACATCTACTACAGAATGGCAGCTCTGTTTTGGCTAAGATTGTTCTATTTGTTTGGAGGATGGTTATCTCTGACAGAAAACTTTAAACATAACTGGGTTATTCTGGTCCGCTGGATGAACTGAATCTTTTGTTTTTACCTAATTAGGTAGTATGTTTGTTTCCATGAATGACAGGCTGGGTCAATGAAAAATATAAGAACAAGTAATTTTTCCCCTAAGGAAGTGGGTAGATAGATCTGTGGAAATAGTAAAGAAACAAAGTGTATGTAAGAGGCCATTAGGGTTGAAACACACACAAAAGGTGTAAACACCAACAATGAGGAAGGGATTGATTAGAATAGTACAGGAGAGTAACATACAATTGAGTATAGCTAGAGGATATCAGTTGCTTACAGAGAAATCTATCATGATGAATTTCTTTATAGTGAAAGCAATTCAGTTGCTTAATACTCTGTGGAAGACTTGGAAGATCCTGTCATTTAAAGTGGGATTTGAAAATAAAAGGTTTAAGATTGACTTGAGTCTGTTTTCTTTGATATCAATGATAAAAATTCCACTGGTTTATAAGAGGTCAACAAGTAGCAATTTTGAAAATCCCATTTAGGGCATCAAAGATGGTAAAATCTAGGAAGTTTACTGTAGGGATACATTCCTTTTAGTAAAGAAACAACCTTAGAGTTTCCCCCTGTGATAGTTTCTTATTCTCTTGTCCCTAGAATGGAGTCTGATGATCAGGGATCTGGGTTTTCCGTTTCCCATGAAAAAATGGAGAAAACCACGTATTTCCCCTATTTATCAGAGAAAACATGTTTTTCTCCTTTTAGCAGAGAAGCCCATGGGTTCCCTGCTTTTGCAAAGAGCTATGCAGGCTAGTGGAGCCTGCAACAGCTGTTTACAAACAAGGCAGGAAGCCCCCAAACCTGCCCAGAGGGGGAGGCGGGGAGGGGGAAGAGCCGGGCCTGAGGCTTTCAGTCACTCAGCTCGGCTCAGCCTCACTCTTTGTTCCTGGATCATATGAGGTAAGTGGGGCTTGCAGGAGACTGGGGGTCCCTCTGGCAGGGATGGGGGGTTGCAGGTCATGGCTGGTAGGGAGCCAGGAGCTGGCACCAACCCTGCCCAAGCAGGCAGCAGCAGTAGGGGAGATGGGATTCTCTGTTCACTCCTAGCTGCCCCACTGGTAGATTGGGGCAGGGGGCTGGGACCTGCCCCTCCCCTGCAGCTTTTTCCAAGTCCCCTGCTGCCAGTAGGAGAGCTGGGGCAAGTTCCCTGCTGCTGGGACAGGGGGAAATTTACTTCCCTGCTCTCCACTGGGTTCCAGTGGCAAAGCCTGCCCTGGCAGCAGGCAGCCCCCTGGGGGCAGCAAGCAATGTCCCAGCCCCAACCAGGAGACAGCTGTCTTGTGGCCCTGTGCTCTCTGCCAGCCCCTGGGCTAGTACCCTTTAGGATCCTGGAGCCCCCCCTGGCTGCTGCCATGGGTCAGTGCAGAGCCAGAAGGGTGGGAGCGGACTGCTGCCAGGAGCAACAGATCTGCTCCCACATCCCTGCATATCTAGATGCCTGCCTGGGGTGGGTTTACTCTAGAGTCAAGTTTGCTCCCAGTTGGCCATCTACATGTGCCGTATGGCCCAGTAAATAATCAGGAGTAAATTTGCTACTTGTATTTATAGGCAGCAAATTCACTTGTCATTAGAACCAATTACCGCACAGTAAGTGTCTGCACGGGTAAGTGGTGATGCTTACTGTGCAGTAATTTACTCTAGAGTAAACCCACCCTGCAGTATTTGCATGTGTAGACACGCCCTTTGGTGAAGTGGATTTCAGAAATTCACCACTAAAAACACTCTAGTACCAGCTTCCAGACTATCAAATGTAGGGCCCTTTATTGACCATTTACAATTCAAATGTCCCAGCAGTTCTCAAGAAAATAGGCATATTTTCAGGTATATGTTTGGTTTCAGAAAACTGTCAATTTCTTGAAAAGCAGTTTGAGACAATATGGAGCCGCTGAGGTCCATGGAAAAGGGATATAATGTGCTGCTTATGCTCAATACACTACAACAATCAGGGCTTTTCTGTATTAAAGACCATTACAAATATCAGCTAAGTCCAGTCCCATGTACAGCTCCTAATGGGAGTCTGGTTCAGAGACTAGAAAGGTACAGATTATTCTGGCACGGCCTGAGCAAAGTTACAATAATTGTATATATTATATATGTGTACGTGTACAGATACATGCATACATAATGGAGGAAGGCTTCTCTTGGCATGCAAATCATCTTGAATTAAAGTTCAGAAGCAGTGAAAGGTTTAGCACTATTTACACTGTAAATTTACACTGAGGAAGTATGAGATCACCTTTCAGTAACAGAGTTGAGGGGCATACACCTTTCACATATTACTCTATCTTCTGTAAAACAACAACCACCTGGATTAAGCTTCAGCCATCTTCATATGGATGTTTGTGACTATATGCCAGCTACAAGTGCAAATTGCATTTTTCTGGACCAGTGTATGTCTAATTGCATATGTGGGGTAGGAGAAGACATCATCCTCAGGGTTGTTGGGTATTGTTGATACTGACAGCTTACAAATATAAGACACCTTTCATTTATGTGTGATGATGTTTAATAGTAGTTCTGGACTGGAGATGGGATGTTGGATTAATGCAAAAGCGTGAGCCTATAAGGTGTAGACAGAAGAACAGCTCCTTGTTGTAAGTCATTGCACTTCTCAGGTTACACTGATCCCCCAGACCCAACAGAATTTTGCTATTGGGTCCTGGTACTTGGGAAATCCAGCTGCTGGTTGCAAGCCTGCTTCTGGTTTCCTCTAGCAATCCTCCTCCCCTGTCCCAGGCCTGGTGCTGTTTTCAGAATGGGGAGGGGGCGAGGGAGTGGAGGGAGCTCATTCTGAGCATTTTCCAGCAGGTGCTGGAGGATGGGGTGGGTGGATTGGAGCCCTTTCACCTGGGGCGGGGGGAGCGGGGAGGGGTGCTCCTGCCCCACCCTCTAGCTCTGGCTGAAAAAACCACAGACCAAACTGTCTCTGCTCCTTTTCCCCAATCCCATTCTGAAAACAGCACCAGGGCTGGGAGGCAGAGACACAAGTTACTGAAAATGCTCTGTTTTGGAGCATCTTCATCTGAACGCTCATATAATGAGGGTTCAGATTTTGTTGGGATTGGGCCCTTTTAAAGTGCTCTGCAGCCATGCACTTCTGTTTGGTCATGACTGTAAAGCACTTTCTGGGGCCAGTTCAGGTGAAAATTGTCATTTCTGTTTGCACATAGAGAGTGAGCATGTACAATAGACTGTATGCTGGCCAGGCAGGTATACAGGTTTTGGTTTGAGGCTAAGTTGGGGTAGAGTAGGGAAGAAGGAGTAGGCAGTGCACCCCTTGTTTTAGTCCCTGTAGGGATTAGTTAGGACACGTGCCCAAGAAGCAAGTGAGTCAGCTTTAAGCTTCCCCTTTCCTGGAGGAGTTTGAACCTCTGTCTGAATCTGAGCCACTGCTCCTTGTGTTGAATAGTTATTGAATAGAAAAGAAGAGTAGCACAGTAGGGAACTTTCTGCCCTGTTGGGAAGCAAGGGTCTAGGTTAGAATGCAGGGCCTATCCTCTCTGCTTTGTTCTCTTTCTGGCCTGATATAGCTCACTCTCTTGTCTGTTCAAGAGCCGCTTTCAGAAGAAGGGCCTAGATAATGCCTAACTTATGACATGGTGGTTGAAGCGCTGTACTGGGAAGTTGGAGAGATGTAGGTTCAAATTGTCTCTGGCTAAAGGCGTCTTGAACCTGTGTTTTTAGCTTCCTGGGAGAGTGCCCTAACCAATCAATAATTGGGGATAAAACATGGAAGTCTTTTGTCTCTTGTGTGTAACATGTGTCAGTCATGAGTTTCTGGCTAACTATGTTTTCCTGACTTGTGAACTTATGATTTCAGTCAATATGTGCACACATACACATCCACAAGCAAGGGTAATAGAGCTGTTAGATGCATGTAAGTACCAAAAATGCCACCTACATGACTAGAAAGCCTGTATTACATAATCAGTCTTCCTTCTGTAAAACATTAATATGTTAAATTGGCTTTTCTTCTTGTTTCGCATACAATTTGGTTTTGAAATGTTGGTCAGTATTTTGAGGATTTTGATGTGTATCACTTCTACTTTCAATGTCATTTTTCGTTAACGTTAAATAAACACATTCAGCTTTATGCATAAACATTAGTTATATAATCTTGCAAAACAGCTAATTCTTTAGTAATTGACTGGATGAGAGCTCAGTCTGATTCTATAAAAGGAAACTAACATCTGTGTTTAAGTAGTCATATTATGAATAAATGTGAAGTCTACAAATGTATTCAAATTTGTTACCACAAACCATATTGGATTCAACTTGGATAAGTTTGATTGAGGCATTATGACTATTAAGTTGCTGCTATGTATGTATCTCCATGCATAAGTGAAGCTAGATATTATAGAATAAATCTGTTACTTACCCATGGGAGTTTAACACAAGCAAATAGCTGCTTACATCTACTACAGAATGGCAGCTCTGTTTTGGCTAAGATTGTTCTATTTGTTTGGAGGATGGTTATCTCTGACAGAAAACTTTAAACATAACTGGGTTATTCTGGTCCGCTGGATGAACTGAATCTTTTGTTTTTACCTAATTAGGTAGTATGTTTGTTTCCATGAATGACAGGCTGGGTCAATGAAAAATATAAGAACAAGTAATTTTTCCCCTAAGGAAGTGGGTAGATAGATCTGTGGAAATAGTAAAGAAACAAAGTGTATGTAAGAGGCCATTAGGGTTGAAACACACACAAAAGGTGTAAACACCAACAATGAGGAAGGGATTGATTAGAATAGTACAGGAGAGTAACATACAATTGAGTATAGCTAGAGGATATCAGTTGCTTACAGAGAAATCTATCATGATGAATTTCTTTATAGTGAAAGCAATTCAGTTGCTTAATACTCTGTGGAAGACTTGGAAGATCCTGTCATTTAAAGTGGGATTTGAAAATAAAAGGTTTAAGATTGACTTGAGTCTGTTTTCTTTGATATCAATGATAAAAATTCCACTGGTTTATAAGAGGTCAACAAGTAGCAATTTTGAAAATCCCATTTAGGGCATCAAAGATGGTAAAATCTAGGAAGTTTACTGTAGGGATACATTCCTTTTAGTAAAGAAACAACCTTAGAGTTTCCCCCTGTGATAGTTTCTTATTCTCTTGTCCCTAGAATGGAGTCTGATGATCAGGGATCTGGGTTTTCCGTTTCCCATGAAAAAATGGAGAAAACCACGTATTTCCCCTATTTATCAGAGAAAACATGTTTTTCTCCTTTTAGCAGAGAAGCCCATGGGTTCCCTGCTTTTGCAAAGAGCTATGCAGGCTAGTGGAGCCTGCAACAGCTGTTTACAAACAAGGCAGGAAGCCCCCAAACCTGCCCAGAGGGGGAGGCGGGGAGGGGGAAGAGCCGGGCCTGAGGCTTTCAGTCACTCAGCTCGGCTCAGCCTCACTCTTTGTTCCTGGATCATATGAGGTAAGTGGGGCTTGCAGGAGACTGGGGGTCCCTCTGGCAGGGATGGGGGGTTGCAGGTCATGGCTGGTAGGGAGCCAGGAGCTGGCACCAACCCTGCCCAAGCAGGCAGCAGCAGTAGGGGAGATGGCTCCATGCTGCTTCTGCTGCAGCTGGCTCTAGCTGCCTGCTGTTGGGGGCAGGGACCTGCCGACTTGGGTCCCTGGTCCCATAGCTCTGGGAACTCGGGGCCCCCTCCAGCAGGGCTGGGGAGTAGGGGCTGTGGGTGGGGGAAAAGAGGCACGAGTAGGGTGGGGGGGTGGCTGTGGGGGCAGTGAGGGGCGCCAGCAGGGTGGGAGGGGCTTTGGGGGTAGTAAGGGGCACAAGCAGAGCTGGAGAGGGCTTTGGGGGTGAGTGAAGGGTACCAGCAGGGCTGGGGGGTGGGCTTTGGGGCGTGTGAGGGACACCAGCAGGGCTGGGGAGGGCTTTGCCGATTTAGGCAATATGCTACATCTTGACTGACAGTGTGGATAAACCGATTCAACAAATAAGCTGTCCTCCTTGTGTGCTCTCAACTGACAAATCAGGTCAACCAAAGAAACAGATAAACAGAAACATACACACAGATTTTCTTGTGTCATTGCCTTTTGACTCTGATGTATACAGAAAGTGAATGAGCAGAGCTCTATATTTTTTACCCTATTGAGAAACAAGCATGCATGTTTTGGGGTGGGGAGGAATTGGTTTATAGAGGATAGCTGTTTTTCCTCTTCTGAAAGAGATGGTTATAGAGATTTGCATATGACATGTACCTTATTATTGCTAATAGTTCATTAATGCTTACGGATTCCACTGACGTTGAGACTCAATGTGTTATGCACTGTAAAAGCACACAGTGAGCACACATACATTAGATGTTTACTGTGGAGTTACCTAATTAGCTCTGCAGTAAAATGTCAGCATCTACATGTACAGCCCTAACTAATAACTACTGTTGTAGGATAGTACTGCCCAACACAAATACTATCCTATGGCAGCATTTAGTGCATTGCAACATGTGTGGGATGCTGATGGGTCATGAGAGTGCTTTAGAACAAGGGCTGCCTGCTGGCTATCCCCAAACTAAAGTAACCCTGTGCCCCAGCCAGCTCCTTTGCAGCATATTGAGCTGGGTTGGAGCAGCCCCAGGCTGGCAGGCTTTCCCTGGGAATCCCCCTGGTAGCTGGGGCTGTTCCATCCCAGCTCAATATGTTGTGGTTCTGGGTGCACATGAAATGCTGTGCCTAGGAGCAATAAACTCTGGCTTGAACTGTGCCTGTGTTTATTTAGTCAAATTAATTTCACATGTAGATGCACTCAGTAAGAGACATGCCCTATCCTACCATTGTATCTCTTGAGCATATCTTATGAAAGGGAGGTAGAAATGTGGAGACTGTCCCCATTTTAGTGAGGATAAAGAGAACTAGAAAAAGTATTTGTCAAGGGGAAGAGGAATGTGTGGTGGAACTGGGTTTTGAGTCCTGATTTCAAGTGCCAGTCTAGTATTTTAATCACGGGGACCACCATTTTCTTATCAATATAAGACCTGAGCTATTCAAAGGTGCACATATTATAAAGCTAAATAGGTAAGTAAAAACAGAAATATAATATACAAAGACAGGTGGAAGAGAGGGAGAGAAACAGTCAACTGGGTGAGTATAGAAGACTAGGAATAAATTTTTCAAAAGCAATTTAATGACTTAGAAGACTACATCCATTTTCTAATGTGACATATTTATAAATTTCAAGTCACCTTGGGGTATGTCTAGAAGAAACAATGAAGTTAGCAATAGGTTATATTCACCTGGAGATAATACCATGCTATTTGGCCTAAACTGGTTCCATCATCTGAGCTAGCTAATTTAGAGCTAGCTCAGCTATTAACATGAGAGTGTTATGTATACCTATTATCTTTCAATGGGACATAAGCCCTCTCACATAAGGCATGATTTACCATGTAATAGCATTAAGTTGTGACCCAGCCACACATTCAGTCAATTAATGGTTTGATAAAACAGGCACAAAGTTAGTCCACATAAAATGTGTAATAACTTTGCAGATCCTTCTTATCATGCCATTATTGAACATCTGGCCAGCTGCTCCCTTGTGGTTGGGAGCCCCATCAGCTAATGCTAATGTGACTCCCAGTCCTCGGGGTGCACCATGTACTGCCCAGACTGGGAGCTTCGTCAGCTGATGAGGCTCACAGTTGGACCAGGGTTCTATGTGCTGGCCCCACCGTGGGCCTTGTTATCTGACATGGCTTGCAGCAGGACCAGTGTTCCAAGTGCTGCCCGGGCTGTGAGCCTCATCAGCTCCTGGTGCTTGCAGCAGGGGCCAGGGTTCCATTGGCTGGGCCCGC
>NW_005842235.1:137433-141810 GCF_000455745.1 Alligator sinensis
CTGTGGAGGCTCCCAGCCAGGGCAATGTGTGGAACAGTGGCTCCGCTGCAAGCCCTGTCAGCTGATGAGGCTCGCAGGTGCAGTGGGAGCCTGGGATCATGATCGTGGGCTGCTCCTTCTCTGGCAATAAGCTGTTATAGAATCTGATGCTTGATCCCACAAGCACCCCTCCTGCCATACACGTGTGGCATGGCAGGAGACACGATTGCTGGTTCATACAGCAGATCCTACCACACTTTTACTTGAACATCTAGAGGAGCCCTTTGGTTCCTAAATGCCCAACCCATTTTCAAAATGGGGCATGGGTACTCGTGAACATTTTTATCTTAGTACTTTTTCCCAGCTAGTGGCATTGTTGGTACATAGTGTAGCTTCCAAAGCAGCGAAGCTTAAATTGACTTCTCACAGAATTTATATAAGTATTTATTCAGCCTGACAGTGTTATGGACAAAATCAGTATCAGGGATTGCAAAGGAAACTAAGACTTGTTTACACCCCAATCTCATTTAAATTAAATGAAATTTCAGGAACAATATCCCTTGGGCTCTTTTGAAAATTGCAAATTAAATTGATTCTAACAATTTTAATTATCTGAGCTAAATTTGTATTAAAAGTAAGTTCTACTAGACCAGGGGTGGGCAATTATTTTGGCTACAGGGCTGCTGAATAAGTTTTTGTGAGAGCTGCAAGAGTATCCCTCCCCCTTCATAGGTGCCTTGCCCCCTTGTTGTCATCTTGGGACCAGAAGTCCTGGCCTGTAACCCCTCAAATTTGTCACCAGAAGTCCCTTCCCTCCCCTTACCCCTGGAAATACTCCTTGGGGGAGGGGGTTTGCCAACTTAGAACTGGAAAAAAACCTCAAAACAATTCATATATTTAAAAAATCAAACATCTAATATAACATATTTTAATTTTATTTCAAAAAATATTTTGTCCTGACTTGCATGTGTTTGCATAGTGTATATAGAAGAGATTGCATAACAGCTCAAAATAAAGTCTTACACTATATAGATTTCATAGATTTCATAGACATTAGGGCTGGAAGGGACCTCGGAAGATCATCGAGTCCAACCCCTTGCCCAAAGGGCAGGAAGTCAGCTGGGGTCATAGGATCCCAGCAAGATAAGCATCCAGTTTGCTCTTGAAGGTGTTCAATGAAGGCGCTTGAACCACCTCCGGTGGCAGGCTGTTCCACACCTTGGGGACTCGGACAGTAAAGAAATTCTTCCTTATGTCCAGCCTGAAACGGTCTTGTAGTAGTTTATGACTGTTCGACCTAGTCATCATCCCTAGGGGCGCTCTGGTGAACAAACGTTCCCCCAGATACTGGTGGTCACCCCTGATAAACATATAGGTGGCCATCAGATCACCCCTGAGCCTGCGCTTTTTCAGGCTAAAGAGCCCCAGGGCTCTCAGCCTGTCATCGTAGGGTCTGCTTCCCTGACCTCTGATCATGCGCGTGGCTCTTCTCTGGACTCTCTCAAGCTTCTCCACATCCTTTTTGAATTGTGGAGCCCAAAACTGGACACAGTACTCCAGCTGCGGCCTCACTAAGGCCGAGTACAGGGGGAGAATGACGTCCCGGGATTTGCTTGAGAAGCATCTATGGATGCAAGCCAGCGTTTTGGTCGCTTTACTAGCCGCAGCATCGTACTGCAGGCTCATGTTCATCTTGTGGTCAATGATGACCCCATACTGATGACCCATAGAATGATGATATGGTGTATGAGGGGGTTGTGGGGTGTGTGTGTAGAGGTAGGGGGTATGGTGGGGTGTGTATGTGGTGCATGCATGGCGCACAGTAGGGCTGTGTGAAATTTTGCTGGCTGTTTTGTTTCGACGCTGTTTCAAGCTCAAAATAGCGAAATCAAAACAAAATGAAATGAGGACAGTTGAAATGTTTTGAAAGTTTCAAAACATTTCAAGTTTTGAAGCTGAAGTTGGGCTTGCCTGCAGCAAAACAGAAAGTAAGGAGAGGGAGGGGGAAGAGGGAGGAAGGACTGCTCTGATATTGACTGTGTAGCTGGCCAGTGACTGTGATCCTTCCCTGACATCTCTTCTAATCCCAGTGTTCTGTGGGAGGGATGGAAAAACAGCATAAAAAGTGTCATTGTTTGAACTGAGCTGCTTTCTGCCTAGGGGTCAGTTACTGAGTTGTCTTCCAGCAGCTCAGCAATGTCACACAACAAAGGCTACCATTCATTTACTACTTGCTAGCCTAGCAAATGGGATTCATCAATACCTTTTGCTTTCTATACCCTTTTATTATATTCATTGATTCCTTTCAATTTATTTTCCCCCCAAAATTGTCTTTTTGTTTTTGTTAGTCTATTTTGATTCTTTTCAAATCTATACTCTCTCTCACAGTGTGCATTCCATTCACTGTGCAGGGAAACAGCATAATTATATTGCATATTATAATATAGAATTTATATAGGAACACATACATACATTTATATATTTTTTATTTTTTAAATAAATACATACATTACATAAAGATACATACAATTATTTATCTACATATATGTGGAGAAGCTTGAGAGAGTCCAGAGTAGCACATGATTAGAGGTCAGGAAAACAGATCTTATGATGAGAGGCTGAGAGCTGTGGGACTTTTCAGCCTGGAAAAGCGCAGGCTCAGGGGCGACCTGATGGCCACCTACAAGTTTATAAGGGGTGTTCACCAGGACCTGGGGGAACGTTTGTACACCAGAGCGCCCCAACGGATTACAAGGTCGAACGGTTATAAACTCCTGCAAGACCGTTTCAGACATAAGGAAGAGCTTCTTTATTGTCCAAGCCCCCAAGGTCTGGAATGGCCTGCCACTGGAGGTGGTTCAAGCACCTACTTTGAACGCCTTTAAGAGAAACCTGGATGCTTATCTTGCTGGGATCCTATGACCCCAGCTGACTTCCTGCCCCTGGGGCAGGCGGCTGGACTCAATGATCTTCCAAGGTCCCTTCCAGCCCTAATGTCTATGAAATCTATGAACTCTATTACATAAATCGGATAATACAGAAGAAGAGACCAGATTTTCCAGCACACCAAAGGAAAGATAAGACACTATGAAACACCCCATGAAGTATGCTGGAAAGGCAGCTGACAAGCCTTCAGGGAGGGGCAGAAGAGGGGTAGAGGGAGAGCTGTAAGTTCCCCACCCCCAAACTGAGATGCAGCCTCTTGGCTACAACAAGCAGGCATGAAGCTTCCATTAGTTCTAAGAACAACAACAAGAGAGGAGCAGTGCCACTGCCTGTGCCTGAGTCTGCATACTCCCAAGAGCACCAGCCATAATCCCCTGCCCCCACTACCACCATGACAAGAAGCAGCAGCACCAGCATGGCAGTTTCCTGCACCCCCATTTCAATTCCCATCCTGAGCCTTCCAGTGCCAGAAGAAGAGCTGGAGCTGGATATGGATCTGAGTGCCATAGCAAGCAAAATTCTGGGGAAGGAGGAGGAATCATTTGAGTTTGTGCTCCCTACTCCTCAACAGTGGCAATGCGTAGGGGGTGCAGGGGGGTGCACATGAACCTGCTGAGGGTGCCGGTGCACCCCCTGACCAGCCGTGCTCGCTGCTTAGGCAATGGGCAGGGGGGGGCAGGTGGGAATGCCAGTGCCACTCCCTGCGAGCACCAGCCAGGGAGCAGTGCTCCAAGAAGCGGCTGCAGCCACTTCTAGAAGTGACCACAGCGATTGGCCACCTTACAGTTGGCCACGGGGGGATCCCCCCGGTGGTGAGATTGCTTGTGAGCTACCCTCCCACTCACTCACTGACCCCCCTGGTCAGCAAGGTTAACCGTGCCCCCCCCCCCCAAAAGGCACTTTGGAGGAGGTTGAGGTAGAGGTTGTAGAGGCAAGTGGCTCAGCTGAGCCCACTCCTCCTGTTGCTGTGTCTTTGCCTGCTGAGGAGGGGGAAAAAGCAGCGTCCACACACACCCACACCCCAGAAGTGAGTGGGTAGTGTGGTGTGGGATCATTCTGAGCTGGCAAATGATCCCACATATGCTATCTGCCTGCACTGCCAAGCCAAAACCAGCCGGGGCAAGGGAAGAAAACACATGAGCACCATGGGGATGCTGATGCATCTCCATAGGCACCCTCTCTTGCCATAACTCCTCAGCCTGGCACCAGTGGGAGCATGCCCAAAGGGAAGTCTCCCTCTCATTCCAAAGCCCCAGTCCCCACAAAGCAGAGGCAGGCCACCCTGGAACAGTGGGGGGGAAAGGTAGACAGAAAGTGGGGCATGTTGCAAAGGCAAACGAGATCACTTGGACCATTGGGGAGATGCTTGCTGTGGAAGGCCAGCCCTTCTATTTGAGTGGCCAGGATTCAGGTGGCTCACAGTGCTCGTGGCCCCATCATACCAAGTGCCTG